>NC_142037.1:43935930-44252359 GCF_982192425.1 Myodes glareolus
ATCACTTTTCTCTTTAGCTAGTTTGGCAAGAGCACACTGGGGCAGTCTTTAAAGGCACAGCGCAACACTCATGATGTCAACCAACAACGGGCATGCCCATGACGTGTTCCCCTTACTTTACTGGCCACGGCTTCGGCTACTACTGTATTTTCCAGTGTTTTGTCCTGTGCCTTCTCCACTTTGGCAACGAAGTCCCTCACGGTTTCACAGAGGATCCTTTGAGGAAGAGAAATCACACAGTTCAGTCAGTGTGCTCTCATGTACAGACATTTGTAAGCGAGCTACAAGGAAGCAAACTCAAAATATTCAGGATCATTTTTACACAAGACCATACTTCCATCTGTGTTAATATAGCTCAGATACATTTAGGAATTCCTAAGTGAAAAGGGATACACGAATAAGCCTCATTCTCCATACTTATCATAACACTGCAGTGAATCGTTCACGCTCAAATCAGTCTTACAAATAATTCTTTCAGATTCCCTAAGAATAATGCAGTATCTTCCAGAGCTTAGGAGTTTCTTTTCATGTAGAACAGACACAAGTTCTCCACTGTCTACAGGATCTACTGGACCTACTAGTCAGCAAGAGGACAGCTTGGTAGCACATTGCTCCTGAAGAGGAACGAGCTTGTGCATTGTTACCAATCAATCAGACACTCGAATTGAGTTATGTTCCCTGTAAACCCATCCATTTTCCCCCCTTAAGATAACCAATACAATAATACATAAGCCTAACCCAATTGAGATCTCATTAGTGTCAGCAATATACGGTTTACTTGTTTGTTTCTTTTAATTACATTTGGTATCTTTGCAAAAGAAATTATCTAAAAGAAAAAAAAAACAGGGCACAACATGTCTGCCTCTCAAAAAGCTGCACAGAAAAAAATGACCAGCAAAACGGCATATGCATAGTAGATTGGTTTTGGCAACATGTGTACATTGATAGAAACATCTTGAATGGAAACCATTTCTATCACTGATAGAAATTAAAGAATTTAGGGAAAAAGATAAAAATGTTCCAGTAAGCTTTTTTTTCTATTAATTTTACAACTTTCTCTGGTAAGTAATAATGGCAGCTTCCAGATGCTTCAATATTACAAAAATCAAACAATGCAAATCGAGCAGGCACATGGTACATGGTACATGCATATGCACCCACATATACTCCAGGCCTTTGAACTGGTCATCTAAGCGTATTATTGCTAACAATTTTTGTTTTATTTGTTGCCTAGGGGTTAAATTTGCTAGCCATCTATCCCTCGGTCTGCTTCCTGATGTCAGGAACAGAACCCAGGCCTCACACATGTTAAGCAAACACCCAGCCACTGAGTTATAGGCACAATTCTCTTGGCATTGGCTAACATTTCAAATTCCAGTTTTTGTTCTCTATTTATCTTTAAAATTTAAAAAATTATGATTGTGTGTGCTTGCATGTATGTATGTACATGTACAACACCCATGCAGTGACCAAGGAGTAGAGAAGAAGGTGTCAGACCCCCGGGACTGGAGTTACAGGTGGGTGTGAGCTGTGGTGGGGGAGCTGGGAGGCGAACTAGAGTCCTCTGAAGAGCAACAGACTCTGAAATGTTGAGCCATCACTCCATCCCCTTGAATTCGAATTTTTAAGGGAATTAAGAGAGTGTAGTTTACCATTTCTTAGAGACTCATCCATGGACTCCACATACAATTATTATTCTTTGTTAATCTATACTTCTATAGAATTTCTTGAAACATGATGCCAGGATAACATGACATTTCTTGTATAAGAAGCTGAAGGAAAGGCCTGATCCTCTATACCTTGGGTCTAGGGGGCTGATGCACTGGTATGTGAGTTAGAAGAGTGGCTGGTACTGAAACTGTGGGACTAATCCGAAGAGATATTCTGCCTTGGGCTCCTGTGGTTCCCCACTACAAAAGGAATCAGGGCTCTTTAGACTCTGGAGGAATGAACTGATCTAAGCAGTGAGTTTAGAGTCTCTATAGTGAAGCCTATTTATTGTCAGGTGGGCCAGGTGTGAAGGTCTGCCATCTTATCTACTTGATGCAGGAGGCGTCTGGCTTCGAAGATTGCCTGGAACACAGCGAGTTACAGGCAGTGTCCCTTTAGGCTTTCTACAGACATACATCTGATCACAGAGCAAAGCTGGCAAAGTCAAATATCCACTGAGGCCAGGGAAGTAATAGGTGGGTTGAACCCAGGACGAGAGAGGCACAAGTGCGTTGAGGCCTGAGCAATCTGAAAACGGCTCCATTTCTGGAAGCAACACAATTCACTGAACAATCACAAAGCAGCCGGCAGCTCTGCCCAGTGTGCTCGCCTGAAGCCATTTCCCTTTCCTCCTGTCCTTGCTGCGTCCTGTTCCCGGGGGAGCTATCCGCAAAAGCAGTTGTTCCTATGTTTGCATTCCTGTCAGAAGGAAACTTGTTCGTAGTGACTTATGTTTCTTCTTCATTACAAATTACGTATGTAATCAACCAAAATTTGCATTCTCCTCGGTTTTCTACTGTCTTCTGTCCCTCGGCCCCATCTTTTCCCTTCACTTCCTGTATAATAGTAATATACTCACTGAGCAGGATCTTAAAACGCATTCCATCACCTGTGAGTTGACTATTTCAGCTGGTTCCATCCCCTTCCCCAGCTGAAGTATCGGATACTTCAGAAGTAAATTCGAAATTCCACATTTGGGATAACAACATTATGAAGCTTTGGCTCTATGCATGGAATTAACTTAACGAAAATCTGATAACTTTAAACTAAAATATAATTATGTGATCTAAATATACTGAGAAATGTCATTTTGAAGAATCTCGTTTTTTCCTTTTAGTGATGCAATAAGCTGTTTGTATTTGCTAAATACAAATGTGTGTGTGGGAACTAATAAATATAATGAGATAGGATTTCCATGTTATAATTAATCATTGATACTTTCCAAACAGACATTTAAACTCTAAATACTTTTTACACTTTCCTGAAAAAAAAAAAAACCTTCAAAAGAAGCAGCAAAATATATTGCCTCTGAAGAGACTCCACGCAGGTGCTTGATGTGACGAGAAAATCAAGTTCAAATTCTCGTACTTAATCCTTTAAGCTCCTTCTCATATATTACTAAGGAAAACTACCAGCGATGGTGTCACAGCCAGGAAACACCCTTCCCTTTCATGTTCTCGGGGAACGGTACTTTCTTCGCGTCAGCCCCACAACTCACTTGGCAGACGATATGACCACCGCATGTTCATCAGAATTGAGGATTTTCGTAAGGTGATTGGCAACTGAGTCTTCATAAATCGCCATCTGGAAAAGAAAACTCTACGTTATATGACTGCTGCGGACATCTTTACAACCCAGTTATGACTGCTTCAGAAATGTGCTGTTCATACACATACAAGAATGTCAGGAAAAGTGTGGGGGAGGCAGCAACGGCTGTCATTCAAAGTGGGGGCTCATTGTACAAAAGTATGTGTGTGTTGGGGGGTCATTATGCAAAGTTTGTGTAGGGGGGCATTCATTATACAAAGAAAACTTCCCCTGGCTCCTATTTTCAGGGTCTGGATTTCCTTACGTATTTAGGAAATCCAATAAAACTCCATTAATTTTTTGAAATTTATATATAAATGAATTATATATAAATATAGCCTGACTATAAGAAGCATTACTTAAAATAAATACAGTAAAAGCCAGACTAGTGCATATAAAATATAGACAAAGACCTAGAAATCCAAGTAGAACGGCCCAGTGATTGACATTCCGTTTCCTTGCGAACCTGGAGACTACAAACTGAAAACACACAGAGAAGAGCTAAAAGCAAACAGCAGCAAGCGGGAGCCTGACAATGGCGAAGCATGAGGGCGATGAAAAGCTCTCCTACATAAAAACGGATAGGTCCTAGGAAGGTGCTGGATACTGTCTGCTAGAGCTGAACACAGGCCTAACACTAGAGGGCCGAGAAACTCAAGTCCTACGTAGACACCCCAGGGAAACAGGTGTGTGGTCACCAAAAGGCATGAACTAGATGAGATGTTCGCATGGTGTGAACATAATGTATGTGTCCATGGAAATACTCCAGGACACAGGACACTGAAACATATGTGTCTCATGGAAATCCTCCAGGACACGGGACACTGAAACATATGTGTCTCATGGAAATACTCCAGGACACGGGACACTGAAACATATGTGTCTCATGGAAATACTCCAGGACACGGGACACTGAAACATATGTGTCTCATGGAAATCCTCCAGGACATGGGAGGGAAAGGGGCACAAGTGTGCCACAGCACAGATGAATCTGACAAGCACTGGGTAGAAGGAGCCAAAGCAAAAAGGACACAAAACAATTTCCATTTCATATTCTATATCTCCATTTTCATAAACCACGCAGAATTAGTGTAAGTTGTGGTCAGGACAGTGGTCATTCATGAGAAATGTGGGGTTCGGGGGTTTTACAAGGGCAGGAGGGGGCTTATCGAGGCACAGAAATGGTATCTTGGGATCTGGGTGTCAGTTACATACGGCTTGCCTAATTTGTGGAAATGTTCCAAGCTATACATCTAAGATATGCACACTTTTCTGCCTGTGTATATCACTTCAATAAAAAAGGTTTTTAAAAATTCAACGGTGGAGGCATACAATCTGGAAAGCAACCATAAAATTATACTCCTCCTGAAACACACGACATTCCCAATTGCCCTGTCTTTTCTTTTCCACTGAACTCAAACCTTAACATCCTATTGAAAGAGCACATCTTCCTGATATATAAAAATGCGCGTGCTATCTAAACAGCCTCGTGCACAGAGGTCTCTGCCAAACGTTTTCTCAAGCGCATCCATGCCATAAATCAGAATTTTTCAGTAGAAATGGTGGCCCCATTCAGGCTGGGCCCCAACGGTCCCTCGCCTTGTTCGGACATCTCACTCTTCTTTGCCCATTTGCTCAGAAAATACTGAAGTTTAAGTAAACATTTTTCCTCCATAATGCCACTCTGACTGGCATCTTCTCAAAAAAAAAATGATTTTCAATTTATAGTCAAGTCCAACCATTGGTAGCGAATTTGCAGTTTCTACCTCACCTCCTTCAGATGCAGGCCACACCCAGAAAAGCAATTTCACACCACAGGTCTCCCAAGTTATGTAATGTTGCCCCAACCCACTAATTGTCTGATTTAAACACAAGAATCGGTGTTATTAAAGATCAGAACAGTGGAAACACATTTTTTTAAATGTAAAATAGGGCAATATTCTTCAGCAATCAACTTATTCTCTTCACTGCTGAGTGGATAACACGTGACATGGCCAGTAATGCTATGAGAAAATGCATTAATTAATTTATTAATTATTATCATTTGATTAATGCTACTTGAAGCTTATATTTATTTGTGCATTAAAGATACTCAAAGACAAAACTATAACGCTTTCTGAAGAGAGACAGTGCATGGCCTTCCAGCCGGGAGTACTGGGACGTGGGTGGGCACGTGGGTGGGCACGTGGGTGGGATGTGGGTGACACGTGGGTGGGAACGTGGGTGGCACGTGGGCGGGACGTGGGTGGCACGTGGGTGGGACGTGGGTGGCACGTGGGTGGCACGTGGGTGGCACGTGGGTGGGACAGGTTTACTGGAGCTGCACCAACACCTGCTAGTCAAGCAGGTGCTCACGACCGATGCAGACAAGTGAACGCTCACCAGAGGCTGCCAGGGTCCTGAGTCCTGAGGACGGGACCTGGCCTGCCCGGTGCTTTACACATATCTGCATCATTAAATCCTCATCTGCATCATTAAATCCTCACAGCTCTGTGGCCCATGTTACAGACGAGGTGGTGAGGACCATGAAAGTCAGCCCCTTAGGGTTCATAGTCACAGAAAGGTTCTAACCTGAATCCTCGGGATTCTTTACTCTGGGAGAGAAGCCGGGAGGCAGTCAGGGACACCATGAAACAAACATGCCACCACTGCCATCTCACCTGTCCCCAGGAAACCCCATTTCAAATGGTCAGTAGACAAAGGATTATTCTTACATAAAATCCTTCAGATGCTTCTGCGGGTTCAGGGAGCAAAGATGTCTTCGCTGGCAATTTGAGTTCGTATGTCATTATGCTCCACCTGAAGAGAGAAAATCCTTTGGTCTGAAATTTCTTTAATTTTTTTTTTTTTGAGACAGGGATTCTCTGTAGCTTTGGAGCCTGTCCTGTCCTGGAACTAGCTCTTGTAGACCAGGCTGGACTCGAACTCACAGAGATCTGCCTGCCTCTGCCTCCTGAGTGCTGGGATTAAAGGTGTGGACCACCACCGCCTGGCAGAAATTTCTTTAAATCTTAATGAACTATTTTCATTTCATACACACACACACACACACACACACACACATTTGTGGCCTACAGTTTTATTCCATCTTAAACCAAGGATGGGACAGAAATCCTTGATAAAGCTGTGATAATCCCATAAACACTGGATTTATAGTCTATGATTTCCACATTCTACCATTTCTCCAATTAGCAGCATCCAAACATTTCAACACCAGGTCACAGCAGGAAAAGCTGGTCATCCCATGACTTACTGCCCTTTAAAAAAATTATTTCTATTTTGTGTTCATTGATGTTTTGCCTACAAGTATGTGTGCATGGGGGTGTCAGAAGCCCTGGAACTGGAATTACAGACAGTTGTGAGCTGCCCTGTGGGTGCAGGGAATGGAACCCAGGTCCTCTGGAAGAGCAGCCAGTGTTCTCAACAGATGAATCTTCTCTCCAGCACCAACTTACTGCTCTTGATGCAATGTATTCTAGCTTTTTCCTTTCTCTTCTACTTTCTAAATAAGATTCATTGTAAAGTACTAACTAAATTATGTTATTAATGAGCCAAAACCCAAAGGTCTAAAATAATGTCTTAGATTTAAGATATGCGTATTACCTACTGAAATAAACCATTTAATACTTAGCAACTGCTCCTGGCAAAAGGATATGAGTGAGGGAGTGAGTGTATGTGTGGGGGTGGGGGAGGGAGAGAGAGAGAGAGAGAGAGAGAGAGAGAGAGAGAGAGAGAGAGAGATGAAAATGGGGTAAACACTCCTTAATTCAAGAAAAAGTAATATAAACATGAGATGGAAGGAAATTAGTTATAGAAATAATACTTAATTTTAAAAAACATATTTCAGTTATTAGTAAGTTATTACTAAGTCTCACTAAGTAATAATTCAAAAAATTGAATCATTAGGAAAAGTCATCAACGGGATAATTCCAGATTAATATCTAAAACAATTCTAATTTGGGGAAAATCATAGGGTTAGGACATTATTACGGTCTAACAAGATGAGAGATAAGGATTTTTATAGATACAAAGCATTATAAAAGTAGTATTGCAACACATGAATTTTATAAAGAGCATGCACAGCCAATGACGGAAGCTACAGACAATTCCAAAACTCACGGCTCATACACTAGAAGATTCCAGAGTATGGTTCAGACTAATGAGAATACGTCTTCTCATAAAAACCACAATTTCCAGAAACTTCCCCAATAGACTTGTGTTACTTAGGTTACGTGAACTAAACCGTTACTTGTGGCTACCTTTCAACTCTCGACATGAAGACATAAACAGGGGCTGGAGAGCTGGCTCCAGGACCTCAGCACGTGCTGGGGAAAAGTGTGAAGGATAGACTTTGGATCCTCAGAGCCTACCTACACGCCGGTGGGAGTGCTGGCCTGCGCATGGCTCCAACCTAAGAAGACAAGAGCTGGCTAGCAAGAGTAGCCATCTCAGCCAGCTCTGGGTTTAAATGGAAGAATTAATGAGGATGATTTCTAGTATCAACCTCAGGACTCCATATGTGCAGGCAAATACACACAAAAAATTACAAATTATATATATATATATGTACACACACACACACACACACACACACACACACATATATATATATATATATATATATCAAAGTAAAGGGCAGGTTCTACAAGGGTGAACAGGCTTCCAAACGAAGCTCATATGTTTGTACAGAAACTAGAAACCTCACAAGCATCGGTTAGCTTCACAAATAAGTACGAGAAAACTGCAATCAGAAACTACAAAGCCGAACTCTTTGAAGCTGAACTACTTCTCTGGTCAAAAGACAAGAAGCAGGAAAGGATTCTGCCCCAAACCACAACCTTCCAAGCTGCGTCTCCCTCCTGGATCGACAGCAAACTCTGAGAAAAGAGGGAGAAGTGGCAGCAAGAGAAGAAAGAGTGGGGCCCTGGCGAGAAGATGCTCCGGGCTTCTCTGGCTCCCGCGCGCTGTGAGGGAGAGACTGAACCTGACTGGGAACCTGAGCCCGACTGCTTACTGGCCATGTGACTCTGACCAGGAGCTCATTTGGGACTGCAGAGAAGGCAGCATGAAATGAGATGAGTGCCACTGAATGCCAGGCGGACGAGCTGGGCTGTTCCTGCTCCCACTGTCTGCAGAAGTCTGTGTCTTTGCACAACAGTCATAATGATGCTTTTGTAAACCACGTCACAGCACAGCTCCAAAGATCAAATAAACATTAATGAAAAGCCTAAATAACGCAGAATATTAAAATGATTTTTTCATCCCTTTTCTGTGGGGCTAGGATCATCTGTTTTACATAAACAATAAAGTCACAAAGAAAACGAAATAATTCTAAGCTCCTCACCTTTGCTCTAGTGGTTTAGGCATGCCAGGGGATATCAAGGACTTTAGCCACAGGGGTGCAATTTATTGGCTAACCACTTGGGGGAGTAAATTTCTACAGCCTGTTTCCTAGGCCCCATCAGGACTGCCCTTTAAATCTGTCTCATAGAAGAAGCATTAAAATCCTCCGTGCTGCAGCTGGTCTGATGGTTCAGTGAGTAAAGATGCTGGTGCTAAGACAGATGACCTGAATTAGAACCACGAGATCCACACAGCTCAAGGAGAGAACCAATTCTGGAAAGACCTCCACACTCTCAATTGGCAAATGCAGGAACATGCACACAATTAAATATTTAAAAAAAAATCTTTAGCAGGTACTCTGAGTTGTTCAGTAAGCAAAGCGTTGGACCATTTATGAATTTCTTTTGGGTGCACTCTCTCTCTCTCAATCTGATTTTATTTCATTCAAAACCTTCTTTCCCCTCAGTTTTATTCAGGCTAAAAACTGCCAAATACTATACATTTATGACACACAATTGCTGCTTTGATGTTCACAAATCTCACGAAGTCACCACAACACCTGAACGCCTTAGCTGACCATCACCAACCTGTTATTCCTCCTTTCTGCTTCTGTGTGTGTATATATGAAGTGTGAGTGCATGCATGTGCGTGTTCATGGGTGTGATTCAAGCATGCATGTGTCAGAGCCTATGTGTGGTGATCGGGGAACAACTCGGTGCGTTGGTGGGACACTGGGTCTTCTGTTCGCAGTGGTAGATGCCAGGCTGGCTACCCTGGCATCGTCTGAGGGCGCTCCTGTCCTTCTCTGTGACATCATAGGGTGTGCTGGGATCACACGTGTGCCACTTCACTTGGCTTTGAATGGGTTCTGGGGAACCAAAGCGCTTGAGCCACTGAGCCCCTTCCCCAGGCCCCACCCCTTTTCATTTTCCTCCCTTCCTCCCTCCCTCCCTCCCTCCCTCCCTCTTCCTTTCCTTCCCTCCTTTGGAATCTTCATACTTTTAAGGATTAGAGATTCTGAATTGAGCCCCAGCCCAGATTATAATCATCACGGCTCAACTAACTGAACATCACCTTCACGTGATTTGGGGTAAACGTAGGCTAAGGTTCTACCACCCAGCTCTATTTTCTAAGATGTTGTCAGCAAAGGACTCCAGCATTGCAGCACCGGCAAGCATCACACGGTCCGACAGACAAGGTTACTGTGCTGAGGTTCTTGCTCATCCTGGGATAACTGCATCTTTTTGACTGGTGACCCCCTGATGCGATTTTGGTTTCAGGAAGAGTTCCACAGATGGCTAATCCTATCAAAGTTGCTCTGATTCATGTGAGCTCAAGTCTGTAATGATATTTTCGTATTTGTCTTGAGCTCTTGGGGGTGGGGTAATTACGGCTGACTGCGTCTTCTTGTTCCCTAAACCCAAATGCCTTCACCACAGAACCCAGGCGACAAACACCGTGATTTCTGTTTTAAACATGACTGCTCAGCGTGGGGGAGGGGGAGGATAAGAGGGGAGGGGACGGGGTCAAGGACAATGTAAATACAGTGACAAGTCCTTCATCTTCACCTGTTCCAAATCCCCCCCTCCTCCCTTTGCTCAACCCTGCTCCCTCCCAGGGCAAGACCTGTATCCCCAGCCTGGGCAGGATTCTTTTTATCTTTTCAGTAGCCCATTATTGGATGAATTAACTCAGAGGAGACCCTAGAGAAAACCTGAAGGTGACAAGGCTTTGCTTAGGTTCTCAAACCACAGATGGTGGGCCTTACTATTTCATTCACCAGAAGCTCTGGCTGCAAACATTTGAGCTTTCTGATTTGAACACTGATTAAAAGTGACTGGCATCCCTGGGCATGGGGGTACACTTCTAAAATCCTGGCACTCCGGGACGAGGAGACAGGAGATATCAATTTGAGGTCAGGCTGAGCTACGGAGTGAGATCCTATCCTCAAACCACAACAAAACAAAAATTAGTAACTCCATAATACTTACATTTAAAATAATAAATTCACCAGAACCATTTTTTAGGGGTGTTTTGGAGGGGGCATTCATTCAAAAGCATCTTTTATTGAGTGTCTACTTTGTACAGGTTTGATTTAGGATCTTGTTCAGTGATCAAGGAACAAGACCTGGAAATTTGGACTTTCAGACTTAAGAGTTAGTGAAATTGAAAGTATACCTGTCCAGCATTTTGGTGCTGGCTCTTTCCAGCTTCTCTAGGATCTGAGGAAGTTGGGTGTCATCATCATAGGAGCCACCCCAGCCAAGGACGCGAGCGAGGTCATTGCCTGTACCCAAAGGCAAGACCCCAAGCTGGCACTGCAAAAGAATGCAACCACGACACTGTGAGAGAACTTAGGAAACAAGGACCTGGGGTTCAAGGCCAGCTTAAGCTACACAGCAAGACCCCACCCCCACCGTCTCAGGCACCCCAAAGAACACTTGCCTGTTTGTTCAAGTTCAGTTTATCGATCTCTGACAAAACCCAGCCTACACTTCCATCTCCTCCACAGACAAGAATCCGGAAGTTGTCAAACTTCTGAAATAACCTTAAGCTGAAAGTGAAATATCTGTTTTTAGTGTAAGTACATAAAAACCCTTTCTCCAACGACTGCCCACCTTACACTCTCTATTATCCACATTTATTTAAATATAAGAAATATATAAATATATAACAGCAAACTTGAGTGCAATAGTTAACTCAAGAAATGAATTTAAAAAGAGAATTATAAGCAGAAACAGAGATAAATTAGGAGGGGAAAGAAAAAAAAAACAAAAAAGCAAAAGTGAAGCAGAACCAGGAAAAGGAATGAAGGCAAAGTGACAGGGAAGTGGCATTTCAGGTCACGTCGTTCCCTGAGGAATTGCAAACAAGGGAGGGGCATCTCAGGGCTGTGGGGGACACTGAGGCTGTAACTAAAGATACCTGCAGCCCTCACCAATGCAGGCTCCCAGCATCCTCCGCTCTGCTGGTCTTAGCCCTTCCTTTCATTTGTATCCCCCTTCCTGTCTCTTTGTCCCTTAGAAACCCTCAGGTCCTGTGCAACAGTCTCACAAGGAGAGAAGCTCAGAGGTTCAGAGGATGATGAAAAGTCGCTTCATGAGAAAACACAGTATCACCTCCACAGAAAATTTTATGTTGAAAGGGGGTGACATATCCCAAGGCATATTCCCTCCAACGGAAATGCCACATAGTTTGTATTCATTTTTGGACGTTAAGTTATACAACACCACAGAAAACTCAAGGACAATCAATTAAAGTCCCTCACCATGGATCCCGAGATCCTTCAGGTACTTCCCTGAGGTGCCAGACAGCCCGCTTTGGTTACGTCACTGTGAGTATTGGTATGAATCAATACGAGTTTCCATGAAGGGTCTTCTCTGATATCAGCTTCCACCTTACATCTACCCAAGTTTACCTGTCCTAAAACCACGCATTTGTCTGATGCAAGATACACGCTTGCAATATTCTTATACACATTTTAGCATTTGGAAGTTTTGATAACAAATTTGGAAACAGACAGAAGGAAGTTTAGTAACATCAGAACGGTTGTGTTAAATATGATTTAGGGAACACATCCTTAATCCCAGAGCCTAGGAGGGAGAGACAGGTCATTCCCTGTGAGGCCAGTCTAGTCTACATACAGGTCCAGGTCAGCCCGGGCCTCTTAGTTCTGTCTCAAAAACAACAACAAAAACAAACAAACAACAAAAATCCACAAAAACAAATAATTAGAACTTTAAGCTAGAGACGTCTCTTTATGATGAGGACTTGCCGAGGATGTCTACATCTATAGGTTCAAAGCTGTGCACCAGGCAAAAAGAACACCACAAAAACAAAACTTGACAAAGCTCATTGAAGGAAGGAGTGAGGGTAACAGAGAGATGGCCAGGGAAAATTGCAATTTCCTGGGGTTTTTATTTGTTTGTTTTGTTTTGAGACAGGGTTTCTCTGTGTAGCCCTGGCTGTCCTGAAACTCTCTCTGTAAGCCAGGCTTGCCTCTAACTCACAGAGATCCGCCTGCCTCTGCCTCCCGAGTGTTGGGATTAAAGGTGTGAGCCACCACCGCCAGGTTTGAAAAGAGAAATTTTCATGGGGAGAAGGATCAGAGGCATCTCATGCTCAGACCATATTTTACCCAAGTAAGATTTATCATTAGTGAATTACCCTAAGTGAGGCCCTCCGTTCATTAAGTCAAACACCTGAGCAGGGTTGAGCAGCTGCTTAAAGCGGCGAAGGAACTTTACCCCCTGGTTGTCTCCGCTCTTAGAGTTGACGAACACCAAGAGAGGGCTGACACAGAACGAAAAGGTCGCTCGACAGAAACCTGAAAAATGAACCCAGGACACGATTAGCATGTACATTTCCCCCTCTTAAATTATTAACAGACATTTAGAAAAAGGAAGAGAAAAGGGCAAAAATAAGGAACCTTCCTGATTGCCGGCATATCATTATAATCTAATCCCCCAAGGGAGCTAAGGTTACTATTTGCATCCAACAATGTAAAACTCGCATTTTAGAATATGCTCTGTAGTGGGAAAAAAAATCACATCAAAGACAATAAATACCTTAATCACAAAGTATTTGAAATAGACCACCAACCTTACTAATTATTTGTAAGAAAAACAAATCTAGGCTATGGGTTTCCATCTGTTGTCAAATAAACCATGTTCCTGCTTGGTACTTTCTAATATTCCAACTGTTCTTGGCGGAGGCCTGAGAAAACACTTTCAAACTTATAATAAACAAAAGATATATCCAGGGTGGGAGGATTATCAAGAGGCCAACCTCTAAGCTTTACCTCCACACACACAAATGTATCAAAAGTCTGTGCATGAAGCAGAGGCGGAAACAACACACCGCAGAAGCAGCTTGCAGAGAAGGAAGTAATGAACGCTCTAGCCCAGAGCTAGTGATGTTAGGATGTCTCCTCGGCACTGACGGTTAAGCCTTGTCGGACTCTGGACAAAGCAGCGCATTCAGAGGACTACAAAGTCCTTTAGGGAAATTATAGGAGAGCCAATGTTAATAGTAGACCATGCTAACGGGCAGCTTCAATTACAATGAGAGAACACACGCAGATTAATATTGTAGTATTAATAAGTAATCTTCCTTCATCCATTGGGATGCAAAAACAAAAATCTCAAAGTCCTATGTGTGGTGATCTGGCTAAAGTGGCTGCATTACAACTTTCATTTCAAAATATTCGTCTGGGCCGGGGACGGAGCTAAGTGGCTGGACACATGCCTAGCTCTTCAAGAACCCGGTTTCATACCCAGCATCACAAAAATTAATTAATTAGTTAAACAATCAAATATACCTTCCTGCATTTCTAAAAACTGACCAGAATAGCAAATGACAGTTTATCTATCATAGGAAATGAAGTCAACACTATTATGCCAGAAATACACGTACTTACACCACTGCTACGTACCATCAGAATCTGTGCTGTTTAGTGCAATCGGAGGGATGACAGACACTTTACACTGGCCAAGGGGACAGACGGGATGGTACAAATCTTTGCAGGCGGTGTGGACCTAACAACCAACAAAGAAACCTTCAAGAATCAAAAATGACAGTAAACCAATGCATTTCTGTTAAGTTACAAATTAGATCCACAGCCCCGCTCATTCCGGATCAATACGGTCACAAAAGGTTCAGTGATTAGTAAGCCACTATCGGCACATGCCCTTCTGAGGGACGGGCTAGCACCGTACACGTGAGACTGTCTGAGCAGTCTACTCCTGGGGCTGCCTAAAAAGCAGTATGTATTCCATGAATGCCTGGTGAAAGGAAGAAGGAAGAGATAAGAAGGGGGGGGGGGGTAATAGGAGGGAGGGAAAGAGAGAGTAGGGGAGGAGGGAGAGAGGGGAGGGAGAAGGAGGCTATCTCAATATCATGTCCATAAATTTTAATAAAAAGAAGTAAAACCTGCAACGTGCCAGCTCCTTCTGCACTGGCCCTACATCTCCCAGACAAACTTATCTCAGTTTATGTATTTGCATGTGGTGTTACAACACAGCCCTGGCTATTTCCTCAGCTAGACACTGCCCTGCAAGGCAGAGGAGAGGAGCAGAAGACTTGGGCCCACCCTGGACATTCCAAGTGAGAAAACAAAGGGCTAATTCACCATGGAGGAGCCTGGCTACCCAGAGTGTTCTGTGTTAACTGAGCCCAACCTTGGACTTTGTGTTAACTAAGCCCATCCTTTCAGGAGGGTAACTAAAATTTAACAGAGGCTTTTGTTCTGCTGATGACTTGTTTGGGGACAATTCTCAATCATGACACAGAGATGACACAAATGTATTTTAGAAAAATTAAGTGTGCACAGACAGGGGTTTTTGTTTGTTTGTTTGTTTGTTTGTTTCAAAACAGGGTTTCTCTGCATAGCCCTGGCTGTCCTCGAACTCACTCTGTACACCAGGCTGGCCTCGGGCTCAGAGATCCACCTGCCTCTGCCTCCCAAGCGCTGGGATTAAAGGTGTGCACCACCACAGCCTGGCCAGAGAGTTTTAAGATGAAGAGTGTAGGAGAATCACGGAAGAACACGGAAAGAGACCCGTCACAGCGCTGCCTGAGAAGAGCAGGGCTGAGGTGCACAGGCGCAGTCTTTAAACTCCTTGGAGCACCAGGGTGGTAGGACTTCAGGCTTTGGGGGGGTTCTCGGTTTATTTTTTTCTTTTCTTTTCTTTTTGGCCCTTCTCAACTAGATGACAATGAGTAGGAAACGCTGGGTTTCCCCCAGTACAATATCATCATCTAAAGGCAAAACAGCAAGCATGCCAATAAATGGTAGTGTAGGAAGCTGAGAAGTTGTGGGATATTAGTTTAAGATGTGTTACAATGGTTTATGATGTAGAATATTTGTTTGACGATGCAAAGATGTGCTGCCTTCTTTTATGTTATATTTGTTTAACTCTGCGGAGCTGTGATACTTTGTCTGTCTGAAACACCTGATGGTCTAATGAAGAACTAAACGGCCAATAGCAAGCCAGGAGGAAGGAAAGGAGGAGCTGGCAGGCAGAGAGGATAAACAGGAGAACTCTGGGAAGAAAAGATGAGAAAGACCAGGAGACAGTCACCCAGCAAACCAAGGAGTAAGAAGGAAAGAAAAGATATAGAGAAACAAAAAAAGGTAAAAGCCCAGAGGCAAAACATAAACAGAATAATTTAAGAAAAGCTGGTTAGAAATATGCCAAGACAATGCCAGGCATTTATAAGGAAGAATGAGTCTCCATGTATTTATCTGGGAGCTGAGTGGTGGGCCCCCCAAAAGAGCAAAGGAGTAAAGAGAAAAAGAAAAGAAAACAGCAACAACACTGAGACCAAACGAGCTGTCACAAGGGAATGGTAACCGAGACTAGTATGTGTAACTAATACAGGATGGGGCAGGAAGAATTAGGGTGAGAGTTAAGTTTGCCAGGGAATAAAAAGGGGAGAAAGGCATTCCAGAATGCCGCCACGCACCCGCTGTAACAGCAATGCCATTCTACAGGGCTTCTTTAAGTGCAGAATGTCCTCTTAAGTACAGTCTCATTAGCTCAGACTGCGGTACTGCTGAAATTACTGAGTAAAAGGACACATGTACACTGCGGATAAAGACAGCGTGTACAAAGCCTCTCAATATTTCATTTCACAGAGATGATGCGCTCTTCTCTCCAAACGTTAGAAGTGAACAGCTAACCCTCCCCCCACCACCAGGAGAGAAGCAGCAATAAATACATGGCCGGTAGAGAGAGTGGGAAATAATTGAACACAAGCAACTACTATAAATGAACCATTTAAAAAAGGCCAGGGCAGAAATGAGAAATACCCCCCGCCACACACACACACACACACACACACACACACACACACGCACGCACGCACATTAGAGGGAATACAGTTTAAAAACATAAACAGGTACCATTATGTCACAGAGGGGTGTGTGCACAACCAGGGTCTGCTCTGCCAGCAATTCTTTGCTTTACCTCTGGACCACACGGAAGACCAAGTTAGGGAAAGATGCTCACTTAAAAGCACAGAATAATGCTGCACCCTTACCATCGTCTTACACCAAAGGCATTTCCAATCTTGCAGGCGGAGGACGCTGCCGCAGGTTTTGTCACAGACTGCACACTTGGCACTCACAGGCAAGTTACCTTCAAGCCATTGATGAGGCATGGCGACCTACGGACAGGAAGAAAGGGTGGTCGGAAGGAAGTCTGAGGATGCCATCCTCACGCTGTAGAAGATGGAACTCAATCCTGCGTGTGCTGAGAGTCCTTCATTCATCTGACCCGCATCTGTGGACCTCCTAGCAAGCCTGAGTTCTAAAGGTACACAACGGGAAGACAAAGGCTCACCCTTTGAGATGCAGTAGAAATCTAGCTGAGGGGAAGGGCATTCAAAGGCTTAGGAGACAGCGATCTCTATAGGGTTCGCAGGCAAGATACAATGGAGTCCAGCTCAGAAGAGGGGACTGTTGAGAGAAAGCCCAGAACCTGCCAAACGAACATCTCAGCTAAGCCTTGTGGGCCGTTGAGTCAGACAAAGGTCTTTAACGGCAGCCCAGGCGAGAAGAGCTCCCCAGTCTTACTCAGAAGGAATTCCCCTACAGAGAACTGGGGAACGCTCTGAAGCAATCAATCAAAAGTCAAAACTCATAATCAACTAACACTCACGACCTAACCCAGGGAGTCCACATTCCCACTTAACTCTCTGTCATTATGGTCCGCAAGAGCAGGGCTTGAGAGGCTGGGGAGGGGGCAGGGAGTCACAGCGCTTACACCGTCCTCGTCCTCGATGATGTCCTTCCCGATGGAGGCCAGTGTGGTCCATTTGCAGTTATTGGTTGCCCTCACCGCACACCTTTTGTGAGCCTTGAACTTACACACTGCAAAAAAAGCAAACAAACACACAACAACAACAAAAAAAACATAAAACGTCAGCGGTTGTCAAGGGAAGAAGATTACAGGATGAAATTTTTAAAGGGGTGGGGGGTGAGGCAAAAGGAGGCAGGAGGGAAGCGAGTTTCAAGAAAAGGTTCCGGCTCCAGGAGCAGTAACTGAAATCTTAAAATTTGATGTCTTTGTATTTATGAAGCCGTTAAAATGTAATATAATAGATTGTCGCTAAGAAGAGAAATTAAATAAACACGGAGACCTGGCTCTTCAGAAGAGACAAACAAAGACCTGCACGCACACTCCAAATAACACGGTCCCCAGAGTGCTTGGAAACCATCACCTCCCAGCCTAGGTGTGGACTGCCCTGTTTGGACGTGTTTGAGGAAATTCATGGAGGTGTATATATTTCTGACCTTTGCGTTGTTGTTTATTTATACGAGCAGTTGAAGCTGTCATAAGGTAAAGACAAACCAGAAGTGGTTTTTAAAGTTCAAGCACATTAAGAAAGCAGGCAGGCAGCTGGGGAATCCGTCACCAAGATGGTAGAGCAGTAAACTGGAGCGGGGGCCTGCGGCGTGCGCCTTTGATCCCTGCACTCGGGAGCTAGAGGCAGGTGGATGGCAGATGGGGCACGGCCAGTCTGGAATATCGTGAGTCCCACGCAAGGACATAGAAGACGGTAAAAATTAGAACATTCCTTCCTTACTTCAAAACCTTGCCGTTAAAAATGGAGCAGTTCATTTAAAATAAAAAGCACACTTTATAATAAAGTAGGTCTTGAGACTCACAGCCTGTGTAACAAGTAATGGTGAGCCAGACTGTTGCTATGGTCACCAAGAAATGCAAGTGACTCTTCTGCACCTATACGTTGATAGGTGGCAACTGAATTTCTTCAGAGAGGGCTGGAAAACAGCACATTCCCTGGCCAATAATGTCACTCACTATCTCAAACCACAAAACTCCACAAGTACTGTGGTAAAATAATGACTTTTATTCCAATATTTAGTCTTTACCATGCTGGGTCCTCCTAAATATTAAACAATAGTTAAGACAAGTATCCATATTTATATATTTGATATTATTGATTTCTTAAAATTGCCATTTAAACTTGCTTTGTTCAGATACTATTTAAATAATTGTGAAGGGTAATTTCTCCCTGGGAGTATACTAAACATCCTCAATTAAATTAGGAAATTATGAAAAGTAGTATGTTAATTTTTTATAGTGCGTCTCTGCCTCTCTGACCTCTGCTTGCATGTCTTAAACCCAATCACAGCCTGAACAGGCAGGAGAGGAAGAGGGTGCAATGGCAGAGCTCCACCCCAAGTGCATGTAGACTGAGGTAAACAGCTGATACAATCGCAGATCTTATTTGAAATCCATTAAGAGTGAGATTCTACCACTGCTTTAATCTAAATCCTAATTACACACGCTCAAAATTACTTAAGATGTGATTGCATTTCAAAAATAACTGATATCCATTCTATTTATGATTCAAAAACAGTACCCAACATTCTCAATTCTTCACACTGAAGAGGCATGAGCATTCTCTTGGTAGCCATTGACAGATCTGCCTTTGGTTCTCACAGTTCCTAAATTAAGTAATAACACACGCATCTTATAATTAAAATTATAGCATTAAAAAAGGAATTAAAGTGATATGGGATTTCCCTCTGTATGCTGTGATTACCATTGATTAATAAAGAAACTGGTTTGGACCTATAGCAAGGCGGAACTTAGCTAGGCGGGAAAACTAAACTGAGTGCTGGGAGGAAGGAGGCAGAGTCAGAGAGAAGCCATGTAGCCCTGCCAAGAGACAGATGCCAGAACTTTACCAGGTAAGCCACAGTCTCATGGTGATACACACATTAATAAAATGGGTTAAATTAATATGTAAGAGCTAGCCAATAAGAAGCTAGAGCTAATGGGCCAAGCAGTGATTTAATTAATACAGTATCTGCGTGGTTATTTCGGTTCTGGGCAGACGGATGAACAAGTGATCTCCTTCAACATGAAAGAGAGAAAACACCATCATGGGTCTTAACTTTAGACAACGTTAAAGAAGTCCTGAACCATGGCACGAGGATGAGATAATGCACGGTGTTTGCCTAATGTACACGAGGCTCTGGGTTCAGGTCCCAGTGTTGTGCAAAATGGAAAAGGAAACAGCAGTAGGATATTCAATTAAATGAAGCATAAGTAAAGGAAAATATTTCAAATAATGCAATATCAATAACCATTAGGGATTCTGTCAAAGAGTACACACTGGTCTCCATAGTCAATTAAAACAAAGAATATTTGAATGCTTGCTACCAAGCTCAAGGGATCTTTAGACAGCAGAAACTCCTTCAAGAGACCACTGAATTTTGATGTATGCTTCCTTTCAAATGGTTTCTGTTTAACAACAGCATTTCCCCCAAATCAGTCCTATGTGTGTAGAGCCCAACCCTGAACTAGAACAAAACTTAAATCTGGACTTAACCCCATCTCCCAGGCCTTGCCCCCACCAAGGAAGGTGTTTTTCTTCAGGGTGTCTGTCTGCTTCTTTCATGATGGTGCAGTACCCAGGACAAGGTGTCTACAGCACTTGGGTTTTGTTGGTGGAGCACAAAAGCAGACGGCTACAGTACCTTCGCAGGACAGGCCGTGGGAGGTCACTCCGGAGAGGCTCTCCCTGCACACGTTGCAGAAGGTGGGCCGGGCATGGGAGCAGGCATACCAGTTATGCATCCCTGAGAAATGTTCCACATTAAACTGGGCCACCTGCAAAGGCAAAGTTAGGACAGGGTTGCCAAAACAGGAGACCACGGGGCCACTCGTGACTCTCTGCAACGTTCGTGCCACGGGGCGGACCAAACTTTCAGCCCATTACTCTGAACAGCAAGGCACTTGACATGAAAACATGATCCACTTTACACCGTTCTGAGAAGGCTGCCAACGCTTCCCTCTGCACGGGCTAGCCTGGCACGGGCTTGCTCTGGCTCCATGGCTGCTCTTCTATAAGCCTGTGCTCTGAGGACAGGAAACAAGTGGATAGTATTTACCTCATACGGTTCTCGGCTCTGCACTGACTTCAGAGAGCTGATCCAGTCTTCCATTTCCTTCCTGTTCTCAGCACATAGCATCAACCTTCTGAAGGGAGTGATTATCTGAAAGGGACAATTCGATCTAGTAATTATTAGTAACCAACAAGAACCAACAAGAGGGGCTTTACAAAGCCTGGCCTCTATGAGGCAGTTACATCTCTTCTGGGTCTTTGTTTCCTTGATGAAGAAGGAGAGGAGCTTTGTTCTGTGTGATACAGTGTGTTCCAGGGAAGAAAGGTACTCAGGATTCTTAGCTCATCTCTGACTCTGTTGATACTAATGAGGCTTCTTAGCTCTTTCTAAAGACCATTCGCACAAATAAACAAACATTCTTACTACATGGAATGCATCTTCAAAGCTTGTTTTAAACACACCTCGAAGTAATTTGAAATGACACGTAACTTTCAATATGGAAAAGAGTTTTAAATTAAAAATGCAGTATTAAAATTCCTAACTGACATATTTCTACTAGCTGTGTGAATAAAATTTGTATGAAGGCTTTCCCCTCGTACTGTGCAGAAATTTACTGTATTACTTTTTAGTCAGAGCCAAGTGGAAAACCGCATAAAAATCCTGGAGGAAAGAAAATAATTGTGACTTGCACTTTTTTTTCATGACACTGAAAAAAGCAAATTAATTGTATTAAGAACCTTAAAGAAAGTGGAATGGAAAATTACAGCTGTTTTAGTACCAAAGGTACTCCCAAGAAAACCTCTAACTGACTTCGGCTTACTAATACAGTATATCGTACATGCTGCCCTGAAGTCACTGAAGCCTAAACACTCACTGCAAGGAAGGGACCATTTATGTACTTGTAGTACAACAGTGTAACACTGCATTCCTCCCAAGAAATTAATTTCAAATAATATATTAGAGACTTATTTACACAACAAATAGAAAAGTTACCCAAGCCCAATCTCCTGATCAAAACTAATAAAATAAATATTTTATTATATACACAGCAGATATCATGAGTGATCATGAAAGAATAATCATCTACAAGAAAAAAGAAAGGGGACCATCCCCTAAAGAGGGAACTAGGGTGCTTAACACCGCGGATCTAAGCAAGGAAGCGTCCAGGGTAAGCCACAGAGAAAGGAGCCCCTCTGAGCCACTCACCGGTCATTGCCGCCTCGCTTGTTAACAGAGGACACAGTCTTCCAGAAGCCCAGAAGCTTTTACTACTTCTGACAGGCAGTTGCACTTAAATAGAGCCAGCCAGCCGTCACATGGCACGGGGGCACCAACCGCTCTGCTCTGCGTCTTTGTTAATTACACATGAAATCGAAGAGAGCCTCACTTTCGCATTTTCTTGTTTGAAACGACCTTCTTGGGGTAAAGCTTACCAGCAGTTGGTCACTTCTCTTCCTGAATAAATAGTTAATGCAAAGAGCAGTGCCTCTCTCACCACTTAGAAGCCAAATGGATGCTTTATTGCTTCAAAATGTTTTTCTAGGGCAGTTCATCAAATGTGGCAGAGAGGTACCATTAAATCATAATATACTCCTGGCTCTGAAGGCTGGTACAGCGTCCAGAAACCTCCACGTTTCGCTGGCTCACTAACGTTATCAAGGTAAGTATTGCCTCTATCACTTACTTGACTTTAGCTCTACGATAGGATGTAAATATGAGGGTTCCTTTCAAGTGTCGTTTCATTCTTTGATTTTGTTCTTTGTGACATTCTAGGCAACGCATGGTGACTGACAGCCAAAACTAAAGACGCTTTTAAAGCCATCATGAATTTCAAAGGCAGGGGAACACGGATTTAGGAACTAGACAGCCGCTTCAATCCCAAGTGATTCCAGCAAGACTGCATAACTCAGTCAAGGGCAAACCTTACATGCTAACGGAGAGCATGTATTCACGAGCTCCACTTTTGAATTGAGACTTGCTTCAAGATGAGCAATAGTGAGCAAGCAAAAGATCATCATACACAAAAATTCAGACCAAAACTTAAGTTCTCTGAGGGCAAGAAGACAGTAGAGTGATTTTGACAGGCAGGCCTTGTGACTAATCACAATTAAGAATCTACTAATTATAAAACCACACTCTCAGAAGTCGGTGAAAAGGCAATCAGTCCTTTATAAACAACATGGAGCGGAGATGGCTAGCCTTGTGGCTCTAGTGCCAAAGAGCCCAGCTGTCTGGGCTAAATCAAGCTCAGCTCAGCAAGCAAAGCTGCAGCCTCCAAGCCGACCTCTTCCCTCAGCCAGCTTCCACGCGTTTGGGCTGCTCCCACTGCCAGTGCGGGAAGAAGCCCCGAGCCACAAGGCTGACACCGGTTCCGGTTATCCTCCAGCTGAACGCCGCCACTCCAACCCCGCTTCTCACCAAATTTTATAAGGGAGATGCAGGAAGGGCAAATTTAGAAAATTATTTGCTTCTTAGCTGCAAGTTTATCTGACTCCAACTCTATTATGACCACAGGCGGCCCTGGCCTAATGGGAAGCTAGAACTCCTCTCACATAAGGAGCAGGGAAGGGGAAGGCTTTCTTCCTACATCTGTTGGGGCAAATCCAGGAAGTTTCTGGAATTAGCAGCATGCTACCTTCCTCCAAGGATCTGAAGGACTCCCTACCCCCATCTGTAACTCTCTCTTCCTGTTACTCCAGTATACAGCATCATTGCTTTCACACCCATCTGAACTAGTGTCCAGAGAACGATGGCAGTCCCTGACACTCTGGGGCACACACGTGTGTTTACCAGTCATTTGTTAAGTATGTATAGAAAGCCAGAGCCAGGGGAACACTGCAGGATTGGTCAAGAGTCTGTAAAGGAGAAGAAGAAGCCACCGATTCACTCATCTGGAAAAATGCTATGGTTTCCTAAACAGTACCTAGTAAAGTAGAAAAACTCCCCATTACTAGAACGGTTAACAGTGGGAGTTACTGGCAAAACGATCAATCCAACCACACTATCGTTCACTTCTAAGACTCAAGACTCTCCCAGTCTGGCCGGCTAAGGAGACTCTCTCTCTTGCAATCCCAGAAACGGGGGTGGCTGAGACAGAAAACTGCTTGAGGCTTTCCTGGACAAGACAGTAAGTTCCTGCCAGACTCGGCTACACAGGGAAACCCTGTTTCAAACCCCACCCCCAAATAATTCAGTCTAATAAAGCATTAAATATAAAATCCTGTGGAACTGGGCACCACAGTTAGACTGTATTTATGTTAATGCTCACAAGCAAAAACACAAAAACAAAACCCAGATACACAGCCAAATACTATCAAGAGACCACAGCCCAATTTAATTCTTTTTGTTCATTTAACTGCAGTCTTTAAGCAAATATGCCATGCTTCTGTAATAACCGTTTTTTGTTTGTTTGTTTGTTTTGTTGTTTTACAGACAGAAAGATGGGAGGCTTAGGATATAAAAATGTGCAGGAAGGTTTGGGTAAGGAAAGGGAAGGAGGAGAGGGCCAGGAGGAGGGAAACTTACTGTCTGACATGCTTCCTAGACAGCTTAGCTGGAGTTATCCTCCATGAAGGATAAAGCCCAGTGTCAGAAGGGGATACCTGCCCTCCAGGTGCTGGTCATCAGTATTCCAAAGACCACCCCCCGCCACACACACACACACACACACACACACACACACACACACTAGAGGTTACTATCATTGCTCTTGGTTGTCCATCAGAACTCCATGTTAAGAGCCTATGACTGAAGACACACCATACACTTTTGTCTCAGGGCATGGGGAATTCGAGTTGGTTCTGATCAGAAGTCATCCTCCCTGTTGACTTGCTTTCCCAGGACTGGGAAGAAAGTACCTGGGATGGGAGCGGGTGCAGGGGGTTTACCCAGCTGTGAACTAAACTCATGACTGGTGGGGTAAGATGTATCCACAGGCAGCCCAAATGTGACAGAAGTAACCAACTGTTTTCTGACTGGACTTGAAGCTCATTCCACAGGAGGAGATGCCTGCCGGGACTGTATTCCTGGCCAAGAATCCATGGCTGGAGAGTTCAGAGCCCCCCGGGGAAACCTACTACAGTTAAAAGTGGACACAATGTCAGCCTCTCCTCCAAAGTCACATCTATAAAACCATACATTAGTGCAGACCTCAGACCTCATCCCAGAAGTTTCCTCTTAGCAACAGACAGTGGTGAATGCAGAAACCCACAACAGATCAAAGAATAAACGTCTGTGGGATGCTCAGCGACAAACGGAGTTATCTCTGTCACGCCCACTGCCCATTACAGCCCACAGAGACTCCTGCACACAAGGCTTGGGGAAAACAGAGAAAGAGGGGACAGAAAGGCTGTAAAAGCCAGTTGTTGGAGAGACTGGGGCAAAGAAGTTCTTCAGATCCATTATAACTAGGCCCCCCGTGCGCGCACAGTGGCTGTGGTTCCCTGCGTGAGATCAAGGCAGTGAACAGTATAGTGTGGTGCCAAGAGGGCTTGTGAATTCCCATGCCTAACTAAGGAACATGTGCGGAAGGGAGAGTCAGTTTTCTTCAAGTGTGTGACCCCCAATAGGTCAACCACATTGCAGCAGATGACTTGACACCCATGAGTAAATGAACATCACAAACTGGACTCAGTGGGAGGAGGAGGAGATGATAAAGTTGGTGGGTATGGAGAGGTGGGAAGTGTATCAGGGAGAAATTGGGGAGAAAAGTGAGACATAAATTTGATAAAAATAAACTGTATGAAATTTTTAAAAAACAAAATTATTATATGTCTTAAAAAGAATATTAAAATATATGGTGGGCCTATGTAGCATCCCTAAGGAGTAAACTACTTAGCTGTTATCTATCTCAGAATCACCTGGTTTGTTTGCTTTCAAATCCCAATACATAAGCTATTTGTGGTGATATTTTGTTTGTGATCTAACAAATAAAATTTGCCTGAAGATCAGAATGCGGAGCTAACCACACTAGTTAGCCACAGAGACCAAGCAGCGGTGGCACACACCTTTAATCCCAGGAGGGAGGCAGAGGCAGATGTGAGTTCAAGGTCATCCTGGGCTACAGGAGATTGAATCAGTCTAAAAGTGGTGGCTCACACTTTTACCCCAGCACTAGAGAGACGGGAACTGATATGGTTGGGCGGAGAGAGGAATATAAGGCAGAGGAGACAGGAGCTTAGGATCCTGTCTGAGGATTTGTAGAGACAGGACACCCCATTCGGTCTGAGGATTTTGTAGAGGTAAGGACTAGTAACTAGCTGCTCTGCTTCTCTGGTCTTTCAGTTTTCACCCCCTAATATCTTACTGGGGTTTTATTATTAAGACCAATTAAAATTCACACTACAGCTATTATTCTCTCATTCAACGAAGGTATGAGCACCAATCCACGAGGGAGGGAGGGAGAGGGAGGGAGGGAAAAAGAAGGAAAAAAAAAGAACAACTCTACCGGGTGACTCCAAAGTGGACCAAGTTTGAGAACCAATGTCCACAAGTAATTTTCTTTCTATACAAAAAATAAAAAAGTCCCTAAGGAGAAGTGAATTAGAGAAACTGTCTGGAGTCAGGGCAACCTAGCCTAAACCCCACCAGCATCCTCTTTTGTCTCAGGGGCTGAGACCATGCTTCTGAGGCTCCATGTTTCCGCAGCTAACTTGGGACAGAGGAGTGGCTCAGTGGTGGTCAGGGGTCCATTGATGAGACAGTCCAGGTTAGGCTTGGCTAAAGATGGTCTCCGAACACTGACAGAGACTGCACCTGCACTGTCACTGACACACTGCATACCTATTTCTTGTATTTGTGGCCCAAGATCAAAGTCAAGAGAGCTTTACTCAAAAACAGAGGTTTCTACTAATAAAAAATCCCATGCCTGGTAAACTAACACCATCAAAAGTATGATAGTGACCTAGTGACATCCTCCTTGGACAAAGAAAATTACCAACGAATTAAAGGTGGGGGGAAAAAGACTCTCTTATTGCTCTACACCCAGTCTTACCTATAGCAACAGCACTGAATGAAAAGAGCCTGCATAAATGAAGAGGTCAGAGCCTCTTCATTTCAGAGCCTCTGCCCTGATTTTAGCATGTCACCGTTACTATGTATCATACTGAACCTATAGAAGACAGGGAGCTCCTTGCTTTAATTCAGATGTCTCCTCTGCCATCGAGGAAATTCTGACATTCTCTGGTCATTTTCCAAGTCCAACAACCCTTCTGTTGGGAGAGCCTTATTTCTGACCTAACGTTCTAAATGGCTGCATCCACTCTGCTTAGGACAAGCTGTGTTTTAATCTGGAGCCACCTCGCTGCAATGAAAGATCGCACAGAGTGAGACATGGTTCCTGGGGAGCAGGACAGCAGCAAGCGTTACAGGGCTATACTAATGTTAGTGTCCCTATGTGTTAGACATTGATTCTCTCCAAATTCATCATCTCAACCACGTGACTTGTTAACGCTAGCTTTGCTCTCCCTGTAGACTGTCAACTGCTCCGTCCTAGCATCCTTCTTCCAGCCTTCCCTATGAACTCTAGATCCAATGCTTCAATTATGTATGTGGCTTTTTTTTCCTCATTCGTTTTTTATGGAGTGAAATAATTCACTCTGACAACTTAAATGTGCCAACGTGCAATGTGCTCGTGCAATTTAAGGGACTGCTTTAGGAACAGTGACGCCCCCGTTTCTCAGAGTACACTGGGGACCTCCGCTATCCAAGAGCGCAGATGTGCAAAAGTACAGGTGTGCACCTCCATCAAAATGCACCCACCCCAGCCCCAAGATGACACTGGGAAGCACCATCCCGAACGCTCTGGGAGGAGGCGAGGGCAATTTTCTATGTCACAGTCCCCCAGGTGATTTCTGTCACTCATCCTGGTTATCAACCATGAAAGGTAATTTAAGTGTCTAACTTTCCTGTCAGTAAAGGCAGTGCCTGGTCTCAATGGGGTCGAAAAGGCGCTCGTAACCTTCGTGTTTTCCTGTCTCTCTTTTGGCGTCCTTCTGATGCCAAACCTCAGTACTCCCATTGCTCCTTTTGGGGTGATCAGTCTAAAACGGCCTTCCATGACACACCACAAGATCGTGGCCTCTAGTGATTCGTCTGGCTTCTCTGTGCAAACTTTGTACTATTGTGTTGTTAAAAACACATTGAAATTCACCAGAATTTGATGGGTAGAAATGCATACAGCTGTGGTCCCTAGCTGGACAATTCATGAACTTCTGTTCATACCAGTCCCTTTGGAGATGTGGATTTGAGTTTTACATTCGTATTCCCAAGTGATCTAGTTGTGTGTGTGTGTGTTGGGGGGGGGGGGCAGGATTTCTCCCAATTGATTATCTCATTGCTCAAATCCCATCTACTTTCTAAGATGACAATTAGTTACATAATTGTTTCTGAAGTCTTAATAGATAGAGGTTTGACATATTTTCTTCCAAGGTTGTTTACACTGTAATAGAAGAAATGACATTTTAACACTGATAGTACAATAATACATCAGTGTGTCGCACAGAATGGCACAGATGTGTGACATAATGCCACAGGGAGCTCACTCAGGGCACTCTGACCAAGGAGAAGCGCCCTGAGAATTTTCAACTGACAGTAAAACTTAAGTGAACATAATTTCAGGATAAGAATAGGCCTTATGGTGCTGGAGACACGGCTCAGTAACTAGGAGCATTTGTTACTCTTCCATGGACCCACGTTACTCCAACTCCAGAGGATCCAGCAGCCCCTCTTCAGGTCTCGCTGAGTACTGTATGCATTTGGTGCACAGATATACTGATAAACATTTAAAAAGAAACTTTTTTAAAAAAAAAGATACATTTATCAAATTGGTGGAATTTAAACACATTCATTTTATCTACGTGAGCATTATAGAATCAGCACTGAGTGATCAAGGAGAAAAGGTACCATGAAGCCTTAGAACACAAATTTCACCATATCCAAGATGAAGTGGAATAATTTATAATGACATTATAGATCATTGATAAGGCTGACTGGTATGCGCGTGCACGCGCACACACACACATGTCATTACTGATCTACAGATGAAATTCACTAAGGAATTTTACTATATAGGCAGCACACGATGCAAACAGGACTCCAGCTCATTCCCTGTGAATGCCAGGATGTCATTGACCACTCATATTTGTACACCAAGCACACATACAATCCTCTATTTACAATCAGAGCATATTTACAGGCAATCTGCACTTCTGCTTTAACTGAGTCTCACTTTGACTGAATAACAAACAATTACAGATTCTGCGCAAGGGTGGGAGGGTCCTGTCATGAGATTTGTATTCTCCAAAGTCAAAACAGCCCCTAGAGGTACTCAGAATAAAGGGTGGGCTTGTTACGAACACAAGGAAGCCTGTGCCATGCCTGCCAATCTGGTATGGAGAAGCTTTGTACCTTCTGGATACAAGATTTGTTTCAATTAGAAATCAAGCAACTGCCAATATATAATGACACCATGAGGGAGAATTCTACAGTCATATCAAACACTTGTGACAGAAGTTAATGAAGTCAGAAATCAAGCACTGAAGAGTAATTCATGACCAAAACTTTAAAAAAAAAAAACAGAATGCAGTTAGTCTAAGAAGTTGAATTACAGAGGTCACTCTTGCCAAGAGTGTGCCTCTCCTCTACTCTGTAGAAATACCTGACCTCTGTTCTTGGCAGAAAAACACTGATTCCTACATTATCTCACAAATTAAGTATGAGTTAATTCTGTACACACTGCAAAAAAAAAAAAGGAAAAAGAAAAAAGAAAAAAGAAAGGAAAAGAAAATAAACACTAATTGGTCTGTCCATAATTAGTTATTTCTTATGTAAACATAAAAATAGCAAGTGGAGCATGCCTTTAATCCCAGCACTCAGGAGGCAGAGGCAGGTAGATCTCTGTGAGCCTGGTCTTCAGAGTTCCAGGACAGCCAGGACTGCACATTGATAAGATAAAAAGTTAGCTTACTGAACCTACTTTGAAAAAAAACAACTACTAGCTTTAAATGTTTTACACTGGATTGTACTTTTATATAATATATACAAATTTTGTATATTGATACAAATTTGAGATTGATTTTGTTAAAACAGACTGTGCATACATTTCTAATCTTGTTCAAGGTGCTACACCTATACAGCTCATTTAACAATGTAATGCAGATCTCTAGTCCTTGAAAGTTATTACTACCAACTGTTTAGGATAACAATAAAATGCAGGTCAGTAATTAGTCCTGTATTACAACAGAACTTGTAGTCATATTAGGTATGTTTTCAAGGTCAAACAGATATATTTGTAAATAGACCATCTTCAAACACTTCAGAGATCTACAGAATATGACATTTAAGATATTTTAATAACATAAGTTCTTTTTTCTTTCTTTTAATGATGAGACATGTCTGCTCCTGGCAGTACCAACCTACTTCAGAGATGATGATGGACATCAAAAAAACTCCACATGGAGTTTGCTTTCTTTGTGTCAAAAGTAAGTCAATGGGCAAGAAAGTGCCCTTGCCCCAATTGCTGACAGTATGCTCCCCTAATAGACAAGCAGGACACACAAAAAAGTGACTGCCAAACTTTGTCCAGACAAGGCAGAACAGTCCTTCAAAAACTCTCCTTCATAGAAAAATCTGTCAGATGTTTTAAGCCTGTAGGCCAAAAATGATTGCCCCAACACTGCAGAGGAACTTTGGGTGACTGTCCAGGCAGATAGCTGTTTCTGTCATTTCTCACATTTTTTGGAAGTCGCTTTCTTACACTTCTGTTTACTCAATATTATTCTGAAGTAGTTGAAGACTAGACAGTTATAGTTTTCATTGTTTACGAGACTCAAAAAAGAAATTCACTAAAGAAATGTAAAGTATATAAGGTTAAAAGATATCAAAAGGTAGTTTTGGATAGTAATGCAAATTATTATAGAAAGTAAATTAGGTACAAGACTTCAGACTCACCAAGATAGGATAGATATGTCAAATTTGTCAAATGCAAATTGACTAGACATTGTTGATATTACCTGTATATATTATATATAGTTATTATCCTTATTGTATATAGTTTTCCTTATATTAGTTATAACCTTTTTTATTTTAGACAAAAGGGGAAATATAGTGATATTTTATTTATGTTTTATAAATAAAGCTTTCCAGAAGAACAGAAAGTAAAACTAGGCCACTAGAGGCCAGGCAGTGGTATCACACAACTTTAATCCCAGGATTTGGGAAACAGAGACAGATGGATCTCTGTGAGTTCAAGGTCCCCCTGGGTTATACAAGAGCTATGCAGAAACAGATCAGGTGGTTATGAAAACCTTTAATTCCAGCACTAGGGAGGAATATAAACTGGGATGAGACAGACACTCATACTCTTTTAGCCTGAGGATTTCACAGAGGTAAGAGCTCTCTAGTGGATTGGCTGCTTTGCTTTTCTGATCTTCAGGTTGAACTCCAATATGTTTCTGAGTTTTTATTAATCATGCTACAGCACACAGAAAAATCCAGTCTCAAAAAAACCCATAATAATAATAATAATAATAATAATAATAATAATAATAATAATAATAATAAATTAATAGCAACAGTACTGTTGTAACAGGAAAATGAAGCTCTTGGTTTAGCATGACTGCATCATCTGATGGTGAACTGCACAGCTGTATTCAGGGTCAGCCTCCACCCCCCATCCCCAACCCCAGATTTAGGAGTGTCTACTGAAGGGTGTGGGTTCTACTGCCTGAGCAATGTTTGGGGCAAAAGCATCACTGCTGTAACTGAGGGAGGTCAGCTGAAGAGTGTGGGCTGAAGTGTAATAAGGTGAGATTTGCCTTTACACTTCAGATACAACAAGAGAATGAATGGAGCAATGAAATAAAATAGGTAACAAGAGGGGAGGCGGGGGGAAATGGTGGCCAGGACAGAATCATCCTAATGTTTACCTAATGTTTGAAATTTGTCATTTTTAAAGGACTGTGATGGTCAATCACAAATATTAACTTGATACACTTGGCAAGAAGGACAGACCCTCAAGTAAATAAGTCCCTCCATCAGACTGGTCTGTGATCAGGTCTGTGGGGCATTTTCTCATGGTTAAGTGAAGTAGGAGGGTCCAGCCTACTGTGGGCTGGTAACATCCCCAGGCGAGCAGGCCTAGGTTGTATCAGAAAGGCTGCTGAACTTGAGCCATGGAGCGAGCCAGAAGACAGCATTGCTCTATGGCTCCGTCCTCTACTCCTGCTTGTGTTCCTGCCATGACTTCCCTCAGTGACCAACTATAATCCAGAAGTGTAAACCAAATCATCCCTTTCCTCCTCATGGTCATGTGTTTATCACATCAGAAGAAAGCAAACTGAACAAGCACTGATACATTCCCAAACCCCACCTAAACTCTTTAATGTATAGGGTGAAGGACTTGAATGTCTCAGTCCCCTTACACACACTAATATCCTAAGCAACCCTTGATCCTGCTCTCAAACAGTCACCAGACCGTGTGGCTGGCCTCCTGCTTCCTTCCCTGACATCAAACTCATATTACACAAATAAATTTCATTTTCCTTGTCCTGGCAACTAAATGTCCACAGAAGCTCACAAATTAAGGCTTTTGAGCACTGACTGTAATGGGAAGGAGGTATTGACTGACAATAGCGCTCAAATCCTACTTCCATAATTCATGAGTGTCTGTGGCTTTTCTTAAGATAAAGCCAGCTTGACTCCCTCCTTACAAAGCCTTCTTGGAGGTAGGGGTGTAGCTCACTGACCTGGTATGCTTAGCATTCACGAGACCTTCAGTTTGATATTCAGCAGAACAAAACCAAATTCATCTGTTTCTTGATTAAGGAATCATGGCTTCACAACAATGTCACTTTCCATGTGAATTTGATTTCCATCTACAACTGAAGTTATTTTTTAATTGACTTAATACAAAACATAAATTCTAATGTCTAATTCCATGATAAAAACACAAGGATTCTGGTGCTCTCTGGCTACCAATACATATTCCCTTTTATTCTTTAAACTGTGGAAAAGGCAAGAGAAGGCCTGAGTTAGGATGCGGACAGGATGGTGTCTTAGAACATCCCACTAAGAACTTGCTAGAACTGCATGCTAGAAATGAAAAGGATTGATCAACATCTTAAGAGGCACAATTAATGGCCTGGGACATAGCTTCTAGTGTTGATGTTTAGAAATTTTTATGTCCACATACTAGGCATAGCTATTTGTGGGATAATTGTTACAGGCCAGGAATACACACCTATTGTATAATATGTTGGCATAATTCAAACAGTACCCATCTCTGTCTTCCCTGCATGACCATAGGCTCAAAAGCTTTGTGAGTCACCCAAGGCCATGTACTAGATTTGAACTGAATTCTTCCCACCTTCCTAGTCACCTAGCACAAAAGAATGGGAGAGACTGTGCTGATCATTCTAGAAGGACAGGCTAGTAATACACACTACTCGCTTTTTGTCATGAGTTAGAGGGCCTGGAGAGATGGCTCACTTGGTAAAGAGCTGGCCTTGCAAACATGAGGACCTGAGTTTGACTCTCCAGAACCAAAAGCCAGGCATGGTGCTGTGTACTTATCCAGATCTGGTAAGGTGGAAACAGGCAAAGAATAGTAAGAGACACTGTTTCAAAAAACAACCTGGTGAGTGGGACCCAAGGAATGACGGCCAAGCAACGATGTCCTCTAGCGTACACATGGGTTAGGGTTAGGGTTGGGAAGGGGACATGAGAAACAGAATCTCCTGCATTAATTGTGATGCTGAGGATCACAGTGTATCAGAAATTATTAATGCAGGTTGTTGCAGGCACGCCCGCCGTAAATTAGTGGTATTAGTTAATGGGCACATTAAAAGTGCTACCATTCATTTAGGGTTTTCAGGCTGTCCCGGAGATGGGAGCAATGCATTAGCTTCATTCCCTTGGCACAAGCTGTTTGGATTCTAACTGTAAATGGTTTTGTACAGCACACATATGCAACGGGAAATTTCAAAACAAAATAATGATCTTGCTTTGTGTTGCTCACTACAAAAATGGGAGGCCTCTAAAACTTAAATCTTCCATTAGTCCATCCTCAAACTTGAGTACTGGAGAAGACACTTGACTTTGCTATAAACTCATTTTAAGCCATGGAAATAACACCCCCAAATCACTTTAATAGAGCTGAACACACCTCACACTAATTGCCTGCTCCATGTTTCCAAGAGATCTTACAATTGCTTCAAATTCACATCGTCCAGGACTTTCGTCCCATTTCCACAAACCTACTTTTATATCTACTTCCTGCCCTTGATTCTAGTATCACTTATACCCCAAATCCAGTTCTATGCTAGCGTCCTCCCCTCCTTGCCCCTCACTCTGGCCACAGCCCTCTGGCCTTTCTGCACAAGGCCTCTGTCCACGCCTTCCTTCCCTCCCATGATAAACAGCCATACTGCCCTACCAGGCCTTCTCCGAATGTGGAGACATTGCCCAAGGTGCTTCTCATGCTGATTCTTAACTCTTATTCAGTGCACCAGATGGGAAGCTGCCAGAGAGGGTCAGGAATACATAATTCTCGATAAAAAATTCCAAACACTTTTAGAATGAAAACGTCTGCCACTTAAACCTGCCCCAGTTACCAACTTCCCTTCCTAAAGATAAACACTGGTCAGCTTCTTTGCACATCTCTCCAGAGACAGGCTATCTATATATGAGAACTATGCGCTCCCTTGCAGTTTAAATATACAAAAATACGTGCATACACAAGCACACAGTAACATTATGGGATCTTAACTGTTCTATATCTGAGTTTTCTCATTGAATAAATTCAGCCTGTGTTGTTACACACACAGCTAATTCAAATGGCTGCACAGCATTCTGTCGTGATGTGTTTCATAATTCAGTTGTCTCTGCTTGACATATCTGGGTTCTTCCCAGTCTTTTGCTACGACAATGTGCAACCGCTCTGCAAGCACATATAAAACGGTTCACTATCCGTCATGACTCCAGAAGTTGAGGCAGTGAAGGCTCAGCCCAAGTCATGAAGCAACTTCTTTACAATCATTCCTGTGAAGTGTGTGTACCAAGGAAGATTAAAATGCCTAGTCCTTGTCTAATAAAGACAGTCAGCCTAGTGACCAGCAGAAGAGTTGGCACTAGACACCAGGCAGGCACTCTGACCATTGCTAACTGCTATACTGTTACACATCCACTTCCTTCGTGCTTACTGGGTGATGAAGCATCCCTATGCAAGGCCATACCTGAACACGTCCTATCAACAATGGTGATCCTTGGGGTAGGAGAAAGGGCTCAGCATTAGGAGCACTGGCTGTTCTTGCAAACATTCAGTTCCACGTACCCCTATGACAGCTCACGAAATCAGCAACTACAATTTCAAGGAACTGGACACCCCCTTTCTGGTCTCCATGGGCACCAGGCCTACAGGGGGTGCACATACACACACGCCGGCAAAATATTCACAGACAGAAAAATAATGAATTTTTAGAAGGCTTTACCAGGTTTAAATTTTAGAAGGTTTACCAGGTTACTGCCATCATGTGAGCCTAAAAATTCTAATATGCCATTCATTCTCATAGAAAGCACTCAAAATTGAAATATTAATTATGCTTTTGGATAACTACAAAACTTACCCCAAGTTAAGTTCTCTGAATCCCAACCCCTGTAACCTTTCTCCTGGAATGAAGAGTATTCTGAGGGGTTGTTGAGAGAACGAAGTGAGACCTGAAATGAAAAGTAGCTACGCACTTACTACTTGTGTTTTATATAGCACAGAGCTTTCAGGAGTAAATTTGCTTTCTGTTGTATAATAAATACCTTCAATTGCTAAGATCTTGTAAAAGAACAGACTTTCTGGCACTATTTTAATCTTTTAACATTCAACATAAAACAATTAAAATACCTTTTTAAAAACTAAAAGATTGATAGTTGTCCAACAAAGCTAGAATCTGTGAGGTGTGAGGGTGAGTTCTAGTCTTCCGACCATGTTGTACAGGACACAAGGCCTTCCGAGTTCCACTGCTTCATTTAGATGGATATCAGCTGGGAGGCCCTCTCTAGACATGTTCAGGTACTTAATACTCTAATTTAAAATTGTTACTCTGGTAGCTCGTTTGCCCACTTTAGGACCCTACTCCAGGCACTGACAAGAGGCACCGTATTGTCTTTACAGAGTCCTTCAGTCTGTGCTGGAAATGGGCACCAGAAATCAGAGTTCACCTACATGGATATGCGGCCAGAGTGATTTTAACTAAACCCTTGCACTAAAGTTTAAGTAAAATCATGTAGCCCTTCCTCAAAGAATGTGTTTGCACATGACTGAGACGGACAGGAGAAGCCCTTCACGCTGCCTGAACATTTCCAAACCCTCTGAAGAGCAGAGTGACTACAGAGGCCATGGCTCCCAGTTCAGTGCCTGAGAGAGGCCGCCTTGCCAGTTTTCATGCAGAAATTCTACAGGGAAAGGATGGGTTCTTAACGTTTAACTCCGTGTAGTTAGAAGGAACAATTGTGGATCAGGGTGACAGTGATGTGACCAGCTCAGGGCCATGTATTTGGAGCCCATAAAGGGTCTTGTACACGAAACATCCACAGAAAGTACAGATTTACCATTCCTCCCAAGGCCCAGTGTGGCAGGCTGCCATTTACTGGGCACTGCAATATGGCCGAAACACTGTGTACCTCAGTCTAAGGCAGACTCTAAGACAGTCTGCCAAGGTTCGAGAAACTCCATCTAGACAGAAATTCTCTATTGGTCTTGTACAAAATGCCTCAGACTAAAGGCCACCTAGGACACCAGCTTTATAAACCCCTGGCAATAGGCCCGGTGATAAGTTCTTTTTTCCAGGAGAGAAGGAAGGCTGGCCTAGAATTTGTTATGTAGTCTAGACTGGCCTCAAACTCACAGCAATCCTTCTACCTCAGCCTCCAAGAAGTATGTTAACACAGAGTCATTTTAAAGCATCGTAAAATATTTGAATCAACATAGACATAAAATCATTAGACTGGCTACTATTAGGTTTTTCATATTTATGTAATCAAATTGAGACCTACAATGACTAATAAGAGTCAAGAATCATGTCTGTAAGACTTACTGGTTTAAAAAATAGTCTGAGTCACTGTATATAATACAAAAAATGTCATGAAGATGCAAATATTTATGGAGCTATGAAGAAACCAAACATCACAGGGGGAAATGGGGAAACTCTGTGCCCGTGCTTAACATGAAAAGCCACTAACTACCCAAAGGGGGGAAAAAAAAAACTTTATAGAGATTGTTCATTTGTTCGCTCAACACAAATGTTTCTTTCATTCATTTGACAAATGAAGCAGTGAAGACGCAGAATTTGAGGCTAGACAGAAACCTGCTTCCATCAGCTCATCTCACGGCCCCGACACACTGACACCAGGCCGCGGACCCCCATCAGCTCATCTCACGGCTCCGACACACTGACACCAGGCCGCGGACCCCCATCAGCTCATCTCACGGCTCCGACACACTGACACCAGGCCGTGGACCCCCATCAGCTCATCTCACGGCCCCGACACACTGACACCAGGCCATGGACCCCCATCAGCTCATCTCACGGCCCCGACACACTGACACCAGGCCGTGGACCCCCATCAGCTCATCTCACGGCCCCGACACACTGACACCAGGCCTTGGACCCCCATCAGCTCATCTCACGGCCCCGACACACTGACACCAGGCCGTGGACCCCCATCAGCTCATCTCACGGCCCCGACACACTGACACCAGGCCGTGGACCCCCATCAGCTCATCTCACGGCCCCGATACACTGACACCAGGCCGTGGACCCCCATCAGCTCATCTCACGGCCCCGACACACTGACACCAGGCCATGGACCCCCATCAGCTCATCTCACGGCCCCGACACACTGACACCAGGTCGCTGACCCCTCGAAACCTTCTCAAAGGAAGGTCTTGCTGAGTGGTCTTGTGATACAGCATGTGGGAAGGGTGGAGGTCACTGTGCAGTCATTTCAACCCATGTTTCTGGACCATCCCAAACCAACAAGAGCCCCGCATTTACACAGCTCTTGATCTTCCAGCCTGGAGAAGTTCATTTCAGCTCCGAACCTCGGCCTGTCCTGAAGGCTCTCAAAGTCCCTTCCGGCAAACAGGGAAGAAGATGACTGGAGATTTCTAACAATGGACATGGTCGTTACCTCATAAGGGGCCTGTTCTATTAGATGATTCTAGTTAGAAAGTTCTTTTATGTTGAGCTAAAAATCAACCCTGTAAATTCAACCACACAACCACATCACTGCCTCTTCTATATAATAATGCCTCAAATATTCCGAAAACTTTAAAAATACCATCATCATCATAGGGTGCATGTACTGTGAGAGTCTAGATTGGCAGTGTACCCAGCATGTTTGCTGTGTGTCTGGTAGCAAACCCCAAGAGCCTCAATGACTTGATGTAGTAAAGACGGCTGAACATGGGGACAATCAGGATCACTAGCAAAGTCGCATCTATTTAAATGGAGGGGGACAACAGGGGGACATAGGGGGACAACAGAGTGACCAAGAGTACAGACCCTACATGGGTTCTATGGATTAGAAGCTTGCTTCTCTGTTTCCTTGCCTACCCAGCAGCAATAACAACTGTCTTACCTCACTAGATTGGCATAAAAAATTAAATGAGATATCACGCATAAAGCATTTAGAACAAGAATCAGTATCGGGTAGGGAACTTATCTAAGGGGATCATTCTTTCAGGTTGATTATCCTATGTACCTTTTACAGGGTGTGCTTTTCACAGACCACATGGGAAAAGGCAAGTCTCGGCCATTTCCTTAGAAATTAAACGCTGAGACATTAGAGATGAAAGCAAACTGACACTTTCTTAGGCTCAAAGGATGTGATAGCCTTCAGAGAGAGACAAGCTGAACTTTGTCAACTGAGAGGAAGCCAAGGGAAAGCAGAATAAACAGAAAGCAACTGCTACAGAAACAAATTCCCAGGGACATTTTCTTTTCCATCGAACCCAGGCTACTCAGTCCAAGATGGCATGGATGCAGAATTCCTGGGGTTATAAGGCCCACCATGGTATGGTCCGTTTGTTCACTGGTTTCTTTGAATGTAAACCCTTCAAATACTCCTGCCAGAATCATAACCAAGTGCCATACTGGTGTCTTTTCTGGCCACTGTGACCAAATACCTCGCAAGAAGCAAAGGGGAGAAAGGACTTGTCTGGAGTCACGGGCGGAGAAGAGACCTCTACCACGGCAGATAGCCTTGGCAGCAGGGCACAGTAGTTCCAAGGGTGCAGGAGCGGGTGGGTGGGCCGCCCAGGAGCGGGTGGGTGGGCCGCCCCGCCATCACCTCAGACCAGGAGGTGGAGAAAGGAGACCGCTGACACTCTTTAGCTTTTCTTCTCTTGTTCAGTCTAGGCTCTGGGCCTGGGGATGATGTCACCCATGTTTACAGTGGGTCACTCCCTCTTAGTTAAACCTCTCTCTGTTAGAGCCCTCCTATGGAGAGAGGTATGTCTCCTAGGTGATTCTCCATGGAAAGGAAGTAGTGTTAAAGGGGCGTCCAGCATACCTGCTTGAGCCAGTCACCCTGGGCAGTAAGGGCTCTCTGCTCCAGCACTCTTTCGGATCTAGACGCAAGAGCTTTCAGGTCACGTGGCGCCTGCATTTGACCCAGCAAGGGACCAGGTGGACTTACACTAACAATGGAACTTAACACACAGCTCAGTGAACACTGAAAAATGCTAAGGATGGGCTAACTTAACCAACAAATCTCTGCATCCCTTCTGAATTAAACAAGGAAGCACACAAACAAAAACTCCATGCTGCCTTCTGCCCTCCTATGTCAGGGGTTCCCAATGCTAAGGATTGGGCCTACGGCCCCCTACATCCTCAAAAAGACATTCTCTCACAGTCAGTCCCCCCCACTTTTATTTTACATTTTATTGTGATACAAGGTCCTCCTCAGTTGCCCAGTTTAATCAGCCTTGAACTGTCCTGCGGCCAGGCAGCCTTGAGTCTTGAACTGGAGAGTCTTCAGCTTCAACTGGGATTACAGGCCAGTGTTGCAAAACCTGGCCAGTTATCTCAGAAGAAGATTTAAATACCAATACAGCCTCTTTAAAATGATAATTCATTTGTCTGAAGTTTATCTTAATCTTCATTAAAGTTTAAAGAGACTTCTCTGAACATCTCTGGAAGCTGGGACTGGGGTCATGTTTAAATCACCAAAAAGCCCTCTTCATTAGGAAATAACACTACCCTACCTATCTGTGATGACCATCTCATTGTTGATTGGTTGCTTTTCCTAACCATGCTCATTAACATTGGATAAAAAGTAGACATAAATCTTCCTTATACCTCTCTCTCAAAAAAAAAAAAAAGGCAGGATGTAATGCTTCCTCAATATGGGATTCATCTCCATAATCTTCAAAGTTCCCATTTCAGAAATGGGCCACACACTGCCAGCTGTGGGAGGGGAACAATGGGCACGACATTCAGGATAACAGTCTACTAAACTGCATGGGTCCATCACTGCCCTAAGTATTGTATAGGTTATCACATTCACTTGATATTGAGAGTCCCAGGAAGCAGGTCCTCATTCAGAGCTGCAGGGATTAGCTAATGTGACCAGCGTCACATAACAGGGCTAGAACAGGCTCTTTGACTTTATAACCTAAGCTGTAAGCTCTGCCCATCACAGCAGAATTTACACCAGAAATAACTTAACGAACACCAACCTAACTTACTTGTACAATAGTAAGAAGGATAGGAAAGGCAAGCGTGGAAGGGGAGGCTACATAAGACACTATGCACAATGTACACAGATCTTAAACCACACCCACAGTCTCCTGGCTCTCCTGTCTTGGTGCCCATGTGCCTCCGTGGGACTCAGACAGACCCTGAGCTGTGTCAAGGGTGGGCCAGCAGTGACCCTGCTCTGTAGGACACTCACGATACAAGCCATCTTAGCAGAGATGAGCATTCATCTTCAAGCAAAGCCTAAGTTTTCCATTTTCCACCAACTATTTATAGATTGCCCATGTACCACCATTTCTTGTCAATATATTACCCTCAGGGACTTCTGGAAGACCAGAATTTGGCCACTCTTAGTCTCCAACCGCAATCCCATCACACGGCACCATTAACCTCTGACACGAACCAGCTAAAGGAGCATCAGTCGCTGTCAAGATGATTTAGGAGGGCAGGGTATTTAAATATTTAAGCAGGAGGATTGTCAATTACCACTTAAAAACATGCCTTTTGCTGCGATTTATAGTGGGGAAAGTTCTAGCAAGTTCCTATCGTAGTGCAATGCCCAGCAGCCTACCTTTTGGGCCTCTACGTCTCCAGCCCACAAAACTTCAGAAAGAACAGCTGGTCGACAACATATCCAAGGCTCCAAGTCATCTCACGCTGACAGACACTTGGATCGTGTGTATTCAAACCAAGGAACACTTTTGAGTAAGCTGCTACAAAGCCCAAAGATAGACACAGCCCGGGCCCTCAGGGAGTCATGATAAAAAATACACCTACCTGGGCATAGAGCAGACTAGGGCAAATTCTGTCTACAACGGGGGTCAACAAATGCAGTTGCGGGGCAAGCAATAGTCACACAAGTGGCTTCCATAATCCCTCCAAATGCAGGCTTTGGCACCTGCTCTAAGCCTCAGGCTTTACCTAAAACCATTCTAACCCTTACACTGTAAGCCCTCCTTCAGATTATCCCTAGCTTTCTTGGGTTAAAAATGAATGAATGAATGAATGAATGAATCAACCTTTATTCACTCCCAGAGGAAGGTGAATGGCTGGTCTGACTCGCAAGGTACTTTCTGTCTTTGCCGAGCCCACCCTCACTCGGAGGACGGAATAGTAAGCAACATTTCAGCCTTGGAAGCTCCAAAGTTCCTGGCGTGCATTTACCGGAGCCTGCTCAGATAACAGCCAGGCTAGCTCTGCCTTCTGTTGCTTTATCCTCAAGCACCGAGCATAGAGAGGCGGTGAGGCTATAAGATACTGATGTTTCAAGCATCCGGCATTACCTTTAACTCTCTGCCCCAAGGCCTTATAAACCACCGCTCTGGATCAATCTATTTGTCTCCTCTCAATTAATTTAAAGTCTATTCTATAAACACAGACGAATGGATTGCTAAAGCCAGTCTTCAGGGGACATGGTTTACAGGTCCCCAATGGTTTCCATGCCATCTCCATAGAAGCTAGTCTAAGCCTTCCCAAGCTCCCACTCATAGCCACACAACCCGGTCTTTGGTTTCACTGAGAAAAATGGTACTATTTGGGTTTGAAATACACATGCTCGCTGCCCACACTGCCTCCGCCTCGGCTCTGAGCTCACACCGTGCCTTGGTTCCTACACCCATCGCCTCACTCAGCAATCTGACCCCATCTAATTGCTCTCTCCGTTCTTCATGGAAACACACTCAGAAGCAAAGCAAAAAGGAACGTCAAAACCACGCCGTTCTGCGCAATCTGTGCTCTTCTCAGTCTGCGCTCCCAACAGTCCAGCCTCAGGGAAGAGCCTGCTGTCTCTCTCAGATACCACCCCGCCCTGGAAACCACTCGCAGCCACGAGACCACATGAACCCCGAGTTCACAAATCCAAGTCACCTTGTCAATTCCTCCTGGACCTGCCCTCTCCACAGCACCTGAAGTTTAGCAACTTCCGTCTTGAAACTCTCTGACGCTGGGTTCTTATGACATCACCGCCCGGTGACTCCACTGCTTCACTTAAGAATGCTCTTGCTCGGTCCTCTGGTCAAACCTTACATTTTAACATTTTCCCAGGATTCTATTCTTGGCTTTCCTCTTCTCAAACTAAACTCTCCCTGGGGAGAAGGAGCGGCAAAGCACTGTTTACACTATGAATTATTCCACATGCCCATAAATCAATAAGACTAAATTTGAATTCATGCGCTTCCTCTTCCCCATTCAACTGCGTACCAGCGCTCACCTCTAGCATGGTCCTCTCTGTGTGCTTACCTGGCTGTCTCCCAGTGCTCTGTGCACCTGAGGGACAGACACTAGTGTCAGTAGACATCCTGATGTGAGGGCTGGAAGTGTGGGTAAGTGTGACGATTTAGCAGAAGGAACACAACACAGGGGAGCTAAGGAATGTGTCACTGTGGGAAGAACCATGGGATCTCCCTGAACTAAGGAAAAATCTAGAGGGAGATTTACATATGCAAAGAGACATAGATATACATAAACATCTCCTCTCCTGCACTTCTCTGCTTATCATAAATGCCAGTGATATAAAGGGAAGTCAACTTATATTTTGATTTTGTAAATGAAAGAAGCAGAGAAATGGGAGAAGTGGTTGAATTTCAACAACCACAGGTAGAAAGAAATCAGGAGGGGAGGGGCGACAGGGAGGCTGGGGCTGTGCATGCGGGGCTGCAGGGTGTGGAAGACCCACAACAGGGCACTGGGAGGAACAGAACACTTCTGAGTGGTGATACAGTTTGTAGGTGGTGGCAAACAAGCTAGACCTTTAAGCAATGCACCCTCTGATTAGAAAAGAGGCTGGACCAGAGGGGCCTTCTTCAAGAGTTCCCCGATGAATAATTACCTCAGCAACTGCCTGAACAGCAACTACAGTAGAAACACGAGAAGAAAATACTGGGTTTTGACTATAGACAAATAACAAAGGTTTTGAATACTTAAGAACAATAGAATTAAATCAAGAATTAATTTAAAGAAAGTAAAAACTTTAAAAACACAAAAATTAAAACGGGAAAAGGAGCGGGCAATGGTGGCCCAGCACTTAGGAGGCAGAGGAAAGCAGAGCTCTGTGAGGCAAGGCCAGCCTGGTCTCCAGACAGCCAGAGCTACACAGAGAAACCCCATATCAAAACAAACAAACAAACAAACAAACAAAAAATAAATAAATAGAAGTGAAAAGGAAAGCAATTCTTGTTTGTTTGAAACAGTATCACCGTGTAGCCCAGGCTGTCCTAGAATTCATGGCAATCTTCCTGCCTCAGCCTCCTAAGTGCTAGGATTACAAGTATGAGTCACTGTGTGTGTGTGTGTGTGTGTGTGTGTGTGTGTGTGTGTGTGTGTGTGTGTGTGTGTAAGAGAGAAATGTAAGAACGCATTTAAATGTACATACTCAAAGATATATATTTGAAAAACACACTTATACCCAAGTTTCCTGAGCCAATAACTGATCATATATTTGGCGTTAGAACGTAACAACATATTTATCAGAGTCAGCTGTGTCAGTAAGGACCGAACTGAGCGTCCGCACGCGCTTCAGAAACGCTGCGCTCCAGCCCTGGATCGGAGAACTGAACGTAACCGTACCGTGAAGCTGTTGTTGGCGTTTTTTGTGCTTGCTTCAGCGACACTGGCATCTGAGAGGTCAACTTCATCAAATATCAAGGACTGTAGATGGACAAGAACACAAACACGTTATGTAGAAAAGCCAGCTCTCCAGTGCATTGTCGCTGTCAGCCTGTGACAATGAAAGTGATGTCAAGAATTCGGCATGAAAAACGAATGCCAACTTAGGAACACTACACAAGTTTGTTTCGGGAACTCTAAGTCCATTCAACATGGCGACCCTACGAACCTATGCCGCTTCCGCACAAATGAGCCGGGGCTTCTGGAAGCCTATCTGCCGTGATTAGGAGAACCAACTGAAGGACACACTCACCCTCCCACATTCTAAAGCCTGAGGCAACTCTGCAGGCAGTTGAAGGCAACATTGCCCCCAGGTTTGTCGAGTGGAGGCCGAGAACTAGCCCTGGTTCAGATCATGGTGACTTAACCAAATGCTTTGGACCTTACTGTCCTTGTCTATCAAAATGTGTCCAAATAAGACGGTGGCCATGCTCTGCAAACAGAAGACTGTGTTTGTCTCATGCTCTTAGACATGTCCTGTGAAAGCTCCAGAAAAAAAGGAGGGGGGGATTTTTTTAAAGGAACAAATTAGCCATCAGTAAACACGAATAAATAAATGCACCTTTCCTATTCTGAGTGACTGATCGTTGCTCAGCTTTCAAGCTGACTTTCAACACAAGTGGAAGACACCTCCATGTCTGCATGAAACATGTATCCCCTTCCTGATAGCCTCCACTCTCCCAACCAGGGCATTATATTAAGGGAGTTGCACTAAGTTTACTATGTCTTTATTCATTTACTTTAATTCAACTGGACTTGTTCCCAAACTGGAAGGGCCGTACAATACGGGCATGATATGAAACTGATAAAGTCCACTGCAGAACAAGTTAGACCCTTAAACATGGAAGGACTGCGGTCACAAGGAAATGCTGGGGAAGGCACCAACAATTCTCTCAGCAGAAAGCAAACTCATCATCTCATCCTATTTGAGCGGCACCTGAACAGGACACACGGCCAAAGTCAGAGGTAATCAAGACGTCACTGTTTCTACAGAGGGGGATGCAAAGACACAATGGAGCCGGACTAGGGACAACAGTCAACATCAAACTTTTAAAATAAGATTATCTTGTTATTACTTTAACCTGAGAATTCAGCTATTCCTTCTACTACTGTTCCACAAACCAAGAATTAGATTTGCTCCCTGGTTGCTTTTTCAGCTTCTACCAACGACTCTACTGATTATGAGGCACATGCATTTTTAAAAATGGAAATGACTAGTCTTTCTGGCATCCTAATGTTTTCTTTTCAGGCAACACGAAAATATCAGTTTTAATAGGGATCTTCTTCCCAAACTATATTATATTACTTCATTCATTTGTTACATAAAAATTATTTTAAGTCTCAATTTTATTACGATACGATTTTTCACTCTTAATTGCTACCATAATGAAGAGATTAATTGTGCCCGGGGTTGTGAAAGCACTCGGCATATATGGTCTTAAGCCTTCTCTGAGTAGCACACAATGTCCACAGGACAACCGTGGTCTGTGCATTACCCCTAGAATGGAAATTCCTAACAGCTGTAACAACTCTCAACTCTTTCTTATAGTCCGAAAAATTGTAAAGGGGTAAGGGGAATAACCCAGAGGTTTTCATTTATTCTGTTATTTATAACATCTTAATTAGACAGAAGAAAAAGGGAATCGTATATTAGACTAGCCGACCATATGACTTGATAGCTCCCCCTTGAGGCGGAGTGCAAGATGACCACATCTATAATAAAGTAAGAGGAGAACTACTAAGCCATAATGAGGCTCTAGGACAAACATAGTTTGTACGATCAAAGGTTTCGATCTACTCACGTACGACACACAGTGCTTGGGAGCAGTCTTGTTGAGTTACCTTTGAGTCTTTTGCATAATAAAGTGTACGGCCTCGAAGCTTGAAGTATCTCTTTTTCCACCTTTGGAAAGAGCTGGTTTGTTTCAGCAGTTGTCCTTCTTTAATACTGGTCTGGGGACAAAGCACAACACAGGGACAGAATGAAAATCAAACCCAAAACCAAATTCCATCCGGAACCAATGATCCACGCACATTAGAATTCTGAACACTGCGGCTAACATATTACAAATTGCGAGAGAGAATATTTCACTCCCATCACAGGCCAATCAAGGGAATGTACAGAATGTACCAGAAAGTAAAAGTGAGTTTCCCATGGTTCTCAAAAATTTACAGGTAGAGCTGGCTACTGATGGACTCCGCAAGCCAGAGAATCATTGTCTTCAGCTGTGTCCCCACCGGTAAAGCCACCAGGCTCCACCACACAGTTCCAAACCCAAGGCCACACAGACAGCCCTGGTTAAACTCACTGGGTCACAAAACAAAAAGACATGAATTTGAGGAAGAGCCTGGGGTAGGACAAGGTAAAGAAAAAGGTCAGAGAAGGATGGGGTAAAGATAATCAGAATCCATCAACGAAATTGTCGAAGAACAAATTTGATTAATTTAACAAAGGCGTTCGTAGACAGAGCAAAAGGCACACGTACATAAGCTAACATTTGACATGGAGTATGACTCCCACACAGTATATATACAGGGAGGACGTTAGAGGCACAACATCATGTGCTGAGCACTAAAGCAAATGGCCTCTGGAGCCAGGCACGTCTAATTCCTAGTTTCAATACAAGTAATGATGAACATAGGCAAGTTACTAGCGTCTTCATGTTCACTTGCATCAGAGGCCATGTAAATATACAGCGTATGGCAACTAATAATTCAGAGGTCAGCCCACCAGAGGAGTGACTCTCTGATGGAGGTCAGTCCTGTCCAGACAAGGCCTGCAGGACCATTGACTCTGGAAACTGTCACTCACATTTGCTAACATAGCTTGATGTTTCCCCAATACCTGCACTGTAGTGTGTAATCTCATGTGATATGTATATGTAATCTCATGATTGCATCTCAATCTTATGGGCACATATATATATATATATATTCATTTCATTTAGCTATATAATTTTGATATATAGAATACATGCTTCATAACTAGATTCCCATAGGGACTGTAGACACTAAAAAGCCTGCTTTGTCCTTTTGCTCAGAATAACTGCACACGATTAGCTCACTTTCACCTCAAAGCAAGTCCAAACTAGACTAAAGGTGTTTTACAAATGGATCATAAGTTACAACTTTACAGCTATGCACAAGGTTAGAGTCACAGATGTCTAATTAGGTTGCTACACAAAGCACCCTAAGAAAAGCATGCCAATTCATCTCTTGCCAGTCTGCTGACAGTAGACCTATGTCTCAAAGTTTATCACTGGGCACTGTGCCCCCCGCCCCAGTCTGGTCACAGTCTTACTGCTGTAACCTTGGAACTTTGTGTTGTTATGACAATGGCTCAGCTCCCTATCACTTACCCTAGGAACGTGATCTTGACCAATGAAAGGTAACTCTTGTAATTTTTTTTATTTCTTCAAGGCCCCTGAAAGACCCACATGTTGAAAGCTTGGTCACCAATGGAGCAGTGTTCAAAGGCAGAGGCCAACCGTGAGGGCTTGGACTTCACTAATCCATTGATCTACTACTGAGCCATTAGGAGACGGAAGGGTGCTACCTACCTGAAAGAACTGCATGACTGGAGGGGTGGGGGTGGGCAGCAATGGATGCATTTTGTCCCCACACCCTGGGACCCTGAGGTGAGGAGCTTGGCTCTGTCATGTCTCCTTCCCACAGTGCTCCATTTTACCACAGGACACAAGTGATGGAGCAGACTGAAACTTCTGAAACTGCAACCAAAACAAAGCTGCTCTCCGCAGGAATTTCATCACAGCAGCAGAAAGTGGATTAGCACAGGCTTGAGACTGCATGACACCTGGGCACTCTCCAGAGAGCATTCTGTAACGCATATCATAGTTTCCAGCAGATGTGTCTGGAAGAGGTAGGGGAGCCTTTGTGACTCTGGAGTGGATTCTGTGAGTACTTGAGAGAATGTCAGTTCACTTCCACTGTCTCCAGCAAAATACTCGAACCTCTCTGACCTCACCTGGTCTCCGACTCTCTCTTAGACCCTTCCATCCACAATGACACTTTTTGCTTTTAACTGGGAACGCATGGCTCAGACCTGGGTGCTGGCTACTGCCTGGGCTTGTCTTGCTTTTCCCTCGAGAGTCATCTGGCTAACCTCGCACTTCCTTTAAGTCTGCGAAGGCCAGGGGAGGATGTTTACTTGTGTCCTGATGCATGTTCACATGCCGATGCAGGCACATCAGTGCACATGCGTGTGCATGCCTGCAGAGGCCAAATGATATTTGTGGGTGTCATTCCTAAGGCACCATCCACCTTTTTTAAAAGATGGGGTTTCTCACAGGCCAGGAGTGCACCACAGAGACTAACCTGCCTGACCACTGAGCACCAGGGGTCCTCCTGTCTCTGCATCCCCACACTGGGAGGCCACAAGGGCACAACACTAGGCCCCACTCCCTTCAAGCCTTGATCTCAGTGAGACCCATCTCAATGGCCACCTGTTCGATACTACAGTGTGTTCTTATTCTCCACGCTTCCCCACAAGACACTTCTACGATGCAAGTTACTTACTTTACAATCTGTATTAAAATACAAAGTCCCTGAGTTGATTGTATGGTAATAAAAATTTAATGTTTTGCTTTAGCTGGAAGACAAAGAGAAAGGAAAGAGCAAGGCAGAGGTACTCTGGAGCCTGTCTATACGACTGTACTCAGGGGACACATCACGACACTGTATTCAAGAGGGGTCCAGGATGGTTCACACCTATTTGGAATTTGATATAAGAATAATAATGCTACAATGAGCCTCCAAGTTCTAAACTGTCCCACCAGACTGCCATGGGGGATCTCAATGCCCAGGACGTTCGTTACCTCCCACATGCTAATGGGGCCTATATGAATGGCTGAGATGAAACCCTGTCTGATTTTAGAATTTATGTGCAAGTTTGATAATAATGCCTTATCAATAAGCTAGAAAATGTGAGAAGGGTTTCCTGCTCGGAAGGTAATGAGGTCACGTTAATGTTTACTTTGATTTTCAGGTTCACTTTGCAGTGTGCTCTGGGAGTGTCCACTGGGAAATCACTGCAATTTAATGGAAAAAAAAATAAAACACTTCTGAAACTTTAGTATCAGAGAGCAGGTCTAAACTCAGGCAGATTCTCAAGCCAAGCTCTACGACATACTAACAGCACAAAGCAAGGACACTCTACTGCTTTATGCCACATTTCCTATCCAAAAAAAGTAAGTTCAGAATACCAATTTCACAAGCTCATTGATTCTAAGTTCATGATACAGCATGTCGGGAGAGCACTTAGAACAGTATTTGGGCTACAGAAAACCTCAGTAATTGGCACCAAGTATTATTATTGACGATGATTTCATTGGGCTATTAAGTTCGGAGAGTATTTTCCAGGCATGAATTCTAAGAGCTTCCTGGAAAAGGTAAGTAAGTGTTCACTGGCCACTGTTGAGGCAGATAACAGCTGGAGTGGATGGGAGGAATCAAGACAGGAAGCTGCAAGAGATGAGATCCAGGATCCGCCAGCCATGGGGAGGAGCCCGCCTTTTACTGTAAGTGCAAAAGGCTAGTGAAATGTTTGAGGCAGGAGAGTAGCTTCTATTGGGCACGCTGGGCAGCCAAGCCCAGGAGACTTCATCCGGGACAGCTAGATGCAGGAAACTGGTGGGAACAGGGCTGTAAGGGGAGGGGGAGCTTTGGAGAAGCAAGGCGCAAAGATCCATTCTTACAGTCAATGCGGAGTGCCATGGAAGGGCTGGCGGGCTCACTACAGTGAACTGGTGAAGCCACGACTCCCCTCTGAGGTCAAGTCCTCCCAGGAACAGCTCTGGCCCACTCTTCAAGCCAGCAAACCAAGACCAGAGAAAGCGGGAACTACACACTGGGGTTATCGCCCTAACAGATCCGACCGGCCCATATTTTGGCATCTTCCTTGTGTTGTACAAGCAAGGTGGCTCGTCTCAAAAGCTCTCTCAGGACCTAGATAAAACGCTATAAATTATGAAGAGACTCTTACTCTGTAAACAGCATGACGGGACAGGACAACGCACGTGACACCACATGGCACACGTCCCCTCCCGTTCTCCCTCCTGCTCTGCCTTCTCCCACCTTCTAGCCTTTCCTTCCAGTCAACCAAACAGCACATGCTACTCCTGGTAAAAAGCCTTAAATCCAACTGCAAAAATTTGTCACCTCCCGTCAAGAGCCACTCTGGTGTCAAGGAGAGATTCTGTATGTGCTAGATTTCAGCAGGTCTGACTAGTAAGATTTCAAACAAATGGTCTCCAGTCATGAAAAGGTCCTTCTTCAGGAGACTGTGACAACTCCTCTGAGACTCTATAGTACAGGCAGAATCCCAGATCACCACCAACCACAGAGGCCACTGCTGAGACGCCAAGGCTGGGGCACTGTGACCCAGAAGTTCATACTGGGGTGACATACATCTGCCTTTATGACTGCATTCTCAGGGGAGTCTACCTTGTGTCTGAAACCCAGGGCCCTCTCTTCGAGTTGATTCTGATGAAGTTGGTGAGGCAGAGACCAGAGGATCCTTGGGGCTCACTGGCCAGCCAGCCTAGCCAATCAGCAAGTTCCAGGTTCACGGAGAAACTTTGCCTCAGAAACCAAGATGCAGAGCAGCTGACAAAGACACCCGGCCCTGACCTCTGCCCTTCTCACACCTGTGCTCCGCACATAAAACATGCTCACATACAGAAACATACCATTTTCACTCCGTGTTTCCTATTCATCCTGGTTTATTTCAAACAGTAATTAGCCTGGTGGAACCATCCTGGTATTGCTTATTTTAGTTTGAGACTATGGAAGATCTTACTTATGCCTTAATAATTTCCAAGAGCAAACGACACTTTCCAGTCGTAATCTGTTCAGTTTCATGTCCAGGAGCGTGTACAGGGCCCCGCTCTTCATAAGATCACTGATGTCTTTTCTGCAGAAAAGCTAGGTGAACAGGGATGTTATGCCATTTAGAGTAAAGAGCCACTATCAAGAAGAGCATGCGGGTGAATTAGGCTAACAAACGGAGGAGGGTAGAGAGGCTTTACCAGCAGGGCATAGGGCTGCATCAAAGGTTAGAGCAATAGACAAATAAAAGGAAGGAGACTGGAAGCAAAAGGAGCCTGGAAGTCACAGGTCAAGAGGCCAGAGAACATTATACCCAGTCTTTTCTGATGCCTGTGGGGGTGTGGGTTTGGTAGTGCAGGCAGCACTCCATGGGGAAGTGAAAGCAGATTATTTGTGTCTTAAAATAGCACTTGCATAAGAGAAATAGGTTCATTTTTATCTTCTTGATCTTTTTCTTCATTATGTCTAAAAGAACTTCCGCTTATGTATTTTTATTTAACTCTTCACTATCTTAGACAGAGTTTAACCAAGATCCCAATACCCATGCTCTCCTTAGCAGCATGTATACTAACATTGTGACAATACCAAGATTAGCACGGCCCCCGTGCAAGGATGACATGCAAATGTTTTTGCAAAGAAACAGTCCAGACACAAAACTATTGAAGAGAGTCCTTAAAAATATAAACTCACAGCAGCTAGGGTTACCAGTACAAAACCTATAAAAGCCCAAAACCCAGCACTCTAGAGGGTGGGGTAGACATCTCTAGGCCTCACCTCATACAAACCTGCCATAATTCACAATGTATCTAAAATCCTTGAAGAACACAAGAAAGAGAAAAAAATACTCTTTTTGCCCTCTGAGGGCTGTGACTTAACAATATTAAACTGGGGCACAGTTATTCATGTGGAAGTCAGTCCTCAAAGGGAAACTTCTGTGCACACATGACTAAACACATTCCTTATGAAAGGAACGTGACAAAAATGATTACTGTCACAACTCTATAAAATATATTCACATAATCAATGTGTGGTTAAAGAGAAAAAATGTGGGGGGAATGATAAGGCTTCTCAAATTTCAAAATAGTGAGTATACAGACTGAAGAATCAAGAGTCCGTTTTTAAAAATCACACACAACAGATAATAACAAGTGTAGCAAATAATCTTGATCAGAAAGTGATGGTTACAAACGAGGAAAAGAGTGAGCAAGAGGCTCAGCAAGTAAGGGTTCTTGCAGTCAAGGCTTGATGGCCTGAGTTCAATACCCAGAACCTACGCGGTGTCAGGAAAACACGGATTCCCTAAGGCAGCTGTCGTGCACGCTGTGACACAAACCAATCAAGAACACATCAAAAAGATCACCCACCACGATCAAGGTGGATATATCCCGGAGATGCAGTCATAGGTCAACAACAAGATCAATCAATGTAATATGCACTCATGCCAACACACGCACATGAGCACACATACGCACACACACATACACACACACACACACACACACACACACACACACACACAAGTAAATAAGGAAGTACGGCTTTAATTTTGTTCTTAAGATTTGCAGGATAAGAAAAACTCAGCACCTGAGAAGCCGAGGCAAAAAGACAGTGAATTTTAAAACAGCCTGGACTACAGAGCAAAACCCTACCTCAAAAAGCAAAACAAACAAAAAACAATCATTTAAAAAATGTTTAAATATTTCATTTGTATCTTGCAGGATTTCTAAGACTATTTTCAATCCAATGTCAAAGCTTTCAAATTGTTCATTTTCTGTCCCTTGCTTAGAGCAAATAAAATTCTTTGTAGAAATTGTCCCTACACACAGAAGCTCTAGGACTGGGCCCGCATTTCACAAGTTTATGCCTGACAAAAAGGGAGACATTACTGAGGAAATTCAGAAAATCCTAAGAGCATATTTTAAAAATATTCCACCAAAGGAACCAGAAAACCTAAAAAAAGGGGGAGGATAAGTTTCTTGATATATAACTATGTACCGGTGTTAAATGGGATTAAATAAATAATTTAACAGGTCCATAATCCCTAGCAAAATAGAAGTAGTAATTAAAAATCTCCCAACTACAAAAAGAAAAAAGAAAAAAAAAAGGACGAAACAGATTCAGGACAGAATTCTACCAGATCCCAAATAACTAAGGCAAATATTCCTCAAATTATTATATGAAATAGAAACTGAATGAACATCTTCTCCATACCAAAACCACATGAAGATACAACAAAAAGGGAAGGAAGGAAATTATAGCTCAATATCCTCTATGAACATAGATATGAATAAATTACTTGCAAACCAATCAAGAACACACAAAAAAGATCATCCACCATAATCAAGTTGGATTTATCCAGAGATGCAGTCATGAATTAACAAAGAAAATCGATAAATGTAACCCACCACATAAACAAGACAGAAAGATAAAAACCGCACAATGCTTTCATTAGAGACAGAAAAGGCCTTTGACAAAATTCAACATCCTTCCATGATAAAAGTCCTGGAGAGGTCAGGAACACAGGGGCATAACTCAACATAGTACAGTCAATTTACAGCAAGTCTACAGCCAACAACAACCTAAGTATAGAGAAACTCAAAGCAATTCCACCAAAAGCAGGAACAAGACATTGCTGTCCACTCTCTCCCTATGTATTCAATAAAGCACTTGAAATCTTAGCTAGAGCAATGAGAAAATTGAAAGAGGTCAGTGGGCTACAACTAATAAAGAATGAAGTCTTCAAAGTATCTCTATCTGCAGATGATACACTAGTACACATAAGTGTTCCTGAAAAGTCTACCCAGAAACTCCTACAGCTGATAAACATTTTCAACAAAGTAGCAAGATATAAAATTAACACACAAAAATCACTGGCCTTCTTAGTACAAATGACAAACAGACTGAGAGAGAAATCAGGGAAACAATACATTTCCCAAAAGCCTGAAAGAAAAAATCTTGGGAGAACTCTAAAGTAAGGGAAAAACTTGTAGGATAAAAACTAAAGAAAGAAACTGAAGAAAACATTAGAAGATGGAAAGATCTCCCCATGTTCACGGACTGGTAAGATTATTATGATTAAATAGGCCATCTTACCAAAAGCAATCTATAGATTCGGTGAAATCTCATCAAAATTCCAACACAGTCCTTCACAGAAGTTGAAAAGGTAATCTTAAACAAAGAAAACCAGACTACCTAAAACAATCCTTAATAATAAAACTACAGATGGGGGTATCACCATCTACAGAGCTATAGTAATAAAAGCAACATGATAATGCCATAAAAGTAGACACATTAATCAAGGAAACAAAATTAAAGACCCAGATATAACGCCATACACCTACAGGCATCTGGGTTTTTAAATTTTATTTATTTATTTATTTTTAACAAAGAAGCCAGAAACAGACTCTGAAAAAAAACAAAAAGACAGCATCTTCAACAAACACTGTTAATCCAACTGAAAAACTGCAAGTTGCAGAATGGAAATAAATCCATACCTAAACAGGGTTCTCAAGGATGAAACACAGAGAGCTAAGCACCGCTCTGCAAAAATGTCCAACATCCTTGGACATCAGGGGAAGGCAAATGAAAGCTACTTTGAGACTTCATCTCCCTCCAGCCAGAATGGGCAAGATCAGTAAACGAATGGCAGTAAACACAGGCCAGGAAGAGGGTAAGGGAAACATTCATTCATTGCTGGTGGGCTTGCAGACTGATAAAGTCACTGTGGGACCAGAACTTATCAGTGTTCACCTGAGCAAGGGCTCAGAGCAAGGGGATGAAAGCAGAATGACATTAAAATCACCTGCTGACCAGCTGCTAGGGAAAAAGGACCTCTAGGCTGTTGTTAGAGACTGCTCAGGACAGCCTGGACAGGAAACCCCGCTACATGCTGAGGAACGGAGCCAGGGGTGTCTCCTGTAGCCAGCCTGGCTTTTCCACGTGTAAATGCCGCTGTGGGCAGTATGAGCTGAACAATCTGCAGATGCCCCCAGGTTAGGAGCCATTATATTTTTGCTTGTTTCTTTTTAAAATAAAGAGGTAACCAAGCCATGTGGCCGAGCACAGATTAAAAAATATGGCTTAATTAAATTGTAAGAGCTAGTGGGGAAAAGCCTAAGCTAAAGCCACGCTTTCATAATTAATGATGTCTCCAGGTCATTATTTGGGGGCTTGGCAATTCAAAGATAGTCCAACAAGAAAGCTTGCTACAAGATGATTTATTGCTCTTCCAGGGAATACAACTTTGGCTGACATCACCCATGGTGCACAGCTCACAGCTACCTGTAACTGCAGCTTGAGAGAGAGACAGATGATGCCTTCTCCTGGCCTCTGAGGGCACCGGCATACATGTGGCGTACATTCACACAGACACACATACACATGCATAAAAATAGGAATAAATTTTAAAAAAAGAAGAAGTCTGCCTTCACAATAAGTTTGTGCCTTGGTGCATCACAGTGTGCTTCTTTTTTGTTTCTTAGTCTTTCTTAATATTTTTGTGTGATTAGAAAATACTATTCTCCCCACCACAAACATGCCACGGCCCTGGAAGGTAAACCATTTGATCTCCTTATAATTCCTCCTGTGAGACTGTCTCCAACCTGGCTCTTCCCTCACCCTCTAAATTTACCCTCCCACTCCTGGTGATTCCACACCCACTTAACTTTGCACCTGCAGCCATCTTTCTAGCCCCTTTGAAATACTATCCTGCCATGCACATCCTGCCTTAAAAAAAACTCAAGCTGAGGGTGTGATTCAGTTGTAGAGCGGTTGCCTAGCATGCATGAAACCCTAGGTTCAATTCCCCAGTATAGTAAAATAAATGTTAAATAAATAAATCTAAGTCTCCTCGTTAACATATATATATATATATACATTATTAAATTCTATTAAATATTGTACTGTTCAAAATCTTCCTCATTGTTACAAGGAAGACTTTATAACTATTAACAAATCTTACTTCACCTGGTAGGTTTTGGTTCAATAGCACAGAGGACGACACCGGAGTCTATAAATATTAATACCTTTCGAGTCAGGCCTGATGGTACAGGTCTATAATCCCAGCACTCAGGAGGCAGGGGCAGGAAGATCACAGGTTGATGGCCTGCCTGGGTGAGCCCTGTAAAGGGTATAGATAATTCAGTATTTGGGGTCCTTTATTTGTGTTATTGAATGTCTACATTTTCTCTTACCTAGCTTTCAGCATTTTAAAATTTGTGTCTGGGGCTAGAGAGCCGGCTCAGTGATTAAGGACCTTATCCTAGCAGCCATAGGGTGGCTCACCAGTAACCCTATTCCAGGAGATCCAATGTCCAATGCCCTCTTGTAACATCAGTGGGTTCCTGAATACATATCACATATCACACAGAGACACACACTAATTAATTAATTAATATTTCAAAAATGTTAGTGTCAAATTTTTGACAAAGCACATTCATAGGAAACTACAGTGTCTCTTCACTCACAATGTCCCTTCCCTTGTGTGGAGCCCTAGTCTGTACCATCAGCCCTCTCCCCAGGACCACCAGACTGATCCCAACCTCAGAAAGCCAGAAGGGCAACTGGGCTGAATAACTGAGCATGCTCAGTCACTGCAACTCTTCCCTTCTTCCTCTTGAAGGCCAGCTGCCCACACTCAGCAAAGCGCACTCCACTGCAACTCAGGCTGACACTGGATTTTCCAGCGGATGGAGATGAACAGACTGGTACCCGAGGCAGGAGGAGCAACAGTGGGTACATGTGCTCAACACTGCCACCCAAAGCCCGCAGGAGCTCTCTCCTTCCAACTCTGAATTAACTTCTTTATCAAAGAGCAGCAGCGCCGGAGGAGAAACTGCAGGGGGAGCAATGAGAGGTGCTGATATCCCAGCTCACGGAAGAAGACGCACGCAGGTAAGTTTCTGGGATCAATAGTTAATAAAAAACACAGTGTTTTGTCATTTAGAATATCATAACCATTACCCTGGTTATAAACTGCATTTGGTGCGGTGTCCTCGTGCAGTTTTCTGTATCAGAACAATCTGGGATGCTTTCCCAAAGGTATATAGCCAGACACTCTGCAGGGGTGGCCCACAGTCAGGCCGGCTCAGGTTTCCTGCACAGGATGCACCCCCTAAGAATCTACATCTTGGCAACAGAGGTCAAAAGCCAGGGTCAGACAAAAGATCAAACGGTCACAATAGTTTTTTATGCATATAAAAATATAAAATCACTTGTTAAAACAGTTAATGAGAAACAACTGCTTACTTCATATAAAACACACGCCAGTGTACACGCGGACACTCCGGTTCTCCGCAGTGGCTGTGATGCCGGGGAGCTGTTGCCTGGTCACCACAGGGTTGCAACAGTGGGTCCCTCCAGTGCGGCCGCACAAGGGTGATTCAGCAAGGGAGAGCGAGTGGTGAGCTGTGGCTCCGCGGGTTTTCCTAGCTATGGGAATTCCTATGACCTCATCTCTGTGTAAGGAAAAAGTTCACTTTGCTAAAAAGCGAGTCCATTATACAATAGGCCGAACAACGAGGGGGAGGAAGGATTTATACCTCTCCGAAACCCAAGCATATAGATGCTCAAGAAAGCAGGATGAAGAGGGTCTCCCAGCACCTGGGGGATTCTACACACCTCTGAGTAGATCCAGAAGACCTATATGATGTTGTACTGTAAATTGTTAGGACATCTGTGCTTAGATGCAAATTAGTATGTTCTAAAGCAAAACAATAATGAGTATATAATGTAGTCTAATTATCTTTTACACCAAATTCCCAGCAACTTCTAATTTATTCTGTTCCTTATACTGGTTTATAATTTTCTTAAGAAAAACTATAAAAGTATATCACTTTGAAAAGTAATTAGAGTCTGTGAATACTTATTTAATTCCAAAAGTTAATCGTTCTATTTTTAATATATACCTTCTTTATAGACGCTCATGAGAATAAATTTCTAATTAATATTAGAGATAAAATTACACAGTTTTATAATGGGCTATTATATTGAAAATGTACAAAACGTCCCTGTATCCTTATAAACGTCAGTTCTTTCGTAACTTACAATGAACTGCAAGATCTACCACAAGGTGGCAGTGGTGTTACATAAATGTTCAGTTCCGCCTTGGGAAGCTTGGTGACCTTTCTATTATGTAAACCGTTCATGGATGGCATAAGGGAACTGTCATAAGGGGTTATAAGACTTCATCGAGGTGTGGTGGTGCATGCCCTTAAACGCAGCACTTGCAACAGAAACAAGGGGATCTAAGAGTTCAAGGCCAGCCAGAACTACATACCAAGGTCCAGGGCAGCCGGGATTGCAGAAAGTCCTAACTTTTAAAAAAATTCAAAAATAAATAACTTTAAAACCTCTTTTAATTCTGAATTAAATTCTTCTTTATCAAACTCCAAGAAAAATCCTCTTTCTCACACGTGACATTTTGATGTAACCACTTTCCCATGTGGCCACAATGATAAAGCTATTTTGATAGGGGCATTTTGGTGGAGCCCAAAATAAAGTACTAAACACGATGTCTACTTTTTCAACTAATAGCTCATGCAAAACAGACAACTCCACATCATTCCTGATCCTCAGCATCCCAGCATTCACCATGCTCCCAATTCTAGCAGTTCAGGGCTGGGGAAGGGCTGGGGTCACTACTGTGGTGAAGGACAAGATGGGAAGAGTGAAGTTCAAGGAGCCAACAGACTAACTGTGTGCAGCACCGGGAGTCATGTGTGACCATCCACACAGACAGCAGGAAGAGTCAGTTCTCTTTCTATACAAAAGATGGGTTTATTTTCTGGTATGTCAGTCATGTATTCAATATTCTCATGGCTTCTGGTTCTTCCCCAAGAGAATATCTGGGTCCTGATGACGCAGGAATTTCTCATTTAGATGTTTGCCAGCTCACTGAATTCAGTCACATGGACAAATTTATACACACACAAATACGCATACTGTGCCAGAAATTCCACTCAGAGATGGCTTGCATGGGCAAAATTTATACCCCGAAAAGATAAGCTAGTTTGTTTAAGTATCATAATTGCATGTGCATGCGCACACACACACAGAATAGAAACACATTTGATTGTCTCCTATATTTAAGATGGGACAGAGGAAGGATCACAGATGAAATCTGAGCACATTACCAGAGTAACAACAGAACACCCCACACACACACACAGCACAGGGTCTAGACTGCTTACAGCAGCCTGTTCCCTTCCCTGGATTCATCCCTGCTGTGCTGGCTACATTTATATCAATCTGACATGGTTTTCCTACAGATTGGCAATAACCAAGTGCCATCAAGAAAGCATGACTTTAGACAACAGACGGAAACACTCCTGGTCCTCCACGCCTGTGAGCCCAAGAGGGAGTCTACCAGCTCCCAGGCTCAGGCTCTCCGCGGGGGACCTATCAGTCCTTCCCCGACAAGCAGTGAGCTCCTAGGGCCACCATATTCAAGGCCCACGTAGCAAAGCCAAGGAAACCTCTCTTATCCCCTCCTCCCCGTCTCTGTTGGCCTCACAGCCTGTCCAGCACAGAGCTGTTTCTTTGAGTGAACAGGCCTCACTGCAACCCTACCACCCCGCAAGAGCCACCATTGCTCTCGAAAACCACACAGACACAAACACCTGCTCTAAACAACCTTCTCGACTCATTTCCCGTGACCCGGGACTGTTGTCTCCCTGCAGGTTTGCTTACAACATCACTCCGAACTCATAGAGATCCGCCCGCTTCTGCTTCCCAAGTGCTGGGATTAAAGGCGTGCGCCATCACCTGGCCTTGTTTGTTTGGTTGGTTGGTTGGTTTAGAATCTTTGTATCTGAGGATCATTGGTTTAGAATCTTTGTATCCGAGGATCTCTCTGGTTGCCTTTCCATAGTCCAGTGTGCTCTTCCCCAGGGCTCCTTCCTCCTCATTTCAAAGCTTCCTCTCCATGCCTACCCTTCCAAACGTCACCCAAGCAGAGCTCACCCATCTGCAATTCCAAGCTCTGTGCAATGCACACGCTCTTCATTCATAACAAATATTAGACTCTTCCAGGTCACGGGCACACCAAGGGCATGTTTACCCTAGAGACTTATATTCTCATTCATGTCCCCCTCCTCCTCTGCCCCCACCCTCTCTTCCTCTTGTGTCAAGTCAAGAAATCCTCTCTGGACATTTCCCTTGGAAGTAGATTATAATAAATAAGGTTTATTTCAACTGGACGCCTAAGTAAGGCAGGTCCATGAATGCAGAGGGGAAAAAACAGGCTCAGTTGCCACTCGTGAATGTGTTGTATTCTACAGCTCCACAGACACACACGCCAAGTACCAACTATATGGTAGGAAGTGCTCAACCTTTGACCTAGAACAGCATGCAAGCTGCCTGACCTCACTGATGTAATGAGAAATTAGAGGTTACGGTTTGGATGCTGAAAGAGATTTTTAACATCCCGATTCACTTTACCTAAGTAAACAAGGGAGCAATCCACACGCCTATTTACAACTCTTCCTAGTTTAGAGGTGTGACCAAAAATGGCAATGCCAGGCTGAAGAGAATCACCCCAGGCTGAAGGCTGCACACCAATGGTACCCAGGGAACAGGTTTCTGGCTGAGAAAGCACACGGCCACCTCAGAGCCGCAGAATCAAAGTCCAACAGGCTTTGAGGTGATAACTTGTCACTCGCTGCCAAAAAGACATCTGGTTTTGTTTCTTTTGTTTTTTAAGTCAACCTTGGTCACTGCTGTGATTTGAATGTTTCCCCCACCCAATCCAGTGCATACAAGTTCACAAGCTGGGAGCTCGGGGTCCTAATAGAACAGTGTTGGGAGGCTACATCTCAGTGGAGGTGAGGTGCTTGGGTTGTGAAGGTTGTATTCCATGGATGGATGAATGGGTGAATGGGTTGATGGATGGGATAGGTGGTGGGGGTGGGTGGATGGATGAATGGGTGGGTGGATGGCCGGGTACATGGATGAGTGGGTGAATGGGTGAATGGATGGGGTGGGTGGGTGAATAGGTGGGTGGATGGGTAGATGGATGGATGGATAGATGGATGGATGGATGGATGAGTGGGTGAATGAGTGGATGAGTAGGTGGGTTGATGGATGCCATCAAATCCTCTACTGTCCCTCCTTCTCCATTCCTCTACTATCACCCTTCAACAACAACAACAAAAAAGGTACTTGCTAGATTCTGGCTCTACATGCCCATCTTGAACTTGCTGGTCTACAGAACTGTGAGTCAATAAACTTCCATTCGTTATAAATTACCCAGTCTCAGGTGTTCTGTTACAACAGAAAAGCTACTGAGACAGTCATAAAAGCTTAGGACGGGGGCTAGAAAGACGGCTCCGTGACGAGAAGCAAAGAGTGTTCTTCCAGAGGGCCTGGTTAGACCCCAGCACCCACACGGCAACTCACACCCATCTGTAACTCCAGAGGACCTGACACCTATAGGCTTTCGTGGTCACTGTATGGATGTGGTACACAGACAGACATGCCAGCAAAACACATACATGAAAATTAAAACCAATACTACAAAAAAGTTTTATACTAATATATACAGATAAATACAGACAGACTCTACCAGGACCCAGCCGGACAAGATGTTTAGGAGATCGTGTACATGTTCTCTATCAAACATTTCATCAAGAGTTCGCCAATATGGCTTTACAGCTGCTATCACCTCTCCCTCTGGTGGCAGGATGAGAAGTGACCAAATGCAGCAAGTGCGACGGGTGACGACCAGCCTTCAACATCAGGAAAACACAAGTCTGCTTGATAATGAAATCCTTATGCGGAGCAGAGAGACCTCTGTGAGGCAGAGGCTGCCAGCAGCCCACCACAAGCCACTCTCCCCTGCCCCAGAACTTGGCCTCTTAACTGCAAACTACATTTCCCAATCTCCCTTGCAGGTGGCCCTGGGACTTACCTGTGAGCCAATGTTTAACAGAAAGGACAAGGGCAGGATATACATCACTACTCCACCAGCGCTTTCCCTTTTCTGTTGGTGACAGTGGTAACTTCTGTGGGTTCCAGCCAGGGCTTTACAGTGAGACATCCCCCCCACCCACTTTTTAAAATTAAAAATAATTTGGATAGAAAGAAAAAAAGAAAAGGTATCCATCACTTCCGAACCCGGAAAATAGACGGCTCAGCATTTCAGAGAGTTTGCTATTCTTCAGGAGTTCTGGCTTCAGTGTCTAGCGCTCACTTAGGTGGTGTACAACTACCTACTGTGAGATCTGATGACCTCTTCTGGACCCTGCCCAGCACCTGGCACACACAGGGCACACACACACACACACACACACACACACACACACACACAAACACACACAAAACCACTCATGCATGCACATGAAATAAGGCACTTTAAAAAAGAAAATTAAGAAGGACTCTGGTCACCTCGTAAAAGCATTTTACCTTTCAAGAGGGGGAGAATTTCAGACTTAGAACTTTTTTCCCCCACCCCCACCTGCCAGCTACTCCACACACAGTAGGCGTCTCCTCTTGGCTCTGTCAGCTGTTCCTTTTGCTTCATTAGTCAAAGGAGGTCAGTCCTCAAATCGGGCCTTTGCTGTGTTGCCAGTCCGGGGTGCCAGAAGGTTCTCCCAAATATCACTGAGAATGCTGCACAGCCCCCAACCTGTGTCTCTGAAGGGATTAGTTAGCCCCAGCATACTGGGACACCTCAACTTGGCGGGAAGGGCTCACCACCTGGTCCTCTCCTGGCCCATGGAAATCAGACCCATGTTATCAGCCAAAAACACAGCTGGGTCCCCTGCAGATGTCTCTCCTGCAGGCAGGCAGGTGTCAGGCAGCAACCATCTGTAGCCTGGATCCAGTGTCTCCAAAGCCTCCAGAGAACGCAGATCAAATCAGGAGAGCCAAGGGATCTTTTCATTAAGCCTTCAATGCAACTTGAGAGGAGCCCGAATCATTCCTGTCCGACTCGCAATCAGGTCTCACCTTGGTCTCTTCAACCTTTATCTCCTCTTCGAGATGTCGAGCTGGGCCCTTGCCTAGCACCGGGTTCCATCCCAGGTACTGGGGGTGGGGGGAGGGGAGGGGAGGGGAGCGGCATCACGCTAGGGGTGCAAGCCTTTGCTAGGCAGTGTGGGTGTTCCTACCACACACTGTTCTGTCTGTAGCATTTTGGGACCTCAGCCCAAACTGAGGCAGAATGAAACCTGTTTCAACATCCTGCTACAGTCTTTTCTTCCCAGCACCCAGTGTGTCTGCCTCCTCCTACATAGTCTTCTTCCAGAGTCCAGAATAGATTCAGTCTCTCCACTTGCACGGTCTTTGGTGCGCCTTCACGGCTGCTCTTTCCTCCTCCGTCCTCCCGCACCCCCACTACTCCTGCTTCTCTCACTCACATCTCCTCTAACTTAACTGCTACTTTCCCCCTTCTGCCTTTTTCCTGCCACCTGGCCTCGAAAACCAACAGAACACACTCAACACCACACTTACTTCATGAAACCCTTCCTTCTGAAGCTCTCCACCATGACGCTGTGTCAAGCCCAGCCCGCGGGCTGGAAATGATCCTCGTTGCTGTTGGAGAGGACCCTGGGGATGGCGGGCGGTAACACAGAATCTGAACTTTCTGATGGTCACTGGTTTTCATTTAAATAGACACGCTTGGCCAGTGACAGCAATGCTCTCTCTCCACTAATCAAACAGCCCAACCAACTTCAGTCCACCTTAAAGCCGAATTGTTCTTCCAAGAAATGGTCTCTTCTGTTTGCGTTTTTGGTTTTCTGAGACAGTCACACTGGATATCTCAGGCTGACCTGGAACTCACTGTGTAGCCCAGGCTGGCCTCAAACCATAGCAAGCTTCATGCCTTCACTTTCTGAGTGCCATGATTACAGGGGTGAGTTACCATGACCAGCTCTATGATTACAGGGGTGAGTTACCATGACCCGCTCCTGGAAGAGCTCTTTAACCACATCTTCTTCAGGACTGTCTATAAAGAGTGTGAAGAATTCAAATGAGTGAGCTAAAGAGGACAATCTGGACCCGAGAAACAATCTGCATATATTCAGAGCATAATTAATCAGCCATCTACATGTACAGTAGGGGTGGGGAGAAATGGGACCAGACAGCATGAATATGCATGAGCAGAGGAGATGGGCAGGAAGTGATGCCGGTGAGGGGCTGGCTGCATGAGCTACGGGAAGATCATAAGAGTTAGGGGCAAAATCACAGGGGCAAAAACGTAGCACAAAGGGGACAATGACGAGGAAATAAAGGTTGATTTAGGGTCAAAGCTCTTTGTGGCAGAGGCACAACTAGTGTCTAAGCCCGCTTCCCCAAACAACAGGGTTAGGGCCTCAAGTTTTTAGCTCAAGTTTCAAGAGTCTCTCCTTGGTCTTTATATCATTTGTGAGGCAGAGGCAGGAGGATCTCTGTGAGTTCAAGCCCAGAGTGGTCTACGGAATGAGTTCCAGGACAGTCAAGACCGTATAGGAGGATCCCATCTCAAAAAACAAAAGCAGGAGTCTCCCCAGTAATGGATGTCAGGGAGAAGAGAAAAGGCTGGAAGATGGCTGAGAAAGCCACCATGGTAACCTGCGAGCAAAAAGAGTTTCAGATATGTTTGGCAACGAATTCTCTGTCTACAATGTCTGTGAACTATTTTGTTCAATTCCTCTTTAGGTTAAACGGAGTCAAATCATACTTGTAAAGTCAATCAATACAAAGATGTGTTGAAATCCAAGCCTTTGCCCAAACATAAGCCACACAGTGTCACAAATGAGTCTGTCCTGTGGGTGGCATCCAAGTATGAATTTCTGAACGCAATGGATATGTTTGCCCATGATTTGTTTCGCCAGTGTTTTCAAAGAACACTAAGAAATAAATATCTAGTCTAGTGTGGCACCCACCTTCAAACCCAACACGAGAGGCAGAGGCAGGTGGAGCTCCCTGAGTTTGAAGCCAGCCTGGTCTACATAGCAAGCTCCACAACAGTCAGCGCTACATGGAGAGACAAAGTCTCAAAAACATATAAATAGATAAAATAATAAAATAGATAACTAAGCATATGCTCCTAGACTATATTCAGTGGCAAAACAGGTAGTTGGAACATAGTTGACGCTAATAAATACCTGCTTAATCAATAAAACACCAAGCTTTACCCTTGCTAACTAACTAGAGTTTTTTCACAGTGAAGCAGCGCTCGGCCCCAGCTCTCACACATCAGTAATACTAAGCCACACTCAGCTACTCTACCACACTCAGCTATTCTACCACACTCAGTTACTCTCTGCTGCCTCGGGTTGTCAACCCAAGTGTGTACTGACTGAGGCTGCCCTGGAACCCTGGGTGATATACAATACACAGCACGTAGGAGGGTCTGGATAAAACGTGGAATGCCGGAAATGGCTGAGCAGACTGGAGTAGCTAACACGCCTGGAGAAAGAGAATAAAGAAGCGCAGACAGGATGAGCTAGGAATGGCCAGGAAAGAGCCGGGGACACGACTACCTCTAAGGTTACTTCCACATCTGTCATTCTATGAACCGAGGGGGATGAAGAGAAGAGGAGCTCAGCCTTGGACACATGCTAATGACAGGAGGTGAACTAAGCAGGTCCATCCCAGCCCGCAGGGGCTTCCTGCTACCATCGCTTCTACATAGGCGTACTACTGAAAGGAATCAGCAAATGGTTTATACTGGTGAAATACTCCATTCGGATCACAACGAAAGCAGCAGCACACTCAAAGTGTATAGAAAAGACTGGAAGGGTCATACTTAAGGGGCTTATTTTGAGATGTTACCACAAGAAATACTTTAAAATACAGCACAACCGCAATTATACATTGGCAAACAGAGCTCTTCGCGGCGGCTGTTTTGATTCTTTGTTGTTGCTGTTGTTTTGATTCTTTGTTTGTTTTTTGAGACAGGGTTTCTCTATGTGCAGCCCTGACTGTCCTGGAACTCACCCCGTAGACCAGGCCGGCCTCAAACTCAGAGAGATCTGCCTGCCTCTGCCTCTTGAGTGCTAGGATTAAAAGCGTGCACCACCACTGCCTGGCAACAAAAGATATTAATTATTAATGCCTAACTTATGATATTAACTCACAGTATGCTTTTAGTTTTTCAAATGCCGTATCTAAAGTGTTGGTTTTCCACAAGTTTCTCGGGGCTATTCATTCCCATTTCTTCAGAGTTCCAGGAGAGAGATTTCCAAAAAGGCATAAAATTATGAGGATCAACAAAAAACGAGAGAAGACCAAAGCTGCCACATTTCCAGGCGATGAAGCAGATGGACAAACGAGAACTGACTTCGTACAGCCATACGGCGGCAGTGGGAATAGCTGAAAGCCGGCCCACTTGAACAGACAAGCCCCAAATGGCTCAGGAACTGACAGCACCAGCTAGCTACCTCTGAGCGGCTGAGCAAGGGTGAAACCGCAGGCATCGGCTGAAGTGTGTTTTAGGACCGCTGTCCTCCGCTGCCAGCACCCACCATCCCCACTGTTCATTCTTCAGCTCTGCTCTGTCTCAGATATCCTGCTCCCACGGCAGAACAAGACTGAGTGCTCATTCTGGAGCGGGTCAAACGGAGAGCGTCTAGATCGAAAGACCCAGAAATAACGGAAGGCAGAGAAGCAGCGCTCTGTAAACGTGAACAGCGCCAGATCTCCAAGTTAATGGGAGGCCAGGACTACAACTTGCCACTGGAAGGCCCTTTGCTGGAGACTTGACAAAGTTGGGGGCGGGGAGGAGATGTCAGGGGTTATCAACAACAACAACAACAACAAAAAAACCTAGTAAGGTTATAAAATAAACACAGCCCACAGCTGACAAACCTCACCTTGCACCGAGATCCCAAGCAGCTTCAGCTTCAGGGGACTGTTTTTCTGATACACTCGTGTGTGTGTGTGTGTGTGTGTGTGTGTGTGTGTGTGTGTGCCTGCCTTGTCTGTGTGTGTCTGTGGGTTCTACATTAAGGAGTCAATTGACCTCAAATTGAAAATATTTTGGGGAAAAAAGACATGGTAGTTGGAACATAGTTGACACAACTTAAAATGGATGCCCCTTTTCTTGTTATTGTTCCCTAAACAACACAGCAGTGCCTCTATTCACACGCACTCGCTGACACACTGTGCTAGATCTAAGCCGTGAAGAGGTGATCAGGAGCTCCTAGGAGGGGGTGTGTGTGCTGAGTGCAAACATGCACATTATACAACACGCACTTGAGTGTCTGTAAGCTTCCTCTGCATCCTTAGGGAACATTAAAGCCAAGCCCAAAGAGATGCTGAAGGGCGATAACCATCTCAGGAAACTGCGTGTGCACACACAAATGTTTGTATATTTACCCAAAGGGAAGTGGAAAGACAATAGAAAGGTTGCAAAATGAAGTCAAGAAATCTCTTAGGAAGCAAAATGAAAAGACAAAATGCTAGAAGATGGGAGGGGGCGGGGGCGGGCTTGGCAAGAATGGGAAAATTAGATGACAAACCCAGGACGAGGCCAACGTCCAAACAATAATGATACCAAACAGAATGGGTATAACAAACAGAAGGGAGAAGTAACTCAAGATGATTTCCCAGAGCTGAAGACAGAACAGGGAGAAGCCCACACAAGAGATGAAAATAAACCCACACGGCGAATTCTGATGTGAAGCTGCAGATCCCTGAGAAACAGGGGCGATCCTGAACACTTCCAGAGAGAAGGGTGGGGGAGGCATCCCACAGGGCATCACAGATCCAGATAGCAAAGGCTTCTCCGTGCTGGGAGTCAGACAACAGTGGAGTGGTGGCCACAGTGTTCTGAGGAAACGCCGTTTCCCACTGCGTGGTTTGTTTGTTTGCTGTTTTGTCTAACAGCATGCTTTCAGCTTCTTTCTTGCTTTTTTTCTCCTTTTTTATTGGCACAAATCATTATAAGCTCCAGAAAGACATTTTTTTTAAGTTTAAACCCAGTGTGAGAGGAAACAGGCATCTTCAAACATGGAAGCCCACACACGCATGGCTCCCTCTTACCAGAGGTTCAAACCATCACAACACAATCATTTTACATGCTTTCCTTTCTCAGATAATCCCTTCAACTCCACTAACAATGAGCCATCTTAAAATGGCCCCCATTCAAAACAGGAGCACTGTCTCCCAAGAAGATAGCACATTTATTAATCTCCACAACCCGCACCGAGCCTTACAGACCATGCATCTCTGAGTAGGTGTAACTGGAGGGAAAGAGCAGGCAAGGCTGGAGAGACAGGGGAGTTTACCACATAAATAAGATGCAATTAGTTACTTTCCTATTGCTTTGATCAAACACCTGATAGGAAGCAGTTTAAAGGGTTTTTTTTTCCCCCCTCATAGATTAAGGAATACGTCCATCCTAGTAGGGAGGCAAGGCAGTGGAAGCTCCACCAGGCTGGTCGTACAACCCCCACAGTTTGGAAGCAGAAAAGAGACAGGAAGTGGGGCCAGGCTATGAAACCTCAAGGCCTACCCTAGAGACCTATTTCCTTTAGAGGGGCCCCACCTCCTCAGGTTCCGCCACATTCCTGGACAGTGACACCAGCTGAAGACCCAGTGTCCAAACCCACAAACCTGTGGGGAACATTCCATGTTTGAATGACAACAGGATCAGAAGGGAATCCGGTCTTAAAAAATATGTTACTAGTGATCTCAAACTACTGAATTAACACAAAGAAAACCTTCATGATTCACAAAAACAGAAAGTCTATTATGAAAACAGCAAAACATAGAAATAAACATAATTTCAAAATAAACATGACATTTATGGGTGTTTTTCTCTTCTCCTAACTTTGGGCGGGGATTTGTCTCACATAAAAAGATTTTATAGTGGAAAAGTGACAAATGAATAATAGCCTGTCAATCACTGAAATGTCAAGTCAAAACCTTAATTAAACGGCGTCAGTTACGGACATTGTGAGCTAGTGGTTATACACAGATCCTGAACCAACTACTTAATAGATGTATAAATGTAAAAATATATAGATTCACACCAACACATAGCAACAGTAACATTTTCAATTCTCTCTCTCTCTTTCTCTCTCTCTCTCTCTCACACACACACACACAAGAACTGGCATTTCTCCAAGAGAAGAAAACAGAAATTGCAAGGTACAAAATAATTACTAATTATCAGTGTTTAACTCGAGTTAAAAGTTGAAGAATGAGCTAAGAACACAATCGCTATTGCCGTCCTTGAATTCCTTCTCCCAGCAAGTATTCATGGTTCAATCAGCTTTCACACTATTTCTGGGGCACTGCTGCTCACACTGAGCGCAAGAATAAGCTGTGAAGTCCTTGAGGGAACCCACTTGGACTCCCAGGGTCCCTCGCTGTCCAGATGGTCCCCTGCCCTCCCATCTTCATCAAGTTTCCTGATGGATTTCAAGGCTTTTTCTAGCCAGGGAAACCTATGACGTCATACTTCCTATTTGTTTGCCCAAGAACTTTGCATGGATTTTCTTTAAATGAATGCTAGCTACATTCCAGATGTATCCTGTGAGATAGGACTCAGGAACCTACCCATCTCCATGTTTACCTGAGACTAAAATAACTCCAAGCCTCTCTCTTGACAGAAACCTGACAGAATGAAATTTTACATCTTTTCAGAATTTATTTGTAAAATGTACAGGGCTGCATATTTGGCTCTTAATGCCTGCCAACTGCGAGTACTCAGCTCAATATAGACATCTGTGCCTTTAAGACGCAAGAATATACACACACACTATATATATATATATATAACCTGTGTGAAGCAGGACCCTACGGGTAAAGTTCTTTGAACTTTCTCATTGCTTTACAGACCTGTGCTGAAGTCCAGTATTTGCCCCCGAGACCCAACTTGAAAACATATACTTCAAGGAAAACGCTGACAATTTTGAGTCAGCGTGTGCTTCTGAAAGTTGCTACAAATTCACAAGTCTATTCAATGCGGAGTTGATCAACTGTTGCCAAGCACTCATTATGTTGAAGATTTCTCTGTGTGTGTGTGTGTCTGTGTGTGTGTGTCTCTCTCTCTCTGTGTGTGTGTGTGTGTGTGTGTGTGTGTGTGTGTAGCACATGCATGCAGGTCTCCATGAAGACCAGAAGAGGGTGTCAAATCTTGCAGGGCTGGAATTCCTGGTGGTTGGTGCTGTTCAATCAGGGTGCTGTGAACCAGATTTGGGTCCTCTGAAAGGGCAGTACAAACTCTTAACCACGGGGCCTCTTTTCCAGGCCCAACCATGCACTATAACTGAGTTTTCATAGAGTTTCTGTGAGTGTCTTTTTTTTATTGTGGTAAAATACAGGTAAGTTCGAGGCCAGGCTTGTCTACAGAACGAGTTCCAGGACAGCCAGGGCTAGAGAAACCCCGTCTCAAAAAAACCAAAACCAAACCAAACAAAACAAAACAAAATACATCAGTTGTTAGAACACCCATGGAATATTGCTCAACCCCACAGACTAGGAACTTCAAATCAAAACCATAATGAACTGATCCCATCTTTAATACTAATACTAGGGAGGCACAAGCAGGCAGATCTCTAGGAGTTTAAGGCTATCATCATCATCATCATCTGTAAAGGCAGCAACTTCCAAGCCAGCCTGGGTTACATAGTTCATTGTCTCAAACAACAAAACTAACTAAAAATAGGTTATGGTCTTACATGCATTTGGATGTTTCCTATAATGGGGGGGGGCGCAGGTATTGAAATGGGTGAAAATGAGATAAAAGGGATGTGGGAAAACTGGAATCTGTGCACTAATGGTGAGACTAGAAAACAGTCTCCTAACTCTGGTGGACCCTCAAAAGTCAAAGACAGAATCACCCGATCATCCAGCAGTTCCACTTTGGGTCAATATTCAGAGCCACTGAATTCTAGGTCTCGAAGTGACATCTGTATTCTAGAGTCATTGCATTTTTATTCACGTGACCAAAAGGCGGAAATAATGGAGGTGTCAGTGAAAGACTGAAAAGGTAACGCATTGTCTTACACAGGAAGGAAACTGACACACAAGGACAGGGGACAGTGCGCTAAGTGAAATCAGCCTCCTGGAAAAGAGATACGCACTTAAGTGAGCTACCTGGAGGATTTGTAGGGTCAGAAAGTGGAAGGATGGCTGCCTAGGGTTAGGGGAGAGGAGTGGAGGAACTGTCAGATGGCTGTCAAGTTTCAGATTAGCAAAATGAAACGTCTTGGAGACTGGTTGTACAACAGCTGAACACCACCCAGTTCTTTGCTTAAAACTGGTTAAGGTGGGGAATATTATGTTATATGTATTTTAACACAATAGAAAAAGCTTACAGAAACTATATGATGCTGTTGGCCTTCTAAATGTTCTTATTTTGCTGGTATGAATAAAAATGGCCCCAAATAAGCTCATGGGTAATGATACAGTCTGAAAGGATTAGGACATGTGCCTTGTTGGAAAAGGTGTGGGCTTGTTGGAGGAAGTGTGTCACTAGGGGTAGCCTTTGAGGATTCAAATGCTCAAGCCAGGTCCAGTGTCTCTCTCTTCCAGTTGCCTGTGGATTCAGATGTAGAACTTTCAGCTCCTCTCCAGCACCATGTCTGCCCATCTACATACCAGCACACTTTCTCCATGATGATAATGGACTAAACCTCTGAAACTGTAAGCCAGCCCTATAAATGTTTTCCTTTATAACAGTTGCTGTGGTCAGCTGGGCATAGTGGTGCATGCCTTTAACCCCAGCTCTCTAGAGACAGAGGCAGAAGTAAGCGGATCTCCGTGAGTTCAAGGTCAACATGGTCTACATCGTGAGCCCCTGTCTGGGGAGGGAAGGGAAAAGTTGCCATGGTCATAGAGTCTCTTCACAGTAATAGAAAACTGACCAAGACAGCATCCTTGTAGCACACACACACACGCATGCACATACTCACATACACACACGCACACACGCACACACACACGCATGCACATACTCACACACACATGCACACACGCACGCACACACGTACATGCATGTACATACTCACACACGCACGCACACACGCAAGCATGCACATACTCACACACGCGCGCGCACACACACACACACACACACACACACACACACGCATCCGGGCCTTCTGTCCTTCCCCAGCAGTTTATACACCAGTACCACACCACTGTCACAGTTGTAGCATCGTCTTAGTCTTCTATCAGAAAGTGTGAGATATCTACTGTGGTCTCCTTTTCAAGGTAGTAGCTAATCTGGTATTCCTTGACAATTACATAACTTTCAGAAGATGCCACTGAAGTCCTAACAGGGCTAGTGCCAACTCTATCAATCGCTTTCAGTGCCGCGGTCTCAACAACACAAAACCTCCCAACCCCAGACCCAGGATATCTCTCCTTACTTAGATTTCATAATATCCAGCCCACACATTTCTATAGAGTTTCTAAGAAAGTATCATTAGCTATTCCATAATTGTGTGCACAGACCATGCCTACTTCTATTAAATAATTTATAGTTTCCTTCATGCTTTCTATATAATTAGGTTGTCTCTGAATAAAGGTTATTTTCTTCCTTCCTTTATTTTTCTGTTGTTGTTTGTTTTGGTTTTCGAGACAGGGTTTTTCTATATAACAGTCCTAGCTGTCCTGGAACTCACTCTGTAGACCAGGCTGGTCTTGAACTCACAGAGATCCACCTGCCTCTGCCTCCCAAGTGCTGAGATTAGAGGTGTGCGCCACCACCAGTTTGACTGTTTTCTTTCTTTGCAAACAGTATGTCTCCCACTTGTATCTGCAGCACTAACTAGGACCCCCAGCATTGATGCTGAATAGAAATGAGTGCACATCATAGGGTTAATTTTATCTGAGGCTTTACCCTTCGGGCCTCACCAAATTGGTTTGTTTACTGTTCCATGTGTGCTGATAGACTCCCGAGTCAAGAAAAAGACCTCTGTGACTCTCCACACACCGAGCAACAAGAGAAGCTACAGTAGTGTCTCCCATCCCTCACTGTCAAAGGTGGTGTAGAGAGACCCAGACAGACACTTCTGCATGCAGAAGCCTGCACTACTGAACAATGAGCACTGTGTAGCCATGGCTTTACAGTAAGCACCAACCCAGCCTCCTCTGTCCTACAGAGGGATACGGTGTCATACCTCACAGCTGCTCCCTGGTGAGAAATTACTCAGGTTAAGAATGTTCGGGTCACATTTAGGCAGCCATGTTGGTGGGGCTTCAAGGATGGAGCCTCACTGACACTTCTAGGAGATACAAGCTCACAGCAAAGTTCTACTCCTCTGGCTCTTACAATACTTCTATCTTATTATCCAGAATAATTCCTAAGCCTCGGGTACAGGGGTTGTGATGTAGATGTATCAGTCAGGACTGTGCCAGGCATGCTAGTGTGGAGAAGGGAAAGCTCAGGCAGCCTCAACACTACACAACGAATTACGGGCACCAAGGAACGCTGAGAGCGGCAGACATGGAGAGGAGCACACTACTTGGTTATCCAATAGTGTATGGTCAGTCTTGAAAACACACATACAAGTAACGTTACACAGACTAAGCAGGCTTTATGTATATATTTAGGAAAACACACACACACATTCTCAGTCCATTTACTACTTTTGGTTTAAAATTACTAGTTTTATTGACATTAAATACATCTATATCATTGTACCCCCAAATCACTATGTATTTCCCAACTCTGTGTGTGTGCACGCGCGTGTGCGTGCGTGTGTGCATATGTAATTACAATAAAGAAAAAGAGGCCATGACTTTGAATGAGAACAAGAGAGTGGTGGGGATTTGAGGTAGGAACAAAAAGGGAAGAGATGTTATGATTATATTATAATATCAAAAACATTTATAAAAAGAAAATTGATTTTTAAAAGATGTTCAGGGCACCACAATCCTGGGATAGCAACCAGATGTCCCAGAGCACAGGAAATCCATGAACCGTCTCTCACAATAATAAATTCTTTTGACCACACTGATTTCTGGCAAATGTACCTATGACCTTTGACAATTCAGTCAGTTGGCTACTCTAATCACTCTGTCAGAGACTAAAACTTCATCTGATTAATTTGCATCATACAGTATTTAATGAAAACTACTGTCCAGAGGAAGCCAACTGTAAAACTGACCACAACTGTTCCTTCTATACTCTCAGACTCTCAGCCCTAGGGGAATCGACAATCAGCAGATCCTAGATCATCAGGATGTAGTCTAAGGGCAGGGCAGCCTAGTACTCGTCAATCCCATACAGTGGAGTTTCCAATGATCTGCCGATTTCTGTGATGTCAACAATTGGAGGGAGGCGGGATGGACCAAGCAGTCTCCACACCCCAGGAAGGAACGTTGTCACCCTGTCCGCTCGCCCTGTGGACACACAAACAGGAAGGATCACACGTGAAAAGTCACTGCTCAATTTCTACCACAGTGACAGCGGCCTCGCTAAGCTGCTGCCCAGTGACAGAGGTCTGTTGAAGCCACACAACCTTCAGGAAGAGCAGATGAATTTACATCAGATGAAGACAAAGGGGCTGAAGAGAGGGCTCAGTTGGTAGACTGCCTTCCCCACCAGCATGAAGACCTGTGTTCAGACCCCTAGAGTCCAGGTAAAAGTCAGGAACAGTGGCTAAGGCTTCAAACCCCAGTGCCGGGGATGGGCTAGGTAGCAACCTGAAGCTCAGTGGCCAACAGATCTAGCCAATCCGCGAGCTGTAGGTTCAGGGAGAAACTCTGTTTCAAAAGATAAGGCAGTAATCCCTGTACTCGGAAGGCAGAGTCAGGTGGGTCTCTGAGTTCAAGGCCAGCCTGATCTACACAGCGGGTTCCAGGACAGCCAGGGCTACACAGAGAAACCGTTACCAGCATGTGTATGTTCGCGTACCCACAGTAACACATACATACCAGACATTCTCTCTTTCTCTCTCTCAAATAAAAGGGAAATAAGAGAGGAACTTATGGCAAAGCACGTTTGTAATTATGTTCCAGAGCCTCCGTTTCAGCATCGGGCACAAACAGCCCAACTCTCTACGTCAACACCAAGGTTTCTGTTTCATAAAATGTAGCAAGGGGAGTGGCCAAAGCAACTGCTGCTTCACACAGGGATTACATGCTTAGCTTCCAGGTTACACCAGGAAAGAGAATCCTTTGCCTCAAATCTTTAACTTCTTGGAGTCTGATGTTCCCTCCTGAGTGCCAGGGCTGCTGGCTGGCAGGTCCAGGAAGCAGTGTGCCCCTTCCCGGATTTCCTTTGCCCACCAGCTTCTCTTGGCTCTTACTCTACTGTCTCAAACAATCTGAAATTGTAAATGGGATTTCTTTGGCACATGGATTACTTTGATTTCTAAACATTTGATGGTTTTTTAAAATCCTATTTCTGACCTGCCCCCTGTCCCATCCGTATTTCAAGTTCTGTAAAATAAGAGGATATACCTGATCAATCATTGAAAGTGCAGGAGACCTCCTCACCAAAAGTCCTGATGCCCAGAACCTCAGAATACCTGTTCCCTTGCCTGACATAGGGCAACAAGGATCCTGATGGGTTTAAAGTTCTTTCATCAGCTAATGTTTGGAGGGACCGCATATACTGGATTACCCGTGGACCCAGTATAAGGACGAGGGTCTCTTCAAGCAGAGAGGAAAGCAAAACAGAGGGGCAGACAAATGTTGGCATGAAGAAAACCATCGCTGCTGCTGAACACGGCTGAACTAGAACAGCATCCAAAAGCGTAAGCGACCTTTGGAAGGAAAGGCCAGGTGGCAAGCCTTCACCTCCAGTCTCCAAAAGGGACCCTGCTTTCTGATAGATGATTTTAGCCTAAGGAGACCCAATCTGGACTTTAGATTTCCAGATCTGAAAGAAAACATGCATATTTTGTGTTAAGCCATTAAGTTTATTGCAATTGCCACCATATCATAAAAAATTGAGGACAGTAAAGCCGTTGAGACTGGTTTATCACCAGAACACATTCTCTGCAGGGCAATGCACTTCAAAAGAGTACCCTGTTGTTGGGCTGAACAGCCTGCAAATATCAATTAGTCCAAAATCCAGAAAGATTGGTGTTCACGTCTTAATGGGCTTGGTATTGTCTATTGGGACTTTTTTTCAATTTATGCCCTGGCAATGCTGAAGCATGCATGAGCAGCCCATTCTGTTGAGCTTGTTCATATTGGGTTTCATGGTCTAAGTTGATGAGGATGACTACCAGGTCTCTTCCTCAAGAGGGCACCAGATCTCATGACAGATGGCTGTGAGCCACCTCATCCTATGGGAAGGAGGTGTGGAAATTTACAAATATAATGAAAATCCACCTCCTTCATTCTAATGTGTTTTCCCTTAGGTACTTTAAGGCGGTTTAAGCTGTCTATGCAGTCAGAACCACCGAGTCATTATCCCTGATATGAACCTTTTTCTGAGTAACTTTTAAAGACATTTATTTTTACTTTATATGGATGAGTGTTTCACCTCCATGTGTAATGTGGGCACTGCGTGCATGCTTGATGCCCTTGGAGACCTGAAGACGGTGCTGAGTGACCTAGACCTGGAGTTACCTACAGGCAGTTGTGAGCTGCCTGCGTGGGTGCTGGCAACTAAACCAGGTCCTCTGTAAGAATGGCGGAGTTCTTAACCTCTGAGTCATCTTGTCCTTGCTTAGCACTTGCATATTGTAACTTATTTTATTTTTTATTGATTGATTGATGGATTGATTAGATTTTCAAAACAGGTTTTTACTGTGTAGCTCTGGCTGTTCTGGAACTCTTGTAGATCAGGCTAGCCTCTAAATCACAGAGATCCACCTGTCTCTGCCTCCCAAGTGCTAGGATTAAAGGCATGTGCCATGACCGCCTCGCTCATTGTTTTACATTTAATATAGGAGTATTGATAAATTTGAAATTAATTTCTGATAAAACAGCAATAATTGGATTGAGCTGATGTACCCAGCCTAACAGGTCATTCAAGAGGGAATGTCTTAACCAATCACAATCACTATGGCTACCAATATGGTTGTTGGTCTTAGCTGCTCTTTCTTCCTTTTATCTTCTGTTAATCTATCCTTTAGTACTCAATATTGTGATAATCAGGTTATTTTACAGTTCTTTATTGTGTGTGTATGTGTGCATATGGGGAATGAGGCTTTCATGTGCCATGATGCCCTTACGGAGTTCAGGGAGTTGGTTGCATTACCATATAGATCCCGGGACAAAAGCTCGGGTCATTAGACTTAGCAGCAGGCACCTTTCTCCATGGAAGGCATCTCATTGGCCCTTTAATTGCCAACTTGACATATTCTGGAGTCACCTAGAAAGAAAGCTATTGGTTCACTCTGTAGATCAGGTTGGCCTACAGCCATTCCGTAGATCGGGTTGGCCCACAAGGTTTTTTCTCAGTTGGGTTAGTTGAGGTGGGAAGACTCACCCTGGCATGACAAGGTTTCATGGGTGGGACTCTGGACTATCAAAGAGCAGAGAAAGGGAGCTAAGCAGAAAGTGCACACCCTCGTTCTCTGTGCTCATGACAGCAGATGGAATCAGTTACTTCAACTCCTACCTCTGAATTTCAGAAATGACAGTTGACCTGGAATTGTATAAACCCTTTAGCCCTTCAAATTGCTTTCATCAGGGTATTTTATCAAAGCAATAGAAATGAAAGTAGGATAAATATTCTCTCCATTCCTGGCCTACCAGTCCTGCTTCTGGCTAGCTTACTCGCCATCCTCCTTTTTTTAGGTTTCGATTTTTCAGAGATTTCTCTATGGTTTACCTCATCCGTCTCTTCAATCTACCACAATGTACACTCAAAAAGTACTTTCTTTGCGTGGACACAGTGGTAAACATCCATTTCCTCCACCCCCACGGCCCCACCCACTCCTTTGTTCTATTGTTATCTCGGATTTTATTTCTACTGCTTTATAAATCCCACAACACACTGTTAGCCTAGCTTTAAAGACTGACTATCCCTTAAGTCTGAAGACAATCAGAAAAGGTATTTGTATTAACTCACAACCTCTCTACTGTTCTGCAATCCCGTCCATTGGCCCGAGACCTTCCCCTACTATCTATCTCTTCAGGAAGGTCTGAGAGGTTTGAATTCTCTTACATGTCCTCTGAGAGTCTTCATTCACTCTTTAGAGATTAAATTACACTTATCACTTGGATGTGTTTTGTATGTGTGTGGGGTGGGGTGTTGGCCGCCATAGCACTCCTGTGGAGCGAGAGGACAATTTTCACAAGTTTGTGCCTCTGCTGCGTAGGTCCCAAAGACTGAACTCAGAATATCTGGCTGGTCAGTAGGTGTCTTTCTTGTAAGCTCTTCGCCTTCTCTTGGGAGTGTTTGCTGGGGATGTACTTCTAATTTGATAGCATCTAGCAGCAAATTTCACTTGAACATCTGTCCAGTCTACTTTCTGCAGAGAAATTAGCCTGTTCTTACCTTTGCTCTACATGTAATTGGCTTCCCCAGCAGCACGCAGCTGTATCATTCCTTATCCCTGGTTTCTGAATTCCTTAAAGATATGCATCTATAGGTAGCAAGTTTAGAAAAACTGTGGCCATTCTTCCTTTTATTTGAAGGTAAGGTCTCATGTATTCCAGCCTGGCCTTGAATTTGCTATCTAACTAATAATAGCCTTCAATTCTTGAGCTCCCTGCTTCTACTCCCCAAATACTGAGATTACTGATATACAATCATATGTCCAGCCTGTTGTTTCTTCAAAATCATTTCTTTCTATTTTTTTCATTCTTTTTCTACAGGACTCCAATTACATATAGATATATAATTGTGTGTATAAGACGTATTGAAAAAAAAAGCAGAATACCAACCTTCTCCCTCCACACAACTGAGGAAGAACTCCAAAGTCTCGTGTACACTAACCAAGGGATCAATCTTTCAGTAAGCTAGTGTCTCATTCTATTTCTTCACCTTTCACTTTGGAAATAGGTCTGACTAGGTTGCCCAGGCTGGCCTTGAAATGGTTCTCCTTCTTTGGCCTCTCGAGTAGATACGATTACAAGCACTCACCACCATACAGGGATTTTACTGTATATTTCCACAGTCTATGTCATCTAATTCACTTTATTTTCTTCTGCAGTATTTAATCCACAATTAATAACAGAGTATTTCATTATTCAAGAGAGTACACTGTTTATCACTAGAAGTTAAATTGGGGTGATTTTCTGTGTATACAGCATGTGTGTGTGTACACATTTACATGTATGTACATGAGCATTCCGAAACATGTGGATGTGCGTGGGCGTGCATGTGGAAACAAATGTCTTCCCAGCACCCACATGCACCTTCCACCTATCTGTTGCTATAGTACCATGGGATCCTATGGCCTCTTCTGGCCTCCACAGGCACTGAACTCACTTGGTACACAAACATACATTCAAGCAAAATATACATAGAGATAAAATAAAACAGCAAAAAAATATATTACAAAAGAAAAGAATCAGTATAATCTTCAGGCCTGTTCTGATAACTGCATTTGAACACTGCAAAGGAAGAGGCTTCAGGTGAGGCTTGCTCGTCTCATTCATTAATGAACACTCTTTAAACATCTGTTTCTAACTCGGGAGATGCTCTAGGCACCAGGACTGATGCAAAGATGCCTGAAAGAGCCTGTTCTTATTGCTCTGATAGGAAAAGTAAGTCGAGGCATTGAAATAAAAAATATCTAGACATCATAGATTCAGAAAAGTACATAGTAAATATCATTAGAGAGGTTTTTAAGTTTTATAGAAACCAACAGAACAAAGGGAAGCCTCAGACATGTACATAGGTATACCTGAGTAATGCAAGAATTAAACTTTAAAAGCCATTTGATCTTCTCCAACCTCAAGCAACACAAGCCTGGGATTATGTCTCACAGCCAGTTTCTTTGAAGATGCTGATTCTGGAATGGGGCTTGGTGGAACACACCTTTAATCCTGGCACCCAGCAGGTGGAGACGGGAGCATTGGGAGCCTAAGTCCATATTTCCTATACATTTTTGTGCATTCAAGGCCAGCCTGGGTTACATGAGACCTTGTTGCAAAAGAAGCCATCGTGCACAAACTAAAGGCATCCTCTGCTGGGAACCTGCCATGCTGGGATACCTCTTAAAGCATTTCAAGGTGTGCGAGTGCTATACCAGAACAGCTTCATGGCTCAAGGGTTTTCAACAGCCTCCTGCCATAGACTCCGAACTCATCCTTGGCATTCATATATCTCTGTACACTCAGGTTGCTGTGGCCGTCCTGAGGTTTAGGAAGATGGTCAAAGGCAAGATGGCTACGGGGTAGAGGTGGGACTGGTGGCAAAGGGAAGTCCCTGAAATGATGCCGTCCAACCGAATTTCACAAATATGAAATTTATTAGGATTGCCATATCATTGTCATATCTTCAACCACTGAGATTATTTTCAGATTTGTTCAGTTTGAAAAAGTATGTCATCCTCTACTGTGTTAAAGTTTACATGTGGCAGAATATGTTTTTAGAGTGGGTGGGGAAACGGACGGCTCAGTGTTTGCTGACCAAGTATGATGGCCCGAGTTAGGACCTCCAGTGCCCAGCAAAAGCCAAGCGTGGCAGTGCTCATCTGGAAGCCCAGTACTGGGGACCTAGGCATAGACACAGACACACTCCAGAACACACAGCTCATCTGGGACCCCAGAACTGAGGCAATAGGGGTAGTCCCCCCAGAACTCACTGCTCATCTGGAACCCCAGCACTGGGGAGCTAGAGGTAGACACCCCCCCCCCCAGAACTCACTGCTTATCTGGAACCCCAGCAACGGGGCACTAGGGGTAGACATAGACACACACCAGAACTCACTGCTCAGCCAATCCAGCCATTAAGCAAGCTCCAGTTTCAGTAAGGGATCCTGTCTCAAACACAAAGCGAAGAGCATCTGAGGAAGACACCGGATACAGACTTCTGGGCTCCACATGTACATCCGCACATGCAGGCAAACATACACCACGTGCATACCTAAACACTAAAACACAGTTTGGGGCAACTACATCTTCTATTTATGCAAAATGACCCTTAGTGTCCATTTTTAATTATGAAACTCTCGAGATTAATAAAGCTGTTGTGAATAACCTCCCACCACACACACACACAAAATCCCGTTGTTTTAAATATTTACACCTCAGCTAAAACATCACACGCACTCTCGTACACAGCCCTGAATAGCAGATGGGATCATTTCCTATGATGCAGCAGCTAAGAAAAAAAAAAGAACAGACTGTTCTATTTATGTTTGGACAGTGAGAAGAAGACCAGCAAAGGACGCCCAATAGATACCTGCGAATAAACAGAGCCCAAACAAATCGTTTCTTAAATGGCTTTATGCCTCAAGTATCTGTAAACACATAAAGAACACATATGTACACACATCTTCAGACCACATATTTAATATGCTAACATGAACACAGGTATATGAGAGTCCTTTTATTACTAAAAATCACATCTACTTTGGGATTAAGGTTTACGAGCCGTCTGAAGCCATGGCTCCTCTCCGATCTGGATTTGGATTCGTTCACTTCCTCTACCTGGAATGCCTACACTCCTCCCCGGCCCTGAGTTTAAAGGCTGTTTTTCATCTGTTTGTTTGCTGTTGGGTATGAGGGAGATCCTGTGCGAGTTTATATGCACATGTTCAAGCAAGATGAGTTCACAGAGGCCAGAATAGAACACTGGGTCCCCTGGAACTGGAGTTACAGACGGTTTGGGGCTGTCATGTGGATGCTGGGAACTGAACTCCGGTCCTCTGCAAGAACATGAAGTACTTTGAACCACTAGGACATCTCTGTAGCCCCTCCCTACTAGGCTTAGTATCAGATCCGCCTTAATGTGTCTTGAATAATTCTAAAGAAAAAAATTGGTTAGCTATAGGGTGTTTTTCTCTTTCTTTTGAGAGAGAGAGGGCTGGATTTTGTTTTGTTTTTTCAGGATTTATCACAAGCTTTTAAAGTCTGTTCTAGCAATCCAGGCTCCCTGGAAAAGGAGTCCCAGCAACAAGGGAGAGAAGATAAAACAAGGAGAGGGGGCCAGAAAATAAGAGGGTGCGGGCAGTGGTGCACACCAGAGCTTCCAGGGGCAGACAGCTGCTGAGTGGTGGAGACCCCAGCTCAGCGCAGCAGAGTAAAGGGCTGGGTGCTCTCCCTGGTGATGCTGGGGCAGGTTAGGCGCACCTCCCCCACAAACAGCTCATCCCAGCTCCTTCCACAGGACAGCTCTCGCTGGCCATGCCCTGTAAGGGGGGCTCTGAATCAGAGTTGAACCCCTGTATGAATGCATAGCTCGGTATGGTTTCTCCATCTACGTGTCGCAGGTGGATAAAACGAAAAGGGAGGGTGGCCCTGTCAGCAGTCTCTAAAGGAAAGGTGCGGCCTGTCCTCTCCAGTCTTATAGTCACTTCCTGGCATCACCACCCTCCCTCACACCCAGACAGATCACTGGATTTAAGTTGCAAGTTCCTTGAGGCAAGGTCTCGATCCCTCTTTGGCATTTGGTTTGTTTTATTTTGATTTTTTTTTTTTGCAGCATTCCTAAATGCTGACAACTGGCAGCATATTTACTGAGCATCATCATTAAACTAAATATCTTATCTGAAATCATTAATCTTCAAAATTCATGTGATCCAAACAGTTTTTCTTTCTCTGGAGTACTGAAGCAGCGCAAGTGTTCCTGAAGTTACCACTGCTGCTCTGGCTGAAGCACAGATTTCCAGACTGTATTTCCTAAAACCTGAATAGAAAGAGACTTCCAGCGGTAAGAGCCCCTGGCATAAACCCTTTGAGCTCTCGACATTCCCAAGGTTCTAGAACTGACTATTCATGCCTACACTCTTCCTTGCAAGACTCAAGAAGTGCTGTGCCAGGCACTGGGGATACCAACTAAGTTTAGAGACTTCAGTGGGAAAACAAAAATAAACTGCAAGTGTAAAGAATATGGGAATAGGGTGACATTCCCTAGAGGAGTGTGAAAAATATGGGAATAGGGTGACATTCCCTTGAGGGGTGTAAAGAATATGGGAATAGGGTGACATTCCCTTGAGGAGTAAGAAGAATATGGGAATAGGGTGACATTCCCTTGAGGAGTCCACATCCACACATTTGTACATCTCATTCTTTCTCTAAGCCCCTCTGTATCTACCAACTCCGACTGTCCTCAAGTCTATGTGGAAATTTCCTTTTAATAAGCTCAAGAGAGGGGGAGATTAGAGGGAGAAGAAGAGAGACTAGAGATTTATATTGCTATCCTAAAGAAGGGTATTGAATCCCCTCTGGGAAACATCAATATTGGCTGCCTCTCTCTGAACAAAGTAAACAGGGATCTAAAACTAAATTAAATTGACAGTATTAATAGCCCTGTGTGGCGGCGCAAACCAGCGCCTGGGAATCAAGGTCAGATAGGCTACTAGCAAGACCCTAGCCCAAACCCCAAAGGGATCAAGGCATCTGAAAACTGACATGCCTTTGTTAAAGGACAAGCAGTGTGATCCAGTAATTTACAACCTCAGACACAACTATGGTCAAAATAGCTCAAAATATACAAAAATTGGGAACAGAATTGAAGGTGTCAGAGGCAACAAATCATTTTTAAAGCATGCATTTTAGGGACAAAAGAAAAGGTGAAAGTGATCACAGACAAAAGCTGTCACACAGCTTCAGAGGGTGGCAGCCAGGGAAAGGTGTGAGCTATCAGGAGGAAGTAGTTCACCTTTCTGAGCTGGGGTCACCCACATAAGAATGGAGGCGAGGAGCGGAAGCCTCTGGCAGATACCTAAGATGCTATGCTCTCCTTTCTGAAAACTATAATCTACCTATCATTTGTCTGTTGGTCTGTCTGCCTGTCTATCATCTATCTTTATCTATCATTTAGCTATCTATAATCTACCATCTATCTATCATGATCCATCTATCTGTTTATCTATTTATCATCTATTATCTATCTCTAAGGGAAGGGTCACATGTATCTGGAATGGAGTACCTAATATTAACTGTGGTTATTTCTGGACAGCAGATTCTAAGACATTTTGGACTTTTGGTTTCTGCATTGGCTGAGGACAGTTGGCAGTTGGCATCCACAAGCATGCCCTGTGGACTCCTTGCCCCTCGCAATACATGAACTGCAAAGCTAAATGCTGCATTTCTGAAGAAGCTCCTGTAGGTCTTGCCAATCAAAGGTAATAGGTTTGAAAGATGTAAATAAGGAAAAGTTATGTTCTAACTATTGGGCGGTCAACAAAGTCCCAAAGATGTCTCCCTGTGCTCAGTGACCAGAAGCCACAGTCTAGACTCTAGAGCAGCCCTGTAGTGTGAGCAGGAGGTTCACACACCTGGCACACACATTATGGCTGCGGTGGACTCTCAGAAACAGTAGCAGTCTCGTAACCCATGGATGGTAAGTAACCATGCCAGTCGGCTCCGTGGTATCCTCGGACCTGCATGCATCCAAGCATCTCAAGGATTTGGCAAGACCCCAGTCTTCCGAATGAATCAACCCTAAGATACTTCGCATCCTGCATTGAAGCTTGGCTGCCATACTCTCAAAGGAATCCCGTGCCCATTACAAAAATATCATTCTAGCTTAAGAAGTAAGAGAATGGGCTCAAACCTAACACATGGTCATGCTGCTTTATGATTCTGAACTATGAAATTGTTTAGGATTTTCTATATCATGTTCCAAAACTTTTTCACGGCAATAGTATTACTTTAGCCACGGAAAAAGCAAGCCTGAAATCAGGCAAAGGATTCAGAACGCTGCTGCAATAACCCCAGACTCCCCTTGTAGGCCGCATTATAACCAGGTATTTTTATCCGAATTCTATTTGGCTGAAATGGAAGAAGACTACATCTAATGGGTACTCAGTGGTCCCTGTCTTCTTCAGACAGAACAAAAATGAGTTCCTTGAAGCCAACAGGGAAAGTCGTGTACCGTGTCTCTCAGCAGGCTGACCTGAATCACCCTAGCATTCCCACTAAACAGATGAAGAGGCCAAGACTATGGCCAGGGCCAGCGAGTTACTTTCCAGCTTCAATTCTGCTTTTCATGAACAGTATTCAACAGCATATCTGTCAGCCATGTGGATGAGCACACCCCTAAGCTTCTCCTGATTTCTTTCTCCCTCCCTCCCTCCTTTCCTCCCTCCCTCCCTCTCTCTTTCTTTCTTGGTTTTTCGAGACAGTGTTTCTCTGTAGCTTTGGGGCCTGTGCTGGACGGAACTAGCTCTTGTAGACCAGGCTGGCCTCGAACTCACAGAGATCCACCTGTCTCTGCCTCCCGAGTGCTGGGATTAAAGGTGTGCACCACCATGTCTGCTTTAGAGAAGACATTTTAAGACACACAAACAAAAACAATGGCTCAGTCTACAATTTCTTTCTTGTTACTCTAAAAGCTGGGTCTAGGCCAAATCCACTAAGTACCCCCAAACAATTTCCCTCGGATGAACTGTGCCGTCAGATCTGTAGCTAAGAAAAATCTGAACAGTATGCTTTAAAAAAAAATCTATAATCTGTTGCTAACTATTCTGGAAACAGCCACATGACACTTGAAAAAAAAACCTAAAAGAACCAAAATTCTAATATTAAAACTCTATAGCCACAGAGCCAAATCTAACGAAAAATTAAACTGAACTTAAAGAGTTCCAAGATTTCTGGGAAAATGGGATGTAAAAATGGTTCTACTGCTTTCTTAAAAACATTACCAATACGAGCAAGGTTTCTTTCCCTTCTACATCTACGCTGGAGGTTGACTCTTCTCCTCAGCTGGTCACTGAGTAATAAGCAAACACGACGGGCTCCCAAGACTGACTATCTGCCAAAGCACCCACACGAGATTTTATGCTGAGTCTTTCATTGTTTAGTCCAGCCACAAATGGACTTTGTGTTGTTTTATGCTGTGTGTATATTTCACCTGCACATCTGTCTGTACACCATGTGTGTGCTGTGCCCTTACAGGTCAGAAGCAGGCATGGGATCCCCTGGAAGTGGAGTTACAGATGGCAATTAGCCATGAGAGTGATGGAAATCGAACCCAAGCCCTCTGGAAGAGCAGCCAGTACTCAGTGCTAAGTGCTCTCTCTGGCCTCGGTTGAGCTATCTGCTATCCACGCCTGGAATCTGTGACACAGGCGGCAAACCATGGAAATAATGATTTAACTTGTTGGTGTGGGGGAGGCACAGACTGCATGCGTGTGCGTGCGTGCGTGCGTTTGTGTGTGCGTGTGCATGTATAGGTCAGAGGTCAATATGAGGTGTGTGTGTGTATGTGTGTGTGTGTGCGCGCGCATGTGTGTGTTTAAAGGCCAGAGGTCAATATGAAGTGTCTTCTGTTGTTCCACATTTTATTTGGGGTCAAGGGTCTCTCATTCAGTGATGCTGGAGCTCCCCATTTCAGCTCAGCTAACTGCCCAGCAAGACCCCAGAATCTGCCTGTCTCCTTCCCCCCACACTAGGGCTGCAGGAACACACTATACACCTCTGATACTCCCCTCCCCCAACTCCATGAGTCACTGTAGATCCAGACTCAGATCCTGACGTTTGCACAGCAAGCAAGTTACCTACCGAGTCCTCTCCCCACTGTCAGTCCAGGAACATCTTTTAACTTATTTAAGTCAGTGTCTTGAGACTTTTTTTAAATGATAAAATAACTTTTAAGAACTTTATTGACAGAAGGTTTCTGGCACAGCATTTATGAACACCAATCTGGAATCTCCGTACAAGGCTCTGAGAGAACCGCAAGCAACGGTGCAGAATGCAGAGTGGAATTGCAATACCAGCGGCCCCACATGGAGCAGAAAAGCTATTATTGCATGAGATTTAAAATCGTGTAAAATTGCTCAGGAGATTTAGTTCCTTCAAAAAAAAAAAAGGGGGGGGGAGGTTTCTGTGAGAGGCACAGAAACCCAGGGTGGCGTGAGGTAACGCTGTGTAGAATGAAGGTGATGAGCTTGTGAAGTGAAGACGCTCCAAAAATAGGAACGAGTAGGAGGAAGCTGCTGAAACAGGTAGCAGCCAGCCCTTGCCATGGTAACTATGATCAACAGACGAGCATCCATCACGGCACAGGGCTCAAGAGAGTCCCCATCTGCGCCCCACTCAAATCTCAGTTTCTGGGTCCAGCTACCACCAGTAGACAATAATAAATAACAGTTAACTAGACTAAACAACCTGGGAGCAGCAACGCTGACTAGCGGATGTATCTGTTAGGAGGTAGATTTCAAAGGGCCCTCGGGAAGATCTGCAAATGAAGAGAACGATCGTGTTTTATTTATAGGTTGACGACGGCGCACAACTGACCCTGGAGGAAGCGAAGCCTGGGATGGATTGCGCTTATACACTCACATCTCCTATTCATTGATGTCCTCCACCCCAGGAGACATGCTTTGGTGACGATGTAAATATTTGAGTTCCAGAGTTCTTTCCCTTTCGAGCAGTGAGGAGCTATGAGGCAGCGTGGCCACCACAAATCTGCCAGCTCGAAATTCATACTCTAAGGGTTTTGCCAAGTCCGAGGGATTAGCGCACTGTCAAACACCACTAGTCGATTTATACGCAAGCATAACAAACGGCACCAACTTGACCTAAAGCAGGAAAAAGTACGGAAGAGACAGGAAGACAGAAGCTCACTCAGACTCGGTTCCTTTGGTCTACAGAACAGTCTCGAATGGTCTTCTAACGATCTTCGTTTTCAAAAGAGAAAACTGAGGCTTTTGCAGGTGTTCCAATAGTTCACCTATCATACAGTTCCTATCCATGGGAGGCAGAAGTGAGGTGGGCCAATGGCAGAAGGCTTGATTGGCGTGCAAAGGCTCTGCTTTCGATGTGCAGTACCTTCCCTAGAAAGCCCGAACAAGAGGCAGAAGGCCAGTCTGCCCTAGACCCCCAAACAACCCAGTTCCCACGTACGGTAGCTCTTCAGCTGTGAGGGGCCCAGACTACGCCCATTTCGAGCGCCATATACTTGGAAATCCTTCATTCTACTTTTACAGGATTGTGAAGCAAAGCTATGCCCTGATTAAGAAGCAGATCTACTGCTTTTACAGACACACCAGCTAGCGAACAGCTAAGATGCAGAGAGGAAGTCAGACATGGAAGCGTACACCTAAAATCCCAACAAACAGGGAAGGCCGCTCCAAGTCTGAGGGGAGCCTGAGCCATTCAGGGAGATTTTGTTTCAAAAAAATGAAATCAAACAAAGAGTAAAAATGCAAAATACCCATATGTTTGCTTAATCTCCATAATTCTAGCACATATATGAAATGTAAGTTCAAGATGCTAGGAGATGAGTGTGTGACTGAGTGGAGAGGTGGAGGCGTTAGGGTAGACGATGTACATTAACCTCTGGGCATCACGTGTCCCAGGAACCACACAGATGTACTGGACCCACCACGGTACGACAAGGGCAGCTTTTTGGACTTCTATAATATCGGTCATTTCGAGAGACACCTTAAGTGTGGCAGTGATAAATAAAAAGTGTGCAAACATTTCCTTTATTTAATGTAGTCAAAGGAAAAAGATAAAAGCTGGGGGCTGTTCACAACTGGTTTTGAGCAAAATAACAGAACTTGCAAGATTTCAGACTCAAAGTGAATAAACAGAATCCGGCAAGAGACAAACTGTAAAAATAATGGGTTTCTTCTGTGTGTCCATGAGTGTGCAAGCGCCACGTGAACACACGTGCTCACAGAGAACAAAGCTGGTTTCGTTTCTTAAGCCACCACTCTGTTTTTCCTCTGCACAGGGAAGGTGATTAATTAGAGGAAGACTCTTTTTCCCTTGGTGTTCTATAAGATGGCAGTTATAACCAAAACTCCATCCTTCTGCTCCGGCCTTCATCATAAGACCTCACAATCTGGCAAATTCAGAAACCATCTAAAGAAAAACTAACAGGAGGCCGCTGCTTACGACAATGGACACACTTCTGATTATTATTATTTTTCTTTTTAGTTTCTTTTCTTTTTTGTTTTGGTTGTTGGCTTTTCGAGACAGGGTTTCTCGTGTGTAGCACTAGCTGTCCTGCAGTTTACTCTGTAGACCAGGCTGGCCTTGAACTCACAGAGATCCGCCTGCCTCTGCCTCTAAGTGCTGGGATTAAAGGCGTGTGCCACCACTGCCCGGCCGCATATATTTCTTTGTGAAGGCAAGCATTTCCTCTCCCGCTCAGACGATTCAAGTTTGTCTGAGGCTCTGAGATTATTCTGAATGTTGAACTTACTGTGGCGCGGCTTCTATTTTCTTTCAGCATAAACATACCAACCAACCAAGAAAGACTGTGTTCTCGCCATGCCTACAAACACCTGTGCCATTTAAACGCCCAGGACTCTGAGACAGATGCAGTGATTATCTTAACATTAAAGATGAGTCTTGTGGGCAGAGTCACTTGGAAGACACTTCGACATAAAAGCAGTCCTCCCTCTCTCAAACGATAAAGCCCACTGCCTTACCCTCCACATTCCCTTACCCACCGCACTCCCCTGCCTCAGTCACAGCCTACAGCAGCAGCTCAACTTGCCCGCTTAGTAACTGTTCCAATAGAAACTCAACTCCAAAGGACACCTCAGGGCAAAAGTTTGTCTTACAATGCAGCCATTAAGCAAGTGGAACTCACAGAAGCAAAAACATGGCCTCGATATTTAAAGCCCGTCTTGGGAGTCTACTGTATAAACACAGCAAGCAATGACACCCGAAGGATCAGGAGGGAGGAGAGATCAAATGGACTGTCAAAAAGCAAAGGAAGTCGCCCCCTCCTGCCTCTAAGATTATTTCTGGTCTCAGAGTTGCTCCACTTACATTAAACCAACATCTCAATGAAAAATGTATTATTGATAGCTAGATCAGTTGTAGCAACAGTTAATAATTAAAGCCGATGATTAAGAACTAATGAAAAATGTTGGTGCTGGCACACACGATGATATATGCTTGTCATCTCAAGCCTTTCTGGGCTTTCTGGGCTGACAGCCACTTTTCTCCTCTGTGGCATAAACAGGTTACGTCAAAGCCAAATGTGTATTTAATGTTGAGGAGAAAGGGGCCATCTTAATGAGCAAATCTGTGTTCCGTCTTCAAAATGCTGTTTTCAGTATGGAAAATGAGAACATCCAAACATAATGAAGAATAACTAAATTTACTAGACCGCCAAGAAGATGTTTTTGATGTGCTATTCTGACTGACAGGTCCTGAAGTCATGGGTTTCAGCACAAATACTTTTGACAACACGGTCCCTTTCAAGTGGCTTCCTAGATCATTGGCTCGCGGTATTTGCCACCGTTGTGTGCTACAAAGTGGCTGTGTCACTGGAGGAGCAGAGGCTCAGCTAGTGGGGAATGGCTTCTCTTAGAGAAGCAAACAGTCCCTGAAAGGGCCTCGTCCCAGTCCTTTGCCACTACACTGACGCCTTCACACGTGTGTGCTTCTGCTTGAAGATGCTTTTGCTTTCTCGAAGGAGAACGGTTATATATTTGATTCCTGAGCGTTGAACTCCAGGCTGCAAGTGCTGTAACTCAAGCCTGGAAAACAACCTCATCTTCAACACGTTTTCTCCATAAGACACCTCAAAAGGCTTCTTGATTTTAGGAGCCCAGGGCACACGTTAGCACTAAACTGGAGGCCACTTGAAACAACAGAGCACTACCAAAACGCACCAAATTGGGGAAAGTGGGATCAAGCCCGTGTGATGAAGCGGAGGATGCCCGTTTACAAATGATGGATGGGAGGGCACTGAACACCCCGTGAGCACCTCACTGAGGAACGTGTACACATAAGGCAACTCAAACTTTTCATCATCTTAAACATATCCCCCAAATGGTATCCTGACACAACACAAAAGCTGATTTTGTAGTTACAATAGAACTTACTGAGAGGGTGGAATGGCAAGTTGGGAAGACAGAAATGAATAATTAACTGTAAAATGTCAAGTACATCCACATGATTCTTAATTATATGAAAAACTCCAGTAAACACTGTGCTGAATTCAGTAACACAGGTAAACTGTACTAAAAGGTACCTGATGGGGCTAAGAAGGCAGCTTAGTTGGTAATGTACTTGGCTGTGAAGCATGGGTTCCTGGGGCTTCAGATTCATCTAAAAAGTCAGGCATGGGGGCTGAAGAGATGGCTCAGCAGTTAAGAGTACCGGCTGCTCTTCCAGAGGACTTGGGTTCGATTCCCAGCACCCTGACAACTGTCTGTAACCCCAGGGGAATCACATGTCCTCTTCCGACCTCAACAAACACTGCATGTACATGGTGCACAGACACACATGTAGGCAAGAGACCCAGGCAAATAAAAAGATAATGTAATAATAACAACAACAAAATCCAGGTGCAGTAGTACTAGGGTAAGAAGGAAGGTAGTGACACACACGGATCCCTAGAGCTTGATGGCCAGCCAGCCTAGTCAACGCCTGAGTTCCAATGCCTGAGCTCCAGATTCAGCAACAGATCTCAAAAAAAAAGAAAAGAAAGAAAAAGAAAGAAAGAAAGAAAGAAAGAAAGAAAAGTAAGATAGCAAACCACTAGGGAAGACACATACCCAATGCTGGCTTCCAACTTCCATACAGCTACCCCATCCCACACAACTATCCAGAGGGTGGGGGGGGGGAGTCATCACTGATCTGGGTCACGTATTTCATCTCTAAAGTCAGAATTCCCTTCACTGGTTTGTGCAGAGAACCATTTCTAAGGAACACACCTAACACTGTTCACTGAAAGGGATTTCTCACACAAAAGCACATTTTACCAAATAAGCTTTTGCCACTATCCAACCGGTTCATTATTGCTAGCAAAGTACTTTTTATACAAATAAATCTGATATTACCAATAGCCAAGGCTTTCTATTATAAACCTTTCCTTAAGAATTAAAATTCAGTTGATTAGAGACATAAATTGTTGTGTCTATGGTCCTACCCACAGTGCCCAGATACCCTGGACCGAGCCTGGGTGTGTGGAGCCACAAGGACCTGTGCCTGGGCCCTGATAACAGCCACCCCACCAGCTCTTGGCCAGGTGTATAAGACTTCCCTGGTTCTAGAAAAGCAATCTCGCTATATGGGCCAGTGGCTGGAACAATGTACAAGGCACACAATCCCCACCGTAGCTACTTTGTTCTGACAGTCCCAGGAGAAAAGAGGCTGGAGCAACCTTCACAGCTCACGAGGTGGCCTTACTGAGGATGCTGGAGGCTTTGTGCACCCCAAGGTTGTCTGGCTGATGGGTGTCTGGGGTTACTTCCGGAACTACCTGAGATCAAAGGGAACCTAGGGTTTGAGCAGACAGACCAGAACAAATGCGTCCATATAGACGAGGCGTACCCACCAGGCTTGCCACTTGAGACCATCAAGGATTTAATGCACTAGTTTCTGAGAGGTCTAGACTTCCTTCACAAAAACTGCATAGTACATAGAGACCTGGAGCCAGAGAACATTCTAGTGACAAGGAGTGGGAGAGTCACACTAGCTGACTTTGGCTTAGCCAGAATCTACAGCGGCCAGATGGCTCTTACACCTGTGGTTGTTACACGCTGGCATCATGCCCCCCAAGTTCTTCTGTCGTCGACATATGCAGCGTGTGTGGACATACGCAGTGTTGGCTGTATCTCTGCAGAGATGTGTTGTCAGAGGCCTGTCCCCTGTGGACACTCCTGATCTTTGATCTGACTGCGCTACCTCCGGAGGATAACTGGCCTGGAGACCTATCTCTCCCCAGATCCTTTTTCCCAGAGGGCCTCGGCCAGCACAGTCCATGGTGACAGAGATGGAGGAGCCTGGAGCGCGGCTACATCTGGAAAGCTGACTTTTAAACCACATAAGCGAATCTGTGCCTCTGAGCCTGGCAGCGCTCTCATCAACACAGGAAGGCTATGATGCTGAGAGCCACGGGGGTCACTGTTGTCCACCATTCTGTCCACTTCTGTGGAGAGAGCACCACCAAGAAGGAGAGCTCTGCCTTCCTCCAAGGTTGTGCAGACTCATCCAACTTTTTACTTTTTTAAATTTTTTTTTTTTTTTTGGTTTTTCAAGGCAGGGTTTCCCAGTAGCTATGGAGTCTGTCCTAGAACTAGCTCTATAGACCAGGCTGGCCTCGAACTCAAGAGATTCACCTGCTCTGCCTCCCAAGTGCTGGGATTAAAGATGTGTGGCCACCACTGCCCGGCAACTTTTTACATCTTTAAAAAATATTCCCACCCCTCCTTCTGAGCCTCATGTCTTGCTATGTCCTCTCAACCTTATATCGGAGTCCCTTTTTGTACAGGAGAACAAAATGAGACAAAGAAAAGGACATACATTTAAAGCACAGATCAACCTTGAGATAAATTCAATTTATAAGTCCGATTGCTCTGTCCACAAATAACTGGTAAATTTTAATATGTTCTTTTAGAAACTATTGATTGTAATCTCAATATGCAATCCTTTGCTCACAATAAAAAAAAAACCTACATAGACTAATTTCAGCTCTAAATATCTCAGCACCATCTTTTCTTTGGAACAGTCTGAAGAACCCCTAAGAACTGGGATTTTAGGCATGAGCCACCATACTTGGCTTCTTTACTCTTATATTTTTACAGAAACTATGAAGTACTGAATTCAGGCCAGCAAGCTCACAGGGCTAAGGCATGTGCTGCCAAGCTTAACAACCTGAGTTCAACCCCTGGGATCACCTATTCCAGTCCTGTGACCTCCACACGCATGCTGTAGCAAGCTCCTGTGCACAATAAAGAAATGTTAAGCTTTAATTTTTCAAACATTGAATTACCATTATTCAGTTCTTTTTCCGTGAAGAAATGGAACTTAATACAGTGTTAGAGGAACAATTAATACCATTTTTTACTATTGCAACAAAAATATTTTATCTCCCTCTAGAAATATGAAGTACTGTGCAATCTAATTATTAAATGTTTTATTAATACAGACAATTTGTGTTCTTGAATAAGATTGTAAAATTTCTAATTTTCTTTTTGCATTTTTGCAATATAATGAACTATACCCAAATTTAAAAGCTAGAGCTTTTATTACAAAAACAAATGTGTTATCTACCAAAAAATTATGGAAATTTGCAAAGAAAAATAAAAAAATAAATGATAAGTGGTTCTGGGACTAGAGGGATGGTTCCAGCAGCAAAGTGCTGGGACACAAACACCTAAACTGTATCCCCAGAACCCACATAAAAATCTGGGAGACAGAAGCAGTTAGATCTTAGTGAGCATGAGGTCATCCTGGCCTATAGGCCAGGCAGGGCTACATAATGAGAACATGTCTCAAAAATTATAATGATAATAATAATAATAATGAAGACTAGGATGAGGAAGCGGGAGAAAGCAGAAGAGAAGGAGAAGGAAGAAGAGGAGGGGGGAAGAGAAGGAGGAGGAGGAGGAAGAAGAAGAAGAAGAAGAAGAAGAAGAAGAAGAAGAAGAAGAAGAAGAAGAAGAAGAAGAAGAAGAAGAAGAAGAAGCAGAAGCAGCAGAAGCAGCAGCAGAAGCAGCAGAAGAAGCAGAAGAAGCAGAAGCAGAAGCAGAAGCAGAAGCAGAAGCAGAAGAAGAAGAAGAAGAAGAAGAAGAAGAAGCAGCAGCAGCAGCAGCAGCAGCAGCAGCAGCAGCAGCAGCAGCAGCAGCAGCAGCAGCAGCAGCAGCAGCAGCAGCAGCAGCAGCAGCAGCAGCAGCAGCAGCAAGGCACTGTGGCCTGCACCTGTAATCCCAGCACTGGGAGGCGGGGACAGAAGACTCCCTGGCGCTGGCCAGCGGTCCAGCCTACTCAGCAAGCCCCAGGTCCCAGTAATAGACTGATAAAAACAAGGTGGGTGACCCCTGAGGAATGACAGCTTAGGCTGACCTCTGGCCTCCACACGCATGGAACATACTCCTCCTAAACGTTTTGCAATGCCCATATATGGATACCTATATTTCCAAAAGAAAAGCCTTGGAATATCTTTTTACAAAGCTATAAATATTCACTTCTATATCAACATGATATAAATAAGTTTATTAGCTTAATAGTCTACTGAACACCTTTAATCTATGGGGCATCTGATTGAATCATAGATATTTTTTTGGTAATAAGAATGTATGAATGTATGTAACTCATCTAACCAATTCTTTAGTATTGGACACTTGCATCATAAACAAAAAATGAAAAACACCTTTCAGGTTAATTGTTGGAAGAGCTGGGAATTTACTGACCATGTGATAGATTCACAATAAATTTCAGTGTCAGGATGTAGCAAGTTTTTGATGTGTTTTCTTTTTCAGTCCTGTTTTTAAACTCCCTGCCTGAAGCTCGCAGATATTTCTCTTTATAATTAGGCCAGTACTTTAACGACTCCATTCATTACAAGTCTGATTATTAACCCAACTAAAAATTACATAATGTGACATAGGTTTTACATTTTCAACTAAATGGTGACTCAGTGGCCACTGATTTGAACTTTTACTTAAAATAAACATTTTTTTCCAGTTACACTAATCTATTTTTCTCATATCCAAGCTAAATTATTTTTTAGAATCTATTATTTGGATTTGTTTGTTTGTTTGTTTGTTTGTTTGAGACAAGGTCTCACTGTGTAGCCCTGGCTGTCATGGAAATCATTGTGTTGCCCAGACTTGCCTCAAACTCACCCAGATCCACCTGCCCCTGCCTCAAGTACTGGATAAAGGCCATGCATCTCCATAGCAGTCCTGCAAGCTTAGGCTGTTTTAGCGTATCTGATCGCTAAGAAACTCTTCATTACTGTACAGTGTGCAACTAGATATTATTTATGGCCTTTTAATTCATTTTAGTATGTTAACTAAAAAATTTTTATAACATTTCTTTGGGAGGGACAATCACACACCACAGTGGGCACATGGAGGTCATAGGACAATTTGGGGGAGCTGGTTCTCTTCTTACACCATGAGGTGTAAGTGAATTCACCACAACCACATCATCTGACCAGCACAAGCCAGGTAAAATTCTAGTAGATGCAATTATACAAACCTTACAAGTCAACTAGACAATATGCACAGCATATTCATTCAAATCCACTTTGTACCTCAGTAAACTTCTGACTTAACTTCTGTACATTTCTTGGGCTTATTTTCCACTTTTACATCACTATAGAACATATAGTTCCTATACTTACATTTTATAATTTATAAAGACACATTTTTAATTATGGAAAAATACACATAACAAAATGTAACATCTTACCATCGGAAACTATGCAGTTTAGGGACACTAAGTATGTTGGTGGGCTGCCATAGTGGCCATCCATCACAGAACTCTTGAATCATGGGAAACCCATTAAACAATTACCCAATACCATGCTCTCCCCAAGCCCAACAGCCACCATTCTTTCTGTGTCTATGATTTTGACCTCACTTGCTCTTCCTTCCTGATCAGGTTATCTCACTCAGTCTAATGTCCTCAAGGTTCATCCACAATGTAGCATAAATTAAAATTTCCTTCCTGTATGAGTCTGAGTGATATCCTACTGGATGTATTACCTACCATGTATTATCTATTCAATATCCATCAATACATGCTTGAGTTATTCCTTTTGGGAGGGGGCTGGGGATACTGGGTAGTTTTATGTTAACTTGACACAAGCAAGAGTCACCTAAGAGGGAACCTCAACTGAGAACATGTTTCCAGAAGATCAGGCTGTAGGCAAGATTGTAGACCATTTTAATATAATCATACATATATATATACATATAATCATAGTTAATGATTGATGGAAGATGCCTGATGCGGGATTCCCTTCTGTATGCTGTGATTACCATTAATGAATAAAGAAAACTGGCTTGGCGCGATAGGGTAGAACAGAGCTAGGCAGGGAAAACTAAACTGAATGCTGGGAGGAAGAAGGCAGAGTCAGGGAGAAGCCATGTAGCCCCGCCAAAGATAGATGACCAGAACGTTTCCCAATAAGCCACACCCTTGTGGTGATATACAGATTAATAGAAAAGGGTTAAATTAAGATGCAAGAGTTAGACAGAAACATGCTTAAGCTATTGGCCAAACAGTATTGCAAATAATATAGTTTCTATGTGACTATTTTGGGGCTGAGCAGCCGGGACCCAACAAGCTGCCCCATTACAACAGAAGTCCAGTCCACTGTGTGTGGGCTGGTAGTCTTGAGTGCTATTAGAAAGCAAACTGAGAAAGTCATGGGGGAAAAGCCAGTAAGCAGCCCTCGTCCATGATCTCTGTATTAGTTCCTGCCCTGTTTGGGTCTCTGGGCTGGTTTCCCTCAGGGATGGAGTGTGCTGTAGAAGCACAAACTTAAGCCCTTTCCTTCCCAAGTTGCTTTCGGCTGTGGTGTTTCGTCACAACAACAGTAACCCTCACTAAGACAGGAGGGTCTTATAATTAATGCTTCTGTTCTGTATGCATAGAGTTTTAGTGCTTAGCATGTCACATATTTACCCTGGCTTCACCAGCCTGTAGGTAATCACAACGAAGAACAGAATCCACTAGCTTTCACTCTGACTTACATGGGACCCCAGTCTTTTTCTCTCACCCAAGCATCTTCCAAGAAACATCTCCCTCAGAGGCTTCTCAGATCCACCATCTCCTCACCCTCCCGCTGTTCAAGGAAGCCAAGCACCTGCGTTGCTCTACTTGGTCCAGGCCCTGTATTACTTCACACAAAGAATCTTAGAGACTAATGCCACCTAGTGATCCCCCACCCATTTGCCTACTCCCCTCCCCACTCCACAGAAGGAATGAGCAGAGGCAACCAGCAAGAATGTCTTCTGCTTTACGAGAAGGGCATGACTGCTCAGACGGTTACAACTGAGGACCTTAGGACCGCTGTGACAGAATGGATAAGGAGGCAGATAGTGTTTGTTACTACAGACAGGTTTGATCGTCTTCAACATTCTTTTCTTCTTACTGTGGAATATTAATATTAACTACATCTGTAAAAAAAAAAATTGTCTACTCTTCAGATGAGACCCAATCTACAATACAGGTTTACAACCAAAACTCCCAGTTTTCTGGCTTCTCAGAGATAGAACAAGAATTCTTTCCCCCATGACTGAGAGATTTCATTATAGCCCAGTCTGCTGTGTCCTTAAGATAGGGGCACCTTCCTGGAAAAAGTGCCATTCACTTCAAGATTCCTGAACTCCTACTGGCATCTACTGTGTGCTAGGCATGAGCAGAGGGTTTTATCTCATTCCCCACAACAGCCCACTAGGGCTTCCTGTGGGGAGACTGGGCCTTTCAGATGCCATGCAGTTTGCCCAATAAGAATTGGAAGCAGAGCTGAGTGTGATGATGCATGCCTAAAACCTCACCCCTTGGGAGACAAGAGGAAACAAGTCTGAGACCATCGTAGGCTCAATAGTGAGTTCAGGTGTGTGCACAGATGCCATCGGAACCAGAACCCACCTAGCATCACTTCAGGGTTTTGTATGTATTTTTACACAATATTTTGCAATGTATTGAATTACACACTAGATTTGTTTGCAGAAACTTTCTCTTTCATTCTAAGTAAATTGTTCTTTGGATTTTTCCAAAAGGAGGTATACCATACTTCATATACATAATCTGGGGATTTCTCCCAGCCAAACCTATATTAATGCATCTCCGAGCCATATCTAAAATAATTGAAGCTGTACAGTTTCTTTTGACAGTCTTTCATCTTCTTTCTGTTTTAATTTGTGTAACCGATATTAATTCTTGTGGCTCACTCCGCGTCTACCCTTCTCTCCCACTGCTTCTCCGTCTCACAGTCTCTCAGGTCCAGCATGACTTCCAGAGCTTACTCTTGGGATCTCCCACTTGCGGGAAGTCCCCTCTAGTCTCTCCATCACCTCTCACCTGGCCACGCCTAGACAACCCACATGCAACCCTGTCTACTAAAGCTCTCCATTTACTCTGTGCCTGCAGCTGATCAGGGTCCCATGCCCCGCTGACAGTGCCTACCTGACAGTCCTGGGCACTGCCCTCAGTCTGGTATTCACACTGCATTCCCCAGCCCCTTGACTTCCACTCTTCAAGTCAAAGATTTTCCCCTGGATCAACTATCTCCTAGCCTTCCCCACTCTCCAGATCCCCACTATCGTCCCTTCCACCTTGATTGTCAATTGATAACTTAGCTTCCTATCTTGCTGAGAAAATCAAAACCATCAGAGGACTTCTGGGAGTATTCCTTCCCCCATCCGCCTCATGATTTGTTTGCAAGACTCCCTATCTTCTCTCTGTTGCAGCTCTTCTTCCCTTTCAACTGGATGGTCCTCTGGTTCATGTAGATTCACTTCTTTTTATTAAAAAAAAAAATGGCAAGGCAGTTGTGGGACATGCCTTTAATCTTAGCACTCAGGAGGCAGAGACAGGCGGATTTCTGTGAGTCCAAAGTCAGCCTGGTCTACACTGCAAGTTCCAGGACAGCCAAGGCTACACAGAGAAATTTTGTCTTGAAAAACAACAACAGAAAAATCCTATTTCCAGACTGAAGAGGTGGCTCAGTGGTCTGGGCACTACTGCTCTAGCAGAGAAACCAAATTCAGGTCACAGCACTCAAGTCAGGCGCCCACAACCACCTGTAACTCTGGTTCCAAGAGATATGATACCTCCACAAGCACTGGTTTCACTTGACCTCCAAATCCCTCTCCCAACTATTGCTTCGTGTCTCTACTGTGTTCTAGAGTTTAAATACTGACTTTATTCTCAAGATCAAACTTGCTAGCTTAGAACACCAACTGGACTCCTTCTACAGAAAGGTAACAACTTGCATCTAAGGCCTAATTATATGCTCCCAGGTGCTAAGCTGCCAAGGACAGCATTGCAGAAGCCTGTGCTCAGCCCCACCCACTGACCTCCAACTTTTTCCCTGTTACTCAGCAACCCTCCCACACACAATGCTCCAGGAGCCCGGGCCTTACAACCTGCTGGGTAGTGCCACCGTGCCAGCTGGGACCTCAAAGCTTTTCTTTGCATCCTCTGTTCTTTCTGCTTGCTCTCTAAGTTCATAGAAATAAAAAAATAAATAAAAAGGAAGGAAGGAGGGAGGGAGGAAGGATGAGAAGAGAAAAATTCATACACACTGTAGTAACACAAAAATGATTCAGGGGCTCATGGGATCAATACTATTCTCACAATAATGCCAAAATGTATTCACTGTAAAACTGCGTAAACATGCTTCCAAACACTGCTGTAGAGGGGCCTCATCATTTTTCTTTTAATGAACGCCACCAAGAACTGTCAGATTTTCCTCTGCATACTGACATACCATCCAGCCCATACCATTTCGACTGCATAGGAGTAAGTGGATAAACACGAGAGATAGCCTGAGTTCTGTATCAGAATCCAGCTTAAAGAAAGGATTATTCGAAATTCCTGATACTCAAACTTCAGAAATAATCTGGAAGGTAGACGTGCACACCTGGAATCCTAGTACTCGTGAGCTGGAGGCAGAAAGGACCAGGCCTTCCAGGCCTTTGCGACCTTAGCTCAAAAAAGCCAAAGGAATAAGAACTACTGAGACCTTTGTGCATGAAGTTACCCAAGACCAAAAATGTTTCACTTAGATCCCCATGACGGATCTTCCAGGGGAGGATGGTACCAGGAGTTCTTCTGCATTTTGTTAGGATACAGGCAATGAGAACACCTGCTTCATCCCTCACCAATGATATGGGAATGCCCGTGAGAACACATGGCTTGTCCTGTCCCCATCCCCAGAAGACAAGTTCTGGGAAGGCTTTTTTTTTCCACTAAACTTTCTTGATAGCAAATTTACGATTCTCTTTAACTAAGCCCTCGGCCTGCTCCACACGCATTCTCTCTCTCCTTCCTACCCTTCCTTCTAGTCTCTCAGTCATCCAGCGGTATTTTTACAGAGTGTAGAATTAAGAAATAAAAAAGTACACAGAAATAAATCAGTGAGAGAAAGAGAGAACACGGGCCATCTCAAGTGGGCAGAATGACACAGCCACATGCTTAGGAAACCCCTGCCTTGCTCTGAACACAGAGTCTGACATGACTGGCCAGAGGGTGACAAGGATGGAAACCCTGCTGGAAGAGCCCCTGCCATCCGGGTACCTATACAGCGCTCATCACTTCAGTGAGCTCTATAGCTCTAAGGCGATGTGTTTCTCATCCATCTTTTCTTTTCTGCCCTAGAATTTTCTCTTACAGCTCAATGGTTCCGCCTCTCTATGAGCACACACAGACATAAAAATTAAAGGCCATCCAATGGTCGAACACAACGCCCATCTAAGACCTCCTGCGGGTATCTTATTGTTGCTCTGTTCGCTCCCTTTTGACTTTCTGTGGGCTTCCCATAGCATCCTTCAGCCCCACCAACCTCACCAGCACAGCCGCTGCTCTTCTGGTGTTGAGGGCTCTTCTGAAGGACCACACACCACACTAACACCACCTCCCGGGAGACAACTCTTCCTTCAGCTCTTCCCACTACAGCCCATTAGCACTGCTTCCATTCCTGCAGTGTTTCTCGTCTTCACATATGAAGTTCAGTTCACGCACTGAACAGGTTTATAAGCTCATACGTTCTCCCTGCATTGATAGTGTCTATCTGGCTTCTGGTTCTATCCCTGGCACCGACCTCGGTTCCTGAACTGCTATATTTTTAAGAGTTCATGAATGGAGGCGTGACAAAAGATTAAAAACGGAAGGCATACACAGGTGGTGCACGGCACAGAAAATGTTCTCAAATCAATGTGGTGGCTCGTGCCTGTAATCCCGGCACTCTAGAAGCGGAGGTAAAATAGTCACCATTCCAAGCCACCCTGGGTTAGCACACACACGTGCACACAGACACACACACACACACACACATGCGTGCGCGCACACGTGCACACACACACACACACACACACACACACACACACACTGCACAGCCTGCGTGTTTGAATTTTCTGTTACTGTTGTTTAGGGATGGAGGGGTGTCGCTTGCGCTCTTTTGCTATTTTTATGAGGAGATGGGTCGTTATGTTCTTCATACTGACCTAAAACCCCAGGCCTCAAGCCATCCATCCTCCAGCCTCACTTTTCCAAGTAGCTGAAAACACACGTAGAAAGATAAAAGTACCTTTCTACCTAGTATTTCGTCTTAAAAGGAGGTAATCTTTTTGTTTTATTTTGCTTTTTGAGATGGGGTCTCGCTGTGTGGCCCTGATTGTAAACTAGGCCGACCTTGAACTCATAGAGATCCACCTGCCTCAGCCTTCTGCATGCTGGGCTTAAAGGCATGCACCATCACAACCAGTCAAGTGGCCTTATTTAACAGTTGGGTAAAATTACTAAATTTTCAAATGAACAAATCGGAGTCTGATACTAAAAATTAAACGGCTGGATTAATGGAAGAGCAAGACCTCAAAGTAGGGTCTTCAGCCTTCTGTTCCTTACCCTTGAGCTCTGACCATGGTGCAGGGTGCTCCCGTGGCTGGCACTCTAGCCCCAGAACTCCTGGCTAGGCAGCATTAAGGGACAGCGTACAGGCGTGAGGGCCTGTAGCAGGCCCCTGGCTTCCCCCACCTCTCTTCTTTTCCCCTTCCTCCTTTCTTTCTCTTTCATCCCATTCCTGCCATTATTAATATGTTAAATCTGTGATCACATCTCTCACCACGGTTTAGATTTTATAATACCTTTTTACAAACGAATCCTGGTTTTTATTGATAACCATGAGTAAACATCTAAAATGTAATTTCAGATTTAAACAGTTTAGCTGAAATGCCCATGAATTTGAATTAAAATTAATAAAAATCACTTAATCATTTTGGCTGATTTTTTTTAAATCCTCATAAGTATTAATTTAGAAGAAAATGTTTCTAGGTACCTAACTTTTTACACAGGTTTTCAAAGAAAGCTCAGTCTCACCCCTGTAAGGTAGGACGGTATTTTTAAAAGGTCACGGTACAGCTTAAAAGAATCATATGAAGTAATTTTCCACTTGGCCTATTAAGATATATTTTTGGAAAAAATATGAGCAAAATTTATTTTTAACTAGGTAAGGAATGAAAAATGACAGGTTTTTGGAGGCCAGTTTTCACCGCCCGACGATTTTATCTAGAAAAGAAAATGTACAGGAGTCTGTTCCTGAGCAGGCACGCCATTTTGACGGGGATCAGTAGTACGAGCTCCCACGCCACTTAAAACTGCAATATTCTAATATCAACACGCATGTAAGAATAAGCCGCATCTCCACCACACATGACATACAGCAGCGAAACAGGCACCCATAAACCCACTTCTAGAATGAGAATATTTTCTGTTCTTTCTCGAAAGACAAGATACCATTCTGCAGCCCAAGCTGGTCGGGAACTCATAGCAGTTCTCTAGTCTCTGCCTACCAAGTGCCGGAATTACAGTCATGAGCCACGATGCTCATTTTTAAACAACCAGTGATACCAAATTCAATGGTGGTGGTCTGGAAGTCCATGAGGTTAGATATTCCACCTCCACACAGGATAAAGTTAATCAGGTTTTCTTGATACAAAATAAGAGCTACAGTCTTCCAAACAGAATCATAATAACCAAAGGCGGGAAAAGGATTGTTACAGATTATGTTCACTGGAAGGAAAGAAGGAAGGAAGGAAGGAAGGAAGGAAGGAAGGAAGGAAGGAAGGAAGGAAGGAAGGAAGGAAGAAGGGAGGGAAGGAAGAAAGGAGGGAGGGAGGGAGAGAGGGAGGGAAGGAAAGGAAGGGAAGGAGAAAGAGAGAGAGAGAGAGAGAGAGAGAGAGAGAGACAGACAGACAGACAGACAGACAGACAGGCAAAAGCATAGTGCCCTGGCAGAGGGACTGAGTTCAGCTCCTATCACCAACATTAGATGGCTCACAGCTGCCTGGAACTTCAACTCCAGGGAATCTGATGCCGTCTTTTGGCCTCCTTGGGCATCTGTACTCAAGTACACGTATCCAAACACAGACACATACTTATAGACATAATTAAAAATAAAATTTTTTTTTAAGGAATCAATAGCTGGGGAAGGACACTCGATCCTGTAATCTAAGTCCTCGGAAGGTGAGGTAGGAGGGTTACTCAAAGTTAGAGCTCCAGGCAGCCTGGGCTACAGAGTGAGACTCTGTCTTAAAAAGAAAAAGAAAACTAAAAACAAATAAACAAAAAAACTGTGAAAAACAACATTAAAAAAATAAGAGTACATTTAATTCTAAATTAAAGCTGCAACCAATAATAACTGGCCATCTTAAGTCTGAACATAAATGTGTCTCAAATGGCTAAAGAGTCAGAGGGAAACCACATTTGTCAAGGGCAACTGTGATGTGCTAACATGTTACAGTCTTTTTCAAAGTCTATTCTTAGATGTAAAACACACTCTCTTTAGTTACAACCTTCCCTCATGAACACAGTTCTAAGTAAGTGCATCCCACAAATCCAGTATCAGAGCTACACCAATGGGAGCCCAGAGCTTTCCCAGCCCTCTCTCCCACCCACCCTTACAGCAAACACGAAACCTTCAACTAAGCAAAAGATTTCTAAATTTAGATACGTTGAAGCAACACATCTTAAACTATATGTAAAGGTTCAGTAAATTATTTATGTCTTTTATCTTTAATAACGGGCTATCATGTTCGACTTGTAATCAAAATGGAAAGAACGCTGTTATACTATATATTACTGTACCAGGAGTCAGAGTTTCCAGGCTAAATTTAGTTCACATTAAAATGGAAGCAAAGACGCAAACCAAGCTAAAAATAAAATGTTCTACAAAGATGAGATTTTTTTTTCAAATGGATTGAAATTTAGCTTTATTTGGTGCGTTAGATGCTGATATTTAGCAATGCTTTAATTTGCATTGCTTTGGGAGCCGGACAACAGCATCTCAATCTTCTACGGCAGAGGCCGGCCTCAGATGACAACAGCCACAGACCAGCCCTCAGCCACATCCTGCTAAGCACTTGATTTCTATGCAGCCAACAAGTGAGAGAGGGTTTTACATATTGAAACAGGTTGAGTTTTCTTAAAGGACTATTTTTAAATCCAAAAATGTTCAATTTTCAAATTCCAAATCCTTAAATGAAGTTTTATTGGAACACAGACTCGCTCACTCGGTATCCTCAACATGGTTTCATGCTTCAGTGGCAGAGTCTACTGCTGGGTGCGGTGGACGGGCTGGTTGTTTCTGTTGTCCCTTTTATTTATTAAGGTATTGTTGACAAAAATTATAAGCTGATACTGACAGTGGAAAGTCAGTTTAAGGGTGCGGCCCCTGGTAGGTCTCACTTACTCCTATGGAAGGCCCATCATATCTGAGTAAATGGGCAGCACAAACTAGACACGGTAGATCATGGAGGAGGAGGAGCCATGGATCTGGCAAGGAATATGGGAAAGACAGGGTGAATATGAGAAAAAAAACACCCTGTATGAAATTCTCAAAGAATTAATACGCTAGTGTGCTAAAAATTATAAGATGACCATGGTGACTCGTGACTCTAATCCCAGCTACTCTGAAGGCTGAGACCAGAGACCAACAAGATGAAGATCAGCCTGGGCAATTTAAGAAAGCCCTGTCTCCAACAAAACTTAAAAAAAAAGCAAGGACAGGTAGCTATGAGCCCACCTCAGTGAGCAATTACTTACCTAGTGTGCTGGTTCATTTTATGCCAACCTGACACACGCTAGAGTCATCTGAGAGGAGGGAACCCCAAATGAAAAAATGCCTCTGTAAGACTGGGTCATAGACAAGCCAGTAGAGAGTTTTCTTAATTAGTGATTGGTGTGGAAGGGCCCAGCCCACTGTAGGTGAAGTCATTCCTGGGCTGCCGGTCCTGGGTTCTATGGAAAAGCAGGCTGAGCAAGCCATGGGGAGCAAGTCAGTGGGCAGCACCCGCCCCCCCATGGCCTCTGTATCAGCTCCTGTTCCTGCCCTGTTGGAGTTCCTGTCCTGACTTCCTTCAGTGATGGACTCTGGATATAGAAGGAATAAGACAGATAAACCTTTCCTCCCCAACTTGCTTTAATCACCATGTTCCATCAGAGCAATAGTAACACTAACCAGGACAGCTACCATGCTCAATGCCCTGAGTTCAATCACACCACAAAAAATAGCATAAATAGCATACATTTATGTTAAGTGATATGATGTTTAATATGCACAACAGTGTGCAATGACTGAATTAGGCTTCTTACCATAAACTCTACATTTTTGTAGTGAAAACATTTAGAACTTTCTCTAACTTATAGCAAATTTCAATTTATAACTGGTATTAAGTATAATTACCATGATAGTCACAATAGAACTTATTCTATAATCCAGACTTTACCCAATCAGTCTGACTGAAATTTTGTACCCTCTGACCAACATCAGTCCAGCCCTCCCCCACCTCCCTCCCTGGTCTATCACTCTCAGAGCTGAGCAATTCTGAGGGAGTTCTAATAGCCCAAAACTTAAAATCTTTAGTGCTTAGATCTTTATAAAAGTGGGCAGAGTTCTACTCCAGAGGGTCAAAATTCAGATGTTCCTCTTTGCCTCCACCCAACCTGTCTGTGGGAATTTTTTTTTCAAGACAGGGTTTCTCTGTGTAGCCCTTGCTGTCCTGGAGCTCACTCTGTAGACCAGGCTGGCCTCAAATTCACAGAGATCCACCTGCCTCTGCCTTCCGAGTGTTGGGATTAAAGGCATCCATCACATCAGACAATAACATTTGAATTGTAAGAACTGTATCTCATAAAGCAAAGAAAAACAAAACTCCAGACTGCCTCATCACGAAGCTACAGCGTTTATTTGTGATGAGTTTTCCTGATATATTAAAACCACAATACTCATCAGCTGACTATATTCTGTGCTTAGGTACAGTTTTTCCAAATTTAGAGACTAACATATAGGAATTAATATAGAAATAAGTATAAACAAACACCAAACAAAATGAGAACTCAATCAGGAGATACTTCTGACAAAGCTTTCTGACCTTGGCCGTGACAATTCAACCGCTAAAACTCACTGAGACACTTCTCCTGGGTTTGCACCACTGTGTGGCAACCTCCAGCCATTGATGCAAAAGCAAAGATTACTGCACTTGAACACCAACAAAAGGAACACTCTTCTTGTTCAAAACCTAATTGTTCGGGAGTTTATGCATGTCGTTTCAGACCGTCGCATTGTCGGCACCTGTGAAACGCGCTACAGCACCGCGTCTCAATGGAGACTCCTGCCTACGGGAGCACTGTGGGAGCACTGCGGAAGGGGCAAGAGGCAGCAGAGGAAACCAGAGAGGAAAGGGACCTTACTGCTACCATTTGGCTTTTTCACACCGACATCAGTTTCACTGCTGCAGACCCTTTTGCCCTTGGAAAATTAAGTTGGATACAAAATTACCTGCTTAGCACAGGGAAACCTAGATGTAAGGATCTGAAGTTCTACTCAGCTGCCTGGGAGAAAAGATGCAAGGGAAACAGTAGAAATGACAGGAGATGTACTAAGAAACCATGGAGAAAAATGGGAGACAAAAAGAGAACAAAAAACATATATACAACTGGGGGGAGGTGAGAAGGGCACAGAGACAGAGGAGACCACTGTTGATACTTCCCTTTAAAGTCATTCTTCTTGGGCTGGGGCAGGGCAAATGTGTGAGGCTCTGGGTTCCAACTTCAGCACCATCCTCTCATTCTCTCTCTCTCTCTTTCTCTCAGACATGCACACACACACACACACACACACACACACACACACACACACACGCATGCACAACATCCTAATCTTTACTTAAAATGTCAGCAAGGCCACTACAAAAACAAAAACGCTGAGAATAGCGTGCTGTCCTAAAACTACCCATTTTCTTCCACAAAAACTAATTACATGATCACATACCATGTTAAGTGAACCAAATGAAACTCGCTACACTTTGCCAATTTTGAACTGCCGAGAGCAATTTCGTGCAGCTCAACTGAAGGACCTACCATCACTAAAAAGAATGAAGTAAATATACAGAAGACCATTATAGAATAGTCCCATTCAAAGTTTTTAGAAATAGGTATCTATTTATATGCACAGTATACATACTTATATACAATATACTTATATGTATGAACATCTATGAATATAAAAAGATAGTGATATTTTCCATGTATTTACTTTTAGAGAGAATGTCTCACTATGCCACCCAAGCCCTGATCTTCATGTCTCAGTTTCCCCAGTATTGGGGTGACAGGTGCATGCCATGACATTTAAAGAAATGTAAACATGCATTACTGTATTTGTCTATATGATATATAGCTATATGTCCTTGCATGTATGTTGTACATATAGAAAACACAACTCTTATAAGTGCACTTTCTGGAAGCTCCCCGAGGAAATGCCTCTGAGAGGGAAATGAGAGGCCAATGACCAGATGGGCTGATTTTCATGGCAATGATCCATCACTGCCGCATAGTTTCCCATCGCCATAGAGTCTCTTGTGCCAGTTAGCATGTCTGACTAGATGCACGTATGTTGTTGTTTTGAGACAGGGTCTTACAGTGTAGGCCAAGCTATTGTCAAATTTACCATCCTCCTGCCTCAGCCTCCTAAGAACTGTAGTTAGCATACCGGTATCATTGCCAGTCCGTATGGCTTTTTGAATTAAGAAAATTGTCTAAGTAACTTTTCAAATGTCTCGAGTAACTTAATGTCCATTTTAACAAGCAAATCATTTAAAATGTTAAACAGTATTTAGAACAAGGACACTTCAAATAAGGTTAATTATTTAAACTTCAGCCTTTTTTGTTTGTTAGATTTTGAGACAGGGTCGGCCTGGAACTCCCTGTGTAAATGAGGACAACCTTGAACTCCTGGTCCCCTGCCTCCGTCTCCTGAGAGCTAGAATTACAGACGGACGTGTACCAACACACCTTGTTTCTAGGCAGTGCTGGGAATCGAACCCGGGGCTTTATGCATGATGGTAGCACTCTACCAATGAGCGACTTCCCCAGCCCAAAGTGCTCTTCTTCACTCTAAACTGCCTGCTAAACAGTTTCATGGTCCTGAGGATCCCAGTCAGAACAGAAGTTACTGTTAGCTGTGTTTCAATGGTAATAGTCACATTACATGTACTCAATACTATGCAGTCATCCATGGAATGGTATCTGTGTGGATGTGTACACATGTGAGGAGGTCCAGGTCCAATGTCCTCTTTAATCACTTTGCTCTTTGAGACTGGGGTGCTCGCTGAACCTCAAACTTGATTGGCTGGGCCAGCCTTTCTAACATGTGACTTTTTTCATGGTGCAGTGATCTAAATGAGAATGTCCCCATAGTCTGCAGGATTTAAAGGTGGCTTTGTTTCAGGTTTGGGAGGTCTGGCCTTTCTGGAGGAAGAACGTCACTGGGGACGGGGGTTGAGAGTTTAAAGCTCCACACCACTGCCGATTCACTCTCTCTGCTTTATGCTTTCAGTTTAGCATGTAACTGGTTCCTGTCCCTTGCCGCCGTGCCTCCCCACCATGAGGTCTTACACCTCACAACTAAAAGCCCAAACAAACCTCTCTCTATAAGCTGTCTCGGTCACCATATTTCATCACAGCAACAGAAAAATAACAAAGACACGTGGGCACCAGGGATTCAGCAAGCACTTCACACACTGAGCCATCTCCCCAGCCCTAAAATATCTTCAGTTTCTATGGACAACATACTCAGCTATAGGCCCCGCCTACCTACACATACATACTCAATCAGGAGCTATTTACACATCTGTATGTACACATGTATGTGTGTATAAGGGTGAGGATGCAGAACTAAAGGTACTATTGGTACTCCTACGCCATCGTACTTAGTGGGTTTTGATGCAACTTCTAGAGGCATGAGCAAGAACTGTCAGTGCTGTCTCCAAAACTACTAAGCATTGAGCTAGATCTGGGCCTGAACCTCTCCTCCAGCCTCTCCCGTCTTACACCCCTGTGGAGAAGATGAGGAAATATCTACATTTTTCTGCTGCTTCCCTTCTTATCCAGATAATACCCACTGTTATTATTAAGTCCCCCACTAACCTCATCATCTTCCCTCAGAAGCAGTGTATGTTCTAAGAACCACAGAGATGAGGCTTATAGCACATGGGCCAGTCTGGATTGCAGGAGATGGGGGAGAGGCTGAGGCCCACTAGTCTTGTCAGCTTAATGCTCTAGCCTCAGATGTTTGTATTTGGAAATGTTTTATATGAATATTAACATATGAGTAAATATAAAATGCAGATTTTTCTGATGCATAGTTATTAACTTTATTATGAATGAATTTATCAGAGGCAGTATTCCAAAGCTTGATAATTAGCCATAATTGTGGCAGAAAAAAATATGCTTTTTACATATATTTTAGTCTTCATAAAAATGTTTTATCCCAAAATTAAACAATGCAATCTTAGCTATGACTTCAAGTTCATTAAACCCACAAATTTTAGTAGTACTTCCCAACAAGTTTGTTGTTCAACTTTACTTACTCAGTTCAGTTTATAACCATTCCTAAATTTTCTTTTCAATGGCATAAACTTGATATTTATATGCATGAAATTTTGGTCATTTCATATAAGTGTATGATGTGCCATTTTTCTCATTAACCCAATTCTATGGATTTTTTTAGATTAAGATTTCAAATGTTAAAAATCATTGTTAGTAAAGTCTCTATATTGGTTGGCTTTAAACTTTGAAAAATACTCTAAATCCCAAAACACTACAAGAGCTATAAAACTCCAAAATCATCTCTATTAAAAGCAATTCCAAGATGTGCGAGTAAACATCGAGCGGAAACAACCCTTGACTCCTTAGTAAAACTGCATCTTTAGAGCCACTGTCCTGTGTACATCTCCTCCATGTCGGAAGTCAACTGAGACTAAAACACGAAGCCACAGGCATACAGTAAAACCATTTCCACATACAAGCCTTAGGAAGCTGATTTCCGTGAAAATAACTGTTGAATAAATTAACTTTTGCAAATTTATTACTGAAGGGGAACATTCAATGATTTAATCGGTTCCCTACTCAAATTTCTCCTCTAAGTTCCTCACTGACAACAGCCTAGGTGTGAAGACTTTGAAACGAAGTTAAACTTCAGAATATATAAATCTGTTAATACCCAGCAGCCCCTGCCTTGGCAGCCCCTGCCTTGTGTGTGTTTATCATCAAATGAAACCTCAACTTTGAAATGGTCAAACAACTCCACAAAAGCACCACACACACCATCCTGCACATAACCTGAAGAGATAACTTGTGAAGAACCACCGTGGATATGCAATCTGAGTTCTGTGCTTGGTGGGAACCTGGGACATAGAAGCCTAGCCAGCCTGTAGGCACGACACACCAGAGAAACTGACCAACTAGCCAGAGAAGCTGACTAACTAGGGTCATCTGCAATCCCCCTCTCAAGTTGTGCCCAGAGAGGAGCAAGCAGCCTGCTGTGGATAGGAACGCAACGAAGCGAGCACAATACAGGCTCCACAGGACTTCCAGCGCTAGCAACGCGGAGTGTAAAATCCAAACTCCCTAAGTGAGAACTTGCAGCGGGGCTTCAACTTTCTCCCGTGCCGCCGCCAAGCCACTTGCTCTGACTGCTAGACGAGCTTTCTGGAACACACCCTGGAAGTCTCCAAACCCCAGGCAGGAATCCCGGGCGCCGGTCCCGCCCCAAACAAGGCTCCGCCTCATCCAGGCCGCGCCCCCGTGTCCCTCCTCCGGATCCTGGATCCCGGGATCTCCCCGGTGCTCCTGCTCCCTGCACCCACAGCTCTCCTGCAGGCCCTCAGCTCAGCCTTACCTTGGTCCGTAGCTGTCCAGAGGTGGATACTTTGCGGATCAGCTTCTGGGGTCCCTCCTGCTCTGCTTCACTGTCGGAAGAATCCTCTCCCGGTCCCGCAGCTGTGGGGGAAACGGTGCCGGCCCCAGCAGCCGCTCCTCCCGCGACTCCCGGAGGGTGGTGCTGGCTGCCCGCTCCGGCCATCCTCTCCGGTTCCTGCGGGGTACACAACAGTGCCCCGAGGGGCTGTGGTCAACTGCTGGGCTCTTCCCGAGAATCCAAGCCCCGCGCCTAGCTGGCGCCGTCTTCCTGGCCGCAGGGCTCCGGGGACCAGGGACCACACACCGCCCCTGCGGAGACCGCGAGTTCCTCTGGGCGAGGCTCACGCCTGCGCACCCAGACTTAGGATGTTCTGGGGTTGCTGACCCACGATGCCACCAGCACCGGAATGAGAGAATGGAGGTCGCAATGAGGCTTGGGCAACCTTCCTCTTACTCCTTCTAGGGTCTCAGGGCCTAGAGGGAAAATGGGGCAGAAGTGGGCAGGAGCGCACCAGCAGGCCAGGCGCGGTGGCGATGCTCTTCCCTTCGTTCTAGACGGCAGGAGTGTGGGGAAGGCTCCGAAGGAAAAAGGGAACATGAAGCCTCCTCCTACGCCCATAGGTGCACCCCTGGACCCCGAATCTCAACACACTTGGGCCTTGTGGCATCGTTCCAGCTAAGTAAAAGTTCCCTCTGTCCGGGATAAGGACTGTATCTCCGGACCCTGGGCACCACTACAAGGATCTTACCTCTCCTGCTTCTGCCAGGGAGTTTGGATCCTTTCGGTCTCCTCTACCCTGTTTAGCTTTGGACCCACCCCCATCCTGCGCACACGGAAGAGAAGAGCATTTTCCGGGAGGTTCAGCTCCGCTCTGGGAACTTTTCGTTCAGAAAGAGCGATTCCCTTTGGCTAACAGGAAGCTGGGAAGGGCGTGGAGAGGGCGCAGAAACAAGAGAGGACACGCAGCCCAACACGACACTATACTGAAATAAATGTCTAAGCTAAAGCGCTTATCCAGAATGCCTGGAAGAATGCATTCAACCATGTTAACAATGTACTATGAAAAAGTACATATATACATACTATATATATATATATAGATAGATATATAGATATATCTAGATAGATAGATATATCTATCTATATATATATATATATAGAGAGAGAGAGAGAGAGAGAGAGAGAATCCTAGGAGAGGGGGATCCACAGGCTGTAGCTTCAGCTCTGGAAGTGTCCCTAGCTAGCTGCTTAAGGGCGTTAAGGGTGGGAGCAGGGCAGAGCAACCTCCCTGCACAAAATGCACACTCAACCTCCAAAGCTGGTAGCAGGGAGGCTGTGGGGGAAGACACTAAAATGACAAGTTTCCTGCTGTCAATCAAAGAGAACTGCACACTGCTGTCAGCTGTGGTTTGTTGGTTTTTTTTTTTTTTCAGTTTAAGTAAGAAGCCCCGGGGGCTTTTCCTTACAGAGCAAACTTCACAGCCCCTGCCCTCCAGATTCCTTTCCAATTTATCAGTTGACAATGACCTTGACAATTCCTTGAAACTAAGACTCTGGGGTGTTGTTTTCCTCTAGGTGCAACCTTAAGCCCAACAATTATTCCACTCTGTGTCAGAGCTGCGAGCTCTAAGACATTTTAACCACACTAAAAAACGGGAAATGCGAACTCTTCAGCAAAGAGTGTGCTGCCTCTAAGACACTTTAACTACACTAAAAATGGGAAATGCGAATCCTTCAGCAAAGAGTTGCTGCCCTGTTACATGAATACAAAGACAACCTCTCACGCTACAGTTATTTCCTTTAGGAAAGGAAGGAGTGGGGAAGGAATGGACTTTAAGAGTTCTTATGGCCTGATAATATGAAATTCTGTATCTACACGAACACACTGCCGGGAAATCTTTAAGAGACAATAACAGTAAACAATGGCCTAGGTTGGGAATATAAATCAGTGCTAGAATTCTTGCCTAGTGTACAGAGGCCCATCAGAGCCAAAAACAAAATAATGCCCTTTTAATAACCTTTATCCTGGTCGGGCTATTTGATCACAGACAAGTCTAGTGATTTGGCAACACAAAGATCCCTTGTGAAGGGGTCTTTACATAGTTGAGACTTTCCTTTTAAGGTAAAAGACATTGAGGTCACAAGCTGGGACCAAAGGGGGGGAAAAAAACGTGTGATTGCAATTCTAACGTTCTCTTCTCCACACTATATATAGCTAAAGGTCAATTTGGTCGTTATCACGTACTTCAATCTACACATTAAGCTTTCAAGTTTTATATAGCAACATTTTCCAGAATCTTGACAAGGGTGACTGAACTGAATAGTGGTCCAAGACCCCTGCCTATTCTGTGATCCTTGGAAGAAGGTGGATTACAGTCCTCACTCTGAAAGGATGCTGGTTGCTTAAAGCGAGTTTAAAACAGCTTCACCTCCAGGAGCTAGGCAATTAATTCCTCAAAGTGCAAGTACTGGTGACTTATAAAAACTTAGCCCTCTAGCCAGCTCTGCTCTACACAGAGTTCAGCAAGTTTCGAACGCTTGTAACTATGAAAGCAAAGACAGTCTTCGCGTACTTCAGCTAAGCAAGTGACTGCGGCTCTCTACAGCATCTGCAGTCGTAGAGGAAACCCCGGATGAAAACACTGTGTAGGCAAAGGAAGGAATGCTGCCTCATTTCCCACAAGAGGCAGCCCAGGAAAACCCCGGCTAGAGAACCATCTCTTCCAGACACTTCTAAGGAATTCCCAATTTAAATAATATCTGACCTACTAGTGGCTTACTGGGTTCTAGAGGTAAATGTCCAGAGAGGGTATCTAGTCTAACTGAAATGCATTTCACCTTTTGTTTGTTTGCTTGTGTCTTGAGATAGCCTCACAGCACACCTCAGACTGGCCTGGAGCTCAGACGTAGCCCAATCTGACTTGGAATTCATGGCAGTTCTCCAGCATCAGCCTCTCTCTATATCTCAAAATGGCTACTGATATTTCAATTGTATGGCATATTGCCTTATTTGATTTATAAAACGTCCCCTGACTTTTTCTTTAGTGTTTCAGATAATTTCTTATGTATTTATTACTGGTACTTTGAGATCTTTTCCAGGGAGTGGTGGTACACACACCTTTAATCCCAGCACTCAAGGTGGAGGCAGGGGGATCTCTGGTCTTCAGAGCGAGTCTCAGGGCAGCTAGGGCTATACAGTGAAACACTGTGACGGGGGCGGGGGGAGGTGTTCATGTGGAACATATCAGCAAAACTGTTTAAAACTTGCATAGAAGAGGTTGAGGCAGGTGAGCTGCCAAGAGCTTGAAGCCAGCCTGGGTTACAGAGTGGGTAACAGGTCACGTCACCCCCACCCTGCCAGCAACACAGCAAGACCTTGTCTCCAAACAACATCAACAAAAATCCTATAGCTGTTACAGTCAGGGTTCAATGGAAATGAGAGACGCTGACCACTAATTGGCTTTCTACTTCATAACGTATCATACATACTCGATTAGAAAAAACAAAAAGTACCGAGGAGATATAAGTCAAAGGCAGACATGCTTATTAAAACCTTATGACGCCGGGCAGTGATGGTGCATGCCTTTAATCCCAGCACTGAGGAGGCAGAGGCGGGCGGATCTCTGTAAACTCAGGCCCAGCTCGGTCTACAGAGGGAGTTCTAGGACAGGCTCCAAAGCTCCAGAGAAACCCTGTCTCGAACCCCACCCCACCCCCCTAAAAAAACCTTTCCGAACACTGTATTCCACTATTATCTACAGAGGCATTTTAAATTAATCTACTAACAATGATCTGGACTGACAGTAACTTAAAGTGTTTAATCCCATGTTCTATGGTTTTACATTCAAATTTTCATATAACCTGATGAGGGCTACACGCCAAACGTTGAGAAACACAAGCAGGGACTTTAGAAACCATATTCTAGAATTCATGTTCCTGTTCAGTACAGAAACAAAAGACTCTGCAGACTGAACAAGCCAGGCCTGGGAGGCTGCCGTGACTGCAGTGTGGAACTATTTCCACAACACACGATTTGTTATGTATTCAGAACTTAACATTTAAAAGGTTTACCCTGTTGAAATTGCCTTAGTTGTTATCCAGATAACAAAACGTTCCAAGAGCAACGGTGCTATAAATTATAGGAACATACTGTGATCTCTGCACACAGGGCAGAGCTTCTCCTCATCCTCACATAAAGTACAACTGTGTGACCAGCCTCTTGTTTGTATCTTGGCCACTTTTGCTTTGAAACCCTTCCCTTTCTTCGTGCCCATTAATTCTGGATTGTTAACTGATATAACATTAACTCGTAATACTAACCGGTACAAAACCATTATGAAATAAAAGCCCACTTTGGGGACTAAAGTCCATTCAGGCTTCCCTCCACTAGAAAGGGCATGCTGTAAATCCTCCTGCATTTTTAAACGGAGCCGGTGGGCTACCCACTCCCACCTGAGATCAGGAACTGCGTCGCTAGATGTCTTCCTACCCACTCATTCCAACAGCAAAATACTTTGGCTCTGTTTCTTTATTTTAGTGAGACCAAGCCAGGGCATTGCACAGGCACAAGTTCTACCACTAACCTACATTGCTCCCCCAATTACTTTCTCTAATTGGTTTTTTGATAAAGAATCTCACTATTTTGTCCCTGCTGGTCCCAAACTCTGAGCCTTCTTTAGCTGATTTGCTGGGATACAGGTGTGTAGAACCACACCCAATTCCCCAAACACTTATTGATTTGAAATTTTAGTGATGCCTATGTTGTCACTAACACTTGGCTATATTCCAAAGCTAGCATCAATTAAAAGAGAAAAAGAAAAAGAAACTTAAATGTTAACCTGTACCTTCCTTAAGTCCAATACTTACCCAGAATAATGCTAAGTAAAGCTGATATATCCAAATGTTCTGATAGCTAAATAACTTAATTTCACAGAGAAAATGCCATGAAGTCCCAGGAATTCCCTTAGCTCCAGGTGTTGGTATTCTTTAGCTAAGAAGTACTATTTCTTTTCAGGTAGGCACAGTAATCTCCAAGGAATCCTTGCTTTTCTGTCTGAATAGTAGAAACCATATCATCAAAGTTTAGGCTCCACCAGGAAAAAAAAAAACTGAGAAAACAAATTCTTACAAGCATGCTGCTACATGCCATAACAATACAGCAATCCCACCTATTCCACACTTAGGTCTTTTTATGAATGTAAATTTGCAAGCTGGTATGGTAAAGTATTACAGTGCCTGTATTTCAACCTTTAAAAAAAGGTTTTTAAAGAGCTCAGAATTGGAATCCAGGTGAAAACAGGTTTGTTTTCTTTGCTGTTGTCTCATTTTGTTTTAAGAGAGAAAGGGTTTATTTTGGCTCAGAGGATAAACGTATCTTGGTGGGGACTGACTGGCAGCTTGGGCTCCACCTGTGGTAGCCAGAGCATGCACCAGCTGCTCGTTCTGCGGCATCTACAGGAAGCAATGAGGGAAGCAGGTAGCCTCAACGCAAGAGACTCTGAGCACACACAGACTGGACTTCAGGAAACCTGTGATTCCTCTCGCTCTCTCTCGCTCTCTCTCTCTTTCTCTCTCTCTCTCTCTCTGTGTGTGTGTGTGTGTGTGTGTGTGTGTGTGTGAGAGAGAGAGAGAGAGAGAGAGAGAGAGAGAGAGAGAGAGAGAGTGGTTCCTTTGGGCTACAGAGGTTAACAGTTAGTTGTCTAAATATACTGTGTGCCGCCTGACTGTATGCCATATAGGTTCATTCTGAAGGAAGCCAGAATTCCTCTCATTCAGTCTTGAGATTATTGAACCAAACAAAGCTAAAGAACTTGATTTTTGAGAACTCCATGACGCCTGGAATCCTAGTACTCTGCTGAGGCAAAAGCATGGCAGGGAGTTCCAGGCCTGCCTGGGCTAGGAAGTCACAAACCAGACTGGTGGAGTACACTGTGAGACACTGTCCCAAACACCAAGAAACAGAACCGATTCTGATGGACATTTAGATTAAGTTAACACCAACCCCTTTGCTCCACACATCAGAAATATTTAACATTTAAACATTTTCTCTCTCGTGCATTCAGCTTCCTCTTTTATATGCTCCTTTTTTAGTAATGCAGGTAACTCAACTTTCTTAAGGAATGATATAAAGAAGTCCTCTGAAAATGTTTAAACGTTGTAGCCATTACAGAAGGTTCAGAGTAAAATCACTAAGGGGATCTGTCTTAGGACATACACTTGAAGAAGTTTCACTCTTTAGCTGTAAGAACGGAAGCTTCTTGGAGACAAAAACTGCCCGAGTCTTAGCAGCTTGCCCAACCGTCACAGAACATGATAGGTGTTGGATAAAAATATCTGCTGAATAAATAAAATGCCTTAGCCATTTAAAAACGCCTACTTTTTTAAAGAGTTCTGCAGCCTAGCTAGTATCACTGCCGCCACATCTCTGTGAAGGTTTTAGTTTTAAAAGTTCATGGGGGGGGGAGGGGACTAGTATTGAATATCACCTGTAAGAATAAGAAAGTTGAAAACAGAGGTCTCTAATTTTCTAACTGCTAAGTAGCAAAATACTCCTGACATTCATCACCCCCCCCCAAAAAAAAAACACTGCAGGTTAACTCCGGATTTCCCTCTGTGACTGGTGGAGGCTGACAGGATTTCTTTCATATAGTAAAATTCAAAACAGGTCACTGGACTTAATTCCCAATGATCTTAAATGTCAAAATGGAACTGTAATTTTTTTAACCAAGAATCGCACTTACTCCCCGATGGTGACGGCAATACAACACGAGCAGATGGGCTACCGAACGTGCAAAAATCACAAAAGCAAAAGCAGTTGCAGATGGATCAAAGTCGAAGGACACTCCTGAAAGGTCAGGAAGCAAGAGGCAGCTAAACGTACCCTGGTGAACAGGCTGAAGTCTCCGGGTCAGAAAAGGAGAAGCAAGCCTGGCACCTGACCTACAAGCTCTCAACAGGCAGAGGGCCCGCCTGAGCAGACTCAGGAAGTCCCTGGGAAAACATCATCCTAACAGCACCGCACCACAGATGAAGCCGGAAATTTTGGACCAGCCTTTTGAGACAGGTTCACAGCGTCAACCAAGGAGTACCAAATACGCAGACAGAGCGTGCAGGGCCAAAATTCATTGTACACTCAAGATTACAGGGATTTGCGTGGGACGGGTATTCCTGGGAGGAATCCCGGGTGGGGTGATGGATACCAGAGGGTGCTGTTTGAGATAATAATAATAATAATAATAATAATAATAATAATAATAATAATAATAATAAAGTTAAAAGAGTTTGGGGAACAAATTCGAAGACCCCGACACTCCTCATCTTCGCACACATAACAAACGCACCACTCTGGGCCCCTAAAATGACTCAACCTCCGCGTGGCGTGTGCTGTGAAATCCAGGCGAAAGCGAAGTTGACTCCCCGCTGGATCTCGGACCAAGATCCCCTGACCACCAGGGCAGCCCGGGGCAGAGCGGCCACCGGAGTCGGAGGCGTGGCTCTGGCTTCTGCAGGCTACTCGCCTCCCCAGGCGGCGGTCCTCGGAAACCTGCGTGCCCAGGTGACTGCCAGGGCGCGGTCAAGAGGTGAGTCCTGTCTCCTCCCGGCGCCACCCGCTGACCGCGCGGCCCCGCCGCCTCCTCTCCCCAAGCCGCCGCGCCACACTCGGGAATGAAGTGCAAAGTTGGGAAGCGGATGAAGCGCGGAAACGGTCCTCGAAGGACCGTCGCCAGAGGCCCTTCGGGGAAGAGCTCCAGCCGACCGGACAAAGGCGCTCCGGGCGGCGCGCGAGGAGGAGCCCGGGCGCTGGAGGAAGCGCTGCCCCGGCTGGGAAGCAGCTGGGGACCTCATCCCGGACCGCTTCCTGAACGGAACCCGGGCCGGGAGGGGGGGGGGGGCAAGGAGCAAGGACAAGCAGGAGGGGTGGGCACGGGCGCGGTACCCACCGGTTCCTCCCAGGCCGGGCTGCGGGCTGCGAGCGCGGGACGCACGTGCTGCGGCTCCATCGTGCCGGCCCGCGCCCGGTGGCCGCCGGGGCGCACGGACACGGGCCCCCGTGGCCGCCGGTGCCGCCGCCTGTGCCTCGCTCGCCGCGATCGCTGTCGCTGCCGCCCCGGCTCTCGCCCTCGGAGCCAGCCACCGGCCCTCCCGCGTTCTGTGGCTTCCGCCGCGCTCGCCCGCCCCCGCTCCGGTCCCTTCCTCCGCCGCCGCCTCCGCAACCGCCTGCGTCCCGCTCCCTGGCTCAACCGCGAGCGCTCGGAACCCCGAGTCGCCGCCGCCGCCTCCCACGGCCGCAGAATCCGCCCCTCGCTGCTGTCTCCGCCCCCGACTCCCTCCCCTTTCCTCCTGCCGCCTGCCCCTCCCCCAGCCGCCCCTCCCGGCGGGCGGCCCGGGACGCACGTGACCCCCTGCCAGTCCTTATAAGGCGCGGAACCGAAAGCGGCCACCGGGTGGTCACGGGCACCGGGAGGTGGCATCTCAGAGAGAGGCAGCCTCCCCGAGGGGCCGGGCTCGCCAGGCGCCTCGGGGGGAAGCCGGGCGGAGTGGCTCGTGCCCGTGGTGCGCGTCCTGGCATCCCTGTCCCTCGGCCTCCCTCGCTCCGGGCGCTTGCAGCCCCCACTGGCCGCCTCTGGAGCTGAGGCTGGAGTAATTGCCCAGGACAATACCCGGCTTCAACAGAGCGAGGCTGCGCTTCGCACCCCTGAGCAACTCCCCAAGCACCCCTGCCAGGGGTGGTTTACTCTGAGCTGCTGGGATGACTGGCTGGTTTGCCGTCCGCAATAGAGGTTAACCTTGGAAAGCCCTGCTTTTACTCATTTTTCTGTGGGTAAACGGTTTAGTGGAAAGAAAACCAGCTAAGGAGCCCGTCTGCCGTCCGCTGTGAGCGCTCCTCTCGAATTCGGGGCAGGGGCAGTTCGGAGAGAGCCCTTAAATGTCAACTGTCTCCTCCTGCTGCTTTCAGAGAAAAAGAAAACGAAAATTGCAACTAGCGTTTCAAATCATCTTTACTGGCAGTGAAGACGGTTTCCATCTAGTTCCAGCAGAGCGGTGACTGCATTTACATGGGTCATTTCCTCTCGTGGACTTTCAGGCTCCTGCCAGCACCCTCTCATGGCCTGTAGTTTGGTAGACAGACGGATCCAAACGTTTTGAAACCGAAAAATCAAAACACTTACCTGATCCAGCATGCTCCCACGTCATTCTAATTTCCGTGGCTAATATTCCATTGAGGCTCCGCTGATAAAGGTCACGTAAGGTCTGTGGAGCGCCTAAACCACTGGATGTTTTCCAGCCCTCGCTTTCTACAACCTGACAGATTAGATTTGTATCCCTGAATCTCTCCTTTAAATCAGCCCTCGATAGTTGGGTCTTCTTTGTCTCTGGCCATGCTTTGTTGGGTGACCTCTTACTCACTGAGGTGCCTAAGTAGGCTGCACTCCGTTTATTTCTTGTGAGGGTGGACTAGAGAGAAGAGTGGACTAGAGAGAAGGAGTGGTCTATCAGGTCCCATCATCCCTTGCTTTTCATTTACCAGCCAGGTGATGAGAACTCATAGACTTCCAGCTTTTCTGATCTTGTTGCCTTCACCTCCCAAGCACTAGGGTTTCAAGCTGTACACTGGGACTCACACCCATGGCTTATTCATGCTAGGCAAGCACCCTTTCTACCAACTAAGCTACGTGTCCAGACCAGAAGCAAGCCTTTTTTCAAACATATATTTTAATTTTTTTATACTTTTAGTTTTCACTTACACGTATGTGGCTGTGTGTGGGTTTGGGCACATGAGTGCAAGTTCTTTACGGAGGCCAGAGGCATCCCATCCCCCCTGTAGCTGGAGGTACAAGCCACCCAAGTATGGGAGCTAGGACTCAAACTCCCCGTCCTCTGTAAGAACAGTGTGTGCTCTTAACCACTGAGCCATCTCTCCAACCCAGAAAGCAGTCAGCTTCTTAACCAGAAACTCTGTTCCCCTGGCCTTAAATTCAACCTAAGACAAAGTGCTTCCCTGACAGCTGATTTTTCTCTCGAGTCTTATATAAATGTCACCACAATTCACTTAGTCATGCAAGAGAGAAGGAAAAAGAAATCCTAGGTTCCTCCTTTCTCTCATTGTTTCCCCTCCCCCTTGGTTTCTCTCTCTCTCTCTCTCTCTCTCTCTCTCTCTTTCTCTCTCTCTCTCCCACCCTCCCTCCCACCCCCGCCTAAGGGCCCTGGTTTCATTCAGACCCCCGAAACTTTGCATTACTTTCCTTATTAATTTTGAATTTCTTACTGTATTTGTATGTGAGCCCATGTACAAGTGTGGAGGTCAGAGACTTACTTGCAGCCATTGGGTCTCACCTTCCTCCACAAGCGGAAGGAACCCAGACCTTCAGGCTTGGCAGCAGGTACTTTACCCAATGAGCCACCCCTCCAGCTCCACTTACTATTCGTGTTCTCTCTGAACTGTTCCTGTGTCCTCCCTCTTGCTGGGACCTAAGTTAGCCTCCCCAAGAATAAAGGTTTAGGTCCTAATATCTTAGCTAGTGCCTACTTCACCAATTCCTTCAAACGCTCTGAGTTCCTGACAGGCAGGTCTCCCTCAGGCCATTTGTTTTTATGCTGTGCCCACTTCTGGAATGTTCTTCCTCTTACTCAGCCTATAAAACACCTGTTCCATCTTTCACTTTTCGCCCTAAGGGTTACCTTCCTCATAAAGGTATTCCTGACCCTGCCGCTTGGTAAAAGCTGTCTGCTCCCTCTGCACCGACTGTGTGTCGTGTCTGATCACCCCGTCCTATCATAACGCCTTAGCAGACTTGGCTTTTACGTATAATTTTCCTGGTGGCAAATATTATAATTGACTCCATCTTCCTGGCTCCCGTACAGTTCTCAACATGTGTTTCTCAAGTTTGTTGAGAGAATTGTGGTATCGTTTGAGGTATATTTTTGAGGATCTAAAAAAAAGAAATCAGTTTTTCCTGCCTTGTCTCATTCTGTTCTCACAGTTCTCCATAACATGTGTTAGTGTCTTTCACAGGGAGCTACAGCCGAGGCTGCTGAGACCCGGGGGTAAAGGCTCAATGACCAATGACCAGCCTGACTCTCAGATTCCCAGACGCCGCAGGTAGAAGGAGTAACCTGACTCCCAAAAGTTGTTCACACACACACACACACACACACACACACACACACTTGTATACACACCATGTCCAGTACTCGTGTACACACACACTTGTATACATACCATATCCAGTACTCTTGTACACACTCACTCTCTCTCTCACACACACACACAATGCCAGGTATTCTTGTTACAAACACACACACACACACACACACACACACTGTAATATTTTAAAAAGAGAACACACTAAAGTTGGAAAAAAAGGCCCTCCCGTGTAAATCCTGGAGCCAGGGTTATAATACAGGTTGCCTCTTTCCCTTGGCTCCATGTGCTGCTGTTTCTGTGGTCTGACTGTTTAGGTCTCTCCTGACTCCTGTTGAAGTCTTCACTCACATCCATGAGCACGTAGGGAAGTGGTTTGGTCCTGATAGCAGACACGGTAAATGGGACTGGTGCCTTGTAGAGAGAGGTTCAGGAGGAAGGAGGGCTGGAATAGTGCCTCAGGGAGTAAGAGCATTTGCTGACCTTCCAGAGGACCCAAATTCAGTTCCCAGCGCCCATGTTGGGCAGTTCACAACCACCTGTAACTCCAGCAGCTCCAGGGCATCCGATGCCCTCTCTGGTTCAGCCACCTGCATGGACATGGCACACATCTAGGCATGCAGACACATGCATACACATCAAATCATTCTAAAAGTAAATCAAGAAAAAGAATGCCATACCCATTGTCCCATGGCATTAAATTCTGTCTTGTACAGTACAGTGGTTTCCTTCACCTTCTGATTACACCAGGGTGTGACCACTTTTCCAACCGTCCCAAGTCATTCTCAGGGTGTCTCATAAATGGACAGTTTGATCTTACCCCTCACTACCAGACCACAAGGGCTTGACTCTCCGCCTTCTTTCTCGATCTATGTTTATTCACTGTGTAGATTAACCAGAGAAAAGGGCCCTAGGAAATCGGCACTACTGCCACCCCTCCCCCACGCCGTGTTTCCGTCTCACGGAACAGTACACATTAGTAGATTGTTGGGTGTGTCCTCTGTTCCACACCGCCATCCGCCTCCTAAGGTTTTGCCCTTACACAGAGGAGGGAAGTGATATGGCTTCTGCTGCAGGAGGATGAGGCAGGGCGGGGTGTATGCTTCAGAGACCTCTATGGACACTGGCATCCATGGCTAAGAATGTTCTTTTAAGTGTCTTTCACCAAAGGCCCGTGAATCTTCTGTTATGGTCGTTTCATTGCCTATGGAATTCTACACTGAAAGTGGTTAACACCAGCACTTGAAGGAACTGATCTTTCAGCACCCAGGGCTAGCAGTGAGAAGCCTGGTCTCTGTCTCATTACTGTACAGATATCTTTCCGCCCATTCAATTTTCGTGTTTTCATTTTTCAGTTTGTGTTTAGGTTCATGTGAATCTAAGTGGACTTTGGATTTGTTTGTTTTTTTTTTTTGAAGAACTTTATATTCATTCTAGCCTAAAACACAAATCCTTCTTTACATCTGAAAATATTTTATTCCTGTGTTACTTTTCTGGATTTTTCTTTCTCTTCTTTGCTTTATTTTTTTCTAGTCTTGGATAATTTTCTCAGGCGTATTATCCAATTCTCTAATTTTATTTGCACCTATGTTTAGTGTGATGTTGCCACTGTCGCTTCTTTGTCCAGATAAGGTTTGGCTATGTTTCCCTGGTGACTGGCCTACCACTCTCTACATAGATCCATCTAGTTTCACACTTGCAGCAATCCTCCTGTCTCTGCCTCTTGAGTGCTCTGTTTAACCTGCTTCTTAATATGACCACAAAGTTTTCATTGGTTTATCTTCCTACCATTTTCACGTCGTTCTTTTTAAAAGTCATTGGTTCTTTTTCATGCTTTGTTTTTTCTTTATCTTATTTATCTTATTAACCTTTTGCTTTGTTTTTGTTATTTTGGTCTCTTGTTGTCTTGAGACAGGGTCTGTCTTTGTAGCTCTGACTATCCTACCACTCACAGGGTGAGGTTAGGGTTAGGCCTCAAACTCACAGATATCTGCCTACCTTTGCCTCCCAAGTGCTGGAACTAAAGGCATGTGCCATCACGCTCGGTATTAAACATTTTAAGCACATTTATTTAGAAATGTTTCTTTTATTTAGAGTTGCTAGAATAAATTCTCCTGTTTGTGCACCTATGGGCCACATTTGGGTCAGCGTGTTTCCCTGCATGCTTCGGAGTGTTTTGCTGGGTCATTCTCTTCTGGAGTACTTGGTGTTTGTTTGTGTATTTGCCTGGGGGGTGGGGGCTTAAAGTCTGTATTATGGAAGTGTTTCCCTGGGAGGGTCTGATCTTGATTTTGCCAGTGGCCACCAGATTTCCTTGGCTCACTAATGTTTGGAGTCCTTAATGGTGCCAGACTCAAGGAGCTGAGGGCTGGCACAGCGAGGCCTTCTTGGGTAGCTATATCTCCAAGGCCTTTCAATTACTCAACCCAGCATGCTGGCTTTACAAGAATGGATTTTTTTTTTTTTTACACATAAGGATAGGTGTCCCAAAGTGTATGTTGAGAGAGCAAGCGAGCTAAGAGCAAACTGTCGCTTTCTGTGACTACTCCTCAGAAGTCATACAGCACCCCCGTCACCAAATGAGTTAGCTGGTCCTGTCACAACACACTTGCCAGACTAAAGGGGCCAAAAAAAATTATATATATACATATACATATATATGTGGTGTGTGTGTGTGTATATATATATATACATACATACACTACACACACACACACACACACACACACACATACATATATAAAATTGTCCAGTAGTCTTTGGAACAATCAACCACAATACTCTCTATATTCGTTAGTTTCGATATTCACAGTCTAGGCAATCCATTCTTAGCATAGATTATATATTTGGCCGATTTTGTCTCCCTCTGATGTAACACCTGGAGAACACGGTAAGTGCAGCCCTCCAGGATAAAGGCATGTGTGTCCCACATTAGAAGAACGAGGAACAGTGGCTTCCACTGCTCCAGCCAGACCTCAGTGGCGCATACTGGAGACAACCGCTTTCCCACAGAAACAATCTGATAAAGCCCTTCACATGGAACAGCCCTGGGAGGGGGTTCATCAACTGATGGCATCTTAGTAATAATACATCTCTAGCAAGAAATGGGGATTCTGGTCTTGGTCCCAATTTATAAAGCTCCTGAGGAGCACACGAAAGAGGATCAACTGTGCATCCTTTAGTCGTGTGGGCTAAGATCATCCCTGTGGCCTTCCTGAGCACGGCTTTTCCCGAACGGAATGGAGTAATGGCTTCTTCCTGTCTTCCCAGGGCCTGGGATTACAGCTAAGTCACCACACCTGTACCGGTAACAGTTGTGAGTAGTGACTTACACTCACAAGTCAACGTGCAAATTCTATGAATGATCTTATTTTGCTCTGTTGTCCTCATCTCAAATAATATCAAGAGAAAAAAACTAAAAAATTGTATGTAAAAATGTAGCCTTGGATATTTACCAGTAGAAATGCAGAAAAATGAACTTAAGTGAAAAGCAGATTTGTTAAGCACTGTGTAGGGTTGGTGAGATGGATCAGCAGGTAAAGGCACTCGCCATAGAGTCTGGTGACATCAGTTAGAACCCTAACTGCACATAAAAGTGGAAGGAGAAAACTGACTCTACAGAGTTGTCCCCTGACCTCCGCATGTGCATGGTGGAATGCATGCACACACAGATACACACATACACACACAGATACACACATGCACACACACATACACACAGATACACACATACACAGATACACACACACAGAGAGACACACAGAGACGGATACACACATGCACACACAGATACACATACACACAGAGAGACACACATACACACACAGATACACATATGCACACACGGAGACACACATAGACACGGATACACACATACACACACAAATACACACATACACACACGGATACACACATACACACAGAGAGACACTCATACACACACAGATACACACATGCACACACAGGAACACACATACACAGACACACACACTAGTAATAATAATAAAATTGTATGCCTTTTTTCTCTGTACAATATTTGTTACTTAGAGTAGAAGAAAATGATTAATAATTGCTAATGATTAGGTTAACAAAGAGATCCGTATGGATAAAGATATGAATAAAGGTATTTCAGGACTTTAGGGTATGATTTTTAATGATGCGGAGGGAAGGGAGAACAAATGTGAACTCTCTACAGATAAAGGGTGAACAACTGAGCCTAAAATGAATATAAAATGTGATAACTTTTATTTATGTATTTATTTGTTTTTGGTGGCGTTTAGAGGCAGGGCTTTTCTGTTTAGTAGCCTGGCCATCCTGAAACTCACTCTGTAGACCAGGCTGGCCTCCCACTCACACACGCCTTTAATCTTGGCACTCAGGAGGCAGAGGTAGGAGGTGAGTTCAAGGCCAGCCTGATCTACAGGGTGAGTTCCAGGACAGCCAGAGCTACACAGGGGAAACCTTGCATTGATTATGATTAATATAGACCTCTGTGTATTTCTTTGGGACTGAATGACTGCAGGACCAGGCAGGACAGAAACCTTGATCAACAGCCAGGGGCTGGAACAGGAGAATAGTCATGGAGAAAGCCACCCAGAGGTGATTGGAGGTGGCTTAGTACCCAGCATGACATCTCCAGGGAGAGGGGAGTGCAGGAGACAAGAGAGGGTGGGGGGTGCAGGGGTCAGTGTAGGCCTTGGAGACCCGAGGGCTGGGGAAGGCACTTCAGCAAATGCCTCCAGGTTAAAGGACTGATGTCGGTCAGAGGTCCTCTCAGGGAGACCTAGGATAATTTTCCTTTGTGTGAACTATACGAGGAAGAAGTGAAATTAAGAAGAGTGAGGTCTAGCACTTTCTCATTTAGGTATGCTTTTCTTCATGGAAAGAACCTGAGATTTACCATTTAAAAGAACTGTGCCAAATTCCTGTTTTTATGACCTTGGGAAAGTCATTTGCTCCATCTTTAAACGAACATAACATAGTCAGGCATAGTGGCTCATAATCTCAGCACGAGGCAAAGGAAGCAGGAGATTTGCAAGGTCCAGGCCACCCTGTAATACATAGTAATGGTGGTAGCAAAGGAAGACACAGCTCAACACTGGCCACTGTGCCACCTCAGAGCTCCTTCCAGAAACTTCTGCTCAGAAGAAACAGAAACGATTAACTTATACCACAGAAAAGAATTTTAGGATGAGTCAGTATGATAAATTGGAGTTTATTGAGAACAGGGTTGAGAGAGAGAGAGAGAGAGAGAGAGAGAGAGAGAGAGAGAGAACATAGTTTTACACAACCAAGGTACCAGTCTTCATTACTTTTCTATTGCTGTGAACAGATACCATGACCAAGTGTTTAGTGGGGCTCGCGGTTGCAGAGGGTTAGTCCATGACCGTTATGGTGGGGACCACAGCAGCAGGCTGGCAGGCATAGTGCTGGAGCAGTAGCTGAGAACCTACATCTGATCTAAGAGAGCAGGAGGCAGAAAGGGTTAACTGGGAATGTGGTGACCTATTGAAACCTCAAAGCTCAACCCCAGGGACACATTTCCTCCAATGGGGCCACACCTCCTAATCCTTTTTGGAACTGGGGGATGAGTATTCAAAAGTATGGAAACCATTCCCATTCAAACCACGACAATGCCCACAGGCTGTTCAAGAGAGAAGGTAATACACACACACACACACACACACAAACACACACATACACATACTCACACACATGCAAGCATTGGTTACTTTTTTTGGGAACAGGGTTTCACGTAGCTCAGACTGGTCTCAAACTTGCCACGCAGCTAAGGATGTTGAACTTCTGCCTCCATCTCCCTTGTTCATGCTAGGCAAGTACTCTACCAACCAAATGCCCATATACCAAACCTATTCATTGGTTTTCCTTCTTGGAGATGGTGTCCTATAGATCAGGCTGTCCTTAGACTTGCAGTCTTCCTGACTTCCCTTTCTTGAAGTCACACCTGACTTGTAGTAATTTTCTTTAGGAAAAGGGGCTATAAAATGGTTTATGAGGTATGTTGTCCGTGTTTAAAGGTTGATAAGAGAAACACAGGTCACAAAAGATTAAAAGGATATACTATGTAGGTCACAATGTCAAAGCCTGTTTGGCGTGTGTACCTGTGTGTAGATACGTGTTTACAAGTGTTTGGATTTGTGCAGAGGCCAGAGGATAGCCTCAGGGATCAAGCCTCAGGCACCATTTTCCTTATTTTTAAAGATAGGATTCCTCACTGGCCTGGATCCTGCCAGCCAGAAAATCGCCACAGGCCCACCAAACCCAAGCCCTTTTTAATGTAGATTCTGGGTACCTGACTCTGGGCCTTATGCTTGCAAAACCAATACTCTGGAGACGGAGCTAAATCCCAGTCCAAGGCAGGTGTCTCGGCTGTAAACATGGCTCATAACCTTGTTTGTGAGATTTTTCTCAGAAACATGAATTAATAGTATTTTGCAAGCAATTTGGTCTTGGTCACCAAGGGACATAAACGAGATTCCTAGTCAGAAAGGATTCTTTTCTGTCTCGTGTTCCTTTAATATCCCTAGCCTTTCTATCCTACCTCAATGACACCTGTTGGAGAATCAGCATGGAATGAACAGTGTGCTAAAATCCAGGCTGTATGCTTTTTCTCCAGACTAAGGGCTCCAGAATTAAAGAAAAAGGATTGTGTCATAGTTGGGGTTTCTATTGCTGTAACAAACACCATGCCCAAAAAGCAAGTTTGGGAGAGGAAAGGGTTTATTTCACTTAGACATCATTGTTTACCATCAGAGGAAGCTATGAAAGGAACTCAAACAGAGCAGGAACCTGGAGGTAGGATATAACTGGAGGCTTTTCTGCATCCTGTCCAGTCCAGCAGACACTTACAAAATCATTCAGAGGCATAATATTAACTATAATTATTTGGCTGATGGCTCAGGCTTATTACTAAATAGCTCTTACTTTTAAATTAACCAATTTCTATTCATCTGTGTATCGCCATATGGCCCATGCCTTACCAGTGATGCTCTGACATTTTTCTCCTCCAGCAGATTCTGGCATCTCCTTTGACTCTGCCTTCTTTCTCCCTGTATTCAGTTTGGCTTTCCTGCCTAATTATATTCTGCCCTGCCACAGGCCAAAGTAGCTTTATTCGTCAATCAATAAAAGCAACACATATTCACAGTGTACAGAAAGACATCTACATCAGCAGGAGCTGAGGCAGAGGCCATGGTGGGGTGTGCTTACTGGCTTGCTTCCCAGGGCTTGCTCAGTCTTCTTTCTTATAGAACTCAGGACCACCAGCCCAGGGGTGGCACTACCCACAATGGACTGGGTTCTCCCACATCAACCACTAGTTACGAAAATGTCCTACAGTCTGATTGTATGCAAGCATTTTTTTCAGTCAAGACTCCCTCCTCTCAGATGACTTCAGTTTCTGTCAAATTGACATAAAACCAGCTGGGAAAGATTGTTAACATTTTTTTTTTGTCACACAGATTATCAGGGAGCAGTGCTCCTCGTGATAAACAAAGAAAGTCACATACTTTTTGAAATTGTAATGAGAAAGCCATAGATGGCATTTTCCACCTAAAGCCCTATCGTAAAAGAACAACTCTGGAGTCATCACAACAGCCATGTGGTATTTATCATTGTCCCCTGCTACAGGAGAAGATATTAGAGTTTGGCAATCGGACCAAGTGTGTGCCCAAGGTCACAGCACTTAAGACACGGTGCTGGCTTGTAGAACTTTCAGCATGTAGAGACCCCATGAAAGAGAAAAGGGTCAGGAAAGAGGCCCAGCATAGTAGGTGCACGACTAATCTCAGCACAGAGGAGGCTAAGGCAGCAAGATCATGCAATCAAAGCCAACCTGGATTACATAGATAGACAGCGTGACCCTTTCTCCAAATGAGAGTCTTGAGAGAAGCTGGTGGCGGGGAGATTTGCACAGAGAAGGCAGAGAGCAGAGGACATTTGAATGACCTGAGTGGCGGGGCTACTGCAGGGATGGCCATTTAGTAGTGTAGGGCAACAAGGGCTGTTGACGAAAGTGAGAAGGGGAGAAAGAAAACCACAACTCCGGAGAGGACCTAAGGCAAGGAAATGTCATCAGCACAGGTTGAGAGAGATTTAAAGAAAACTGCTTTCTTCAGAGCCAAGAATAGAAAGACAAGGAAGACACATGGGCCACACTTGTAAAGGTCAACAGTTGTCGGGACAGAGACCAGAATCCAGGCCTAACACGCACGTTTTCTCTGCTGTTGCCCTAGGATACAGCCATTACCTTCAGTACAAAGGTCTTAAACCGGCCAAGTGCAGTTCGTTCCTCCACTTTCCCAGTCTACTGCAGGGACCCCTCCTTTCTACAGCTCTCCTTCATGCTGACCCTTGACTCTGTTTTCTGCGCCACTGCTTTCCTATGCTCCGTGCCTGGCAGGTCCCATGGCTACTCCTTTCTTTCCTCTGTCTCTTTGCCTGTTTAACCTGGACGGGAACCTGGGAGGCCAGCAACAGCTGGGCAGTGACTTGACCTGATCCAGTTGGCATTCCTTTGCACCTCCGCGGCAAGTGGGTTCCAGCTGTCCTAGAGCCCAGAACTAAGCTACCTAGCATGTTATCTGCTCGGTGCCTGCGCCACCCCATGCAGCCTCCACCCCAAGGATACTCTGGCAGAGAGCTTATTTGGTAGAGCTGGCAGCAGGCTGGGATCCGTAGGGTTGGGGGCTTTCTTCCTCGTAGAGAATGAGTGCCTCGCCTACCGCAGTAAGCCACGGAGGACAGTGTGGTGTCACTGACTTGGGCTGTCAAAGTCATTTCGTTGGGTTCTTGCTGTTTCATGAGATCAAGAAACTCTCTCAATCTCTTAACGTATGATGTCTTCACAGGTAAAAAGTTACTGAACACCTGCTTTGTGGGGATCATTAACTTGGCCTTCCTCAGAAGTGTGCTCAACAGTTTTCATACTTGCCCCTTCTTGGAGGGTGAGAAACTTTGAGAACATGACAAACAGCGACACTGAAGCTAATGTGGTCATTCATTTAGTGTTTTCTGTCCATAATTTATTTTATTAATTTATTATTGTAATGATTGTTGTGTCTCTGTAAAAGACAAGCCATGCCCACTCCCTCCCCCATCCGCTAAGGCAGGCGGATCTTCGGCTTCCAGCCTGAGCTCGCTCTCTTTTTCAGTCTTACTCCTGGAGAGGCCGCTTCGCTTCTGCCTCTCTCCCCACTTCTCCCCTCCCCCCTTCTCTCCCTTTCTCTCTCTCTCTCTCTCTCTCTCTTTCTCTCTCTCTCTCTCTTCTCCCCCTTTCCCTTCCCCCTCCAGAACCCCCTGAATAAATATTCAACATCACTCTGCGTGTCGTGCCTATCTATGTCTCTGTCTCTTGCCCGTCCACCACGTGTCTCCCTGCCTGGGACCAGCCACTGCTCGGAGACGGGCATCCGCCTTTGCCTGGGACTGGATGCTCCCAGGGCCTGCTGCCTGCCGCCATATGGTCCGCTACCACCGCTTGGGGACATTCAGCATTTCTGCTGCCTGCTGCCGCTGGGGATCCTGCAGCATTTTTAATTTTTTCCATAACAATTATGTGTATGGGTGTTTTGCCTGCATGTATACCTACATACGTACATGTGTGCCTGGTTGTGAGCTGCCATGTGAGTGCTGGGACTTGAACCTGGGTCCTCTGGAAGAGCAGCCAGTGCTCTTAACTCCTGAGCCAACTCTCTAGCCCCATTTTTTTTCCCACAATTTTAAAAACGATATACCTCTAATCTGAGCTCTTAAGAGGAAGAGGCAGCTGAATCTCTGAGTTTGAGGCCAGCCTGGTCTACATGGTGAGTTCCAGGCCAGCCAGAGTTACATGGTGAGACCTGTCTTGAAAAGAAGGGGAATGAGAGGGAAAAGAATAGGAGGACGAGGAGGTAGTAGTGGTAGTGTTTGGGGACAGAGTCTCATTAAGCACCTAGATTGGCTTTAAACATGTGATCCTCCTGGTTCAGCCTCCTTGCCAACCAAACTTGACTGCTATATTGTTTTGTGGTACAGTGGTTACAGGGCATGGAGAAAGGATGCTTCAAGGGTACAAACCCCAAATTCTTTATAAATACCAAGAGGTCAAAGGGAGCTCTTTTATTTCTTTCAAGCTGTGATATATACAAAATATAAATTTATGTATATATATATTTTAAATTACATAATATATAAAGTTTTATCTATACATATATAAAAGTGTGATATGAAGCCGGGCGGTGGTGGCGCACGCCTTTAATCCCAGCACTCGGGAGGCAGAGGAAGGCGAATCCCTGTGAGTTCGAGGCCAGCCTGGTCTACAAGAGCTAGTTCCAGGACAGGCACCAAAAACTACAGAGAAACCTTGTCTCGAAAAATCAAAAAAAAAAAAAAAGTGCGATATGATTATTAGCCACACTATGAAGCGGTGAGTGTAAACAAGGGCACAATGAAACCACTAACCTGCCTGGGCCATTCTGTGGGAAGAAAGAAAGGTTTATTGGGACTCAAACTGCCAAGACTGTCTCTCAGGGTGGAGGCGGTGAGCAGAATGGCACAAAGTAAGCAGATTTTCTATGACGGTCAGGAGGGTACCGGGTTTGAGCAGGTATAGGCTGTTAGGATTGGCAACAGATGCCTTTGCCTGAGGGAGTTGCCCTTGGATCAGATAAAGGGAGGTTCCCTGAGGGTGAACAGAGAATGCATTGGGGGAGGGGCTTCAGAGAGAAGCAATGATTGTCCCCATCTTTAACGTAATGACAGTGAGCAGCCAACTCATCATTTGATCTTCATAAATTCCAGCAGCCAAGTGAAGTTTACGACAACTTGTTTCTTTCTATCTTTAATACCTTGATATTATGTCTTCAGGACTAAGGTGTGTGGACACCATTTTAGAAAGATCTACCTTTCTCTTCTCCTCTCCTCTTTCTCCTCTCCCCCACCCCGCTCTTTCTGTCTTTATGGGAAGGGGTGGAGTATCACAGAAGGGATGTTGAAGAGGGGAGGCCTTTTGAATGAACTTGGAGTCTCTGACTAACCAGTTGAGTTTCTGGAAAGGTCTAGAAATAACAGTTTCTTCAGGGTGGAGTGCGGAAGGCAAGCCAGGGCAGACTTCACCCTTGGGGAGGGTTTGGGGGGGATGGGACTGGGAACTGAAGTCAAGCATAATGTTTTTGTTCTTTGGTTTTCTAAGTAACTGCTTTGCCTAAGGAAATGAAAGGGATTAAACAATGGCAGACCCAAACTAGCTCATTGTTAGCCGGGGATATTCTAGCCTCACAGTCCATCAATTATACCATCTATAACTAGACTTCAAATGAATGTGCATACCAAATGAACTCTTCCTAAAGAGAAACTTCTTGCTGGAATTGGTGACTAGACCACAGAATTAGTCATGTTGTTAAATTTGTTTAAGCATCTCATTAAACAAGATTGAATGTAACATGAGGGCTGGCTTGTTGGGGTTTCTGTCCCGCCTGGTACCCCACAACTGGCAACTCCCAAGGAAAATCACACACAAGACTCCATAAGATTATAAACTGATTGGCTCATTAGGTCAGGCTTCTTGTTAACTCTTATAACTTATATTAACCCATAATTCTCATCTATGTTAGCCATAATGGCTCCGTACCTTTTTCAGCTGGGCAGGTTACATGTTGTCTCTTCGGTGGTCTGCGCAGGAATGGCGGAGGAACCTCTCTGCTTCCCAGAATTCTCCTGTTCTCATTGCATCACCTCTACTTCCTGTCTGGTTTTCCCACCTATACTGCCTGCCTGGCCAATCAGCGTTTTATTAAAATATGATTGACAGAATACAGACAATTCTCCCACATCAATTGAAGCTTTCCAAAAGGTTGGCAGGGGCGGGGAAGGTAAAGGGTCATTAACATTAAATACCCATACAAAAATGATTTATAAATGAATATATTACTTCTTACTGGTATTAAAATAGTGACAGGCCTTGGTTTCTATGGCCTGCTAGGAGCCACCCTCCCTAAGATCCTCCTAAGATGGGGAGAGTGCAGAAAGGAGCAGTGAATCTCTTGGATTGTCTTGGGGTACAGTGCTTTGATCCATTTGCTGAGCTGGACTGACCTGGACTGAGCTAAGGCTGGCTACCCTTGCTCTCTCTGTCTTGAAAGAGAAAGGTTTTTCTTTGACCCTTCTCTTTAATATTCCAATCATGAAAGAGCTGCCCAAAGACCACAGTCACCAAATCCACTGCCTTCCCCCAAGGTTCTCTGTACCCCATTAATCACAAAGTGTAAATCTCTTTGCATCCATAGCAGCCAGGCTTCCAAAGGTCACCAGCATCCTTCTGGTTGCTAGACCCAGTGACACTTCTCAGTATTCGACTGACTTAACCTTTCTACAACCGCTGCTGACACTGTTGCTCTTGACCACGCCCTCTTCTCTGAACTACTTTGTCCTCTTGGTTTCTCTGTTGACAGAGAACAGCGAGACTCGTAACCATCTCACGTTCCTCCTTCCTCATTTGTGGCCTACACTTACCACTCTCAGCTAAACCTCTGATTATCAGTATGACCCCGCGGCCAAGTTCAGGGCCCTGTCTCTGTCTGTCTATAGTCTCTCATTGTCTACAGCCATCCTCCAACTCAAAGCTGACGTGCCTTGTTTCCAATCCTGCCTTTCGCCACCCTCCCTCCTCAGATATTTGATGAAAACAAGAGATAGAAACTGGTCTGGCAGTTTAGAGATAGAGGCAGGAAATGGCCTTGGTTTTGTCTTGACCAGAAAGGGGCTTTTGGTTCCCACTCTGAGATATTATCTTTATTCTCTCTATTTCACCACTGCCTTGGAGCTCTATGGAAGGACGCACTGAAATTGAGGCAGGTGGACACGGAGTTGGTGAGCCAACTGGGCTGGCCAGCTCACCTCCCTGAAGTCCTTTGAGAGCCCCCAGAGCGACCCCCTTCCAGGAAGCCATTCCTACCACCCAGGTGCTCTGTGTGTCAGCCCTGCTCACTTTTGAGCCTGTAACAAGTCCTCCCTAAAATTCACCCTCTGCGATCTGTGTATTCCATTCACATTCACGAATAGATGAGACAGGGATTTGGAGAGCCACTGATTCATCTAGCGCCTACTTCTGCGAGCTTTGTTTACCTAAGACGAGGAAGCCTCCCTTGCTCTCAAGGTCGCCTGCTGTTTATACTTTCCCCCCTAGAATGTGTGACGTCTTTAGCAAGACAACAGGGACTTAGATTTCGCATACCTTCAATAGATATCCCCAACTCATTTCTCAGTTTCCCCATAACAGTAAAAAGGATCAGGCCGGTGAGGCGACTAAACAAGGGGCTTATCATCAAGTCCAGGGGCCTGAGTTCCACCCCTGGGACCCACATTCTCACGAGCTGCTGTCTGACCTCCACACAAGCACTGTCACACAAATACAGTTTTAAACGATCAGTATTACCGCTATTCATATTCTAGCTTAAGTCAGAGACCTAAGGGCAGTATCCTCTTCAATCTGTACTGAGGTGCGTTCCACGGGTATAGGGAGGGAGGCAAGTTATATAGCAGCCCGAGGCTGCTGCAGCCTCAGAGCTGGGGTTCAGCAGGGGCATCCAAAACCAACTGGCAGCAACGTGGTTAGCCAGACAAACTCACTGCACTTTGCTTCATTAGAATGGGATCTCCATATCATCGGCTTAGCAAAATGGCCTGCTCCCCCCGCGGCGCTCAATTAATACATTCCTTCTGGCAATCCTGAAGGAGAACAAGTACCAGCGACCCTTTCCAGTAGTCACCTGACTTGACCTTTCCAAGATAGCTGACCTAATTCCAGGAAAAGCGGACCTATGCCTGAGACTCCTCCCCTTCCCTTGCCTGCCTCCTCGACTCATTAATAATCCTTCTTCCATTGAAGTTTGTCCCCAGACTCCTGGCAGCTATCACTCTCTTGAGATGTTCACACTTGATCCAAGAGTGTGTATTTCACCGTTATAAAACTTCCTCCTGGTTCCTTAAGTTTGTGTTGTCTCTGAATTCTTTATCCTGTGGTGACAAGAACCTGGAATCATTATGGTAAGTATTGGATTCCCAGTTATTGGGTATCCTTTACCGATGCAATAAGCCAAATCAGACCGAATTAATAAACCCCAGGTTTAATAAACAGGGCAAAGCAACTCTTGGGTGACTCTTGGAAAGACAGGAGAGAAATTACTTCCTGGCAGGTCTGGTGACCAGGTCTTAATACCCTGTAGTTGAGGTCTTGAGCAGCACCAGGGGAGGAGCTGGCCTTGTTGGGCTTTCTGAGGAGTAAGGTCTAGAATGGCAGGAGGGAGACCCTAGCAGAGATTCCCAACACATCAGTTGAAAGCCTTAGTCTGATATCCCTAAGACTTCCCAGCCTTCACTCCTGGCAACGAAGTCACCAATAAATGGTACCAACTTTATCTCCAAGTTGTGTCTGGCCACTCCAATGCCATCACACTCTACTAAGACGGGGTCTTCATTCTCTTCTCATGAACTAATGTGTCTTTTTCCTAACTGGGCTTCTGCTTCCATTGTTGTCTGCCTTCTTTCAAATCCATGATCCACGTGGCAGTCTGTACAGCCAATCCACTGTGTCAATAAAGCAGCCTTGAATCAAAGGACAGAGTCAAAGATTGGCTGACCAGGATTAGCCATAAAGTTCTTGGAGGATTTAGGAGGGGGCTAGAGGGGATGGGAAGTGAGGAGGAAGAGTCAGGGGGATTTCTGCTGCTGGAGAGAGGGCCAGCCAATCGCTCCGCTTTCCTTGGATTTTTCAGGTCTTTATCTCAATTTCTAACTCCCAAGTTTTTACTATACTAAAACAAATTAGGTGATTGTTGCCTCTGGCAGCCACACCATGACCAAGGCAGTTTCTATAAAGGAAAACATCCAGCTGGGACTGGGGCTGGCTTACAGGTTCCTGCCATAATAATCATGGCAGGAAGCATGATGGCACACTGGCAGACATGGTGTGGGCCTGGCTTGCGTTTCTGAAACCTCAAAGCCCACACCCATAGACATCACCTAACAGGGCCACTCCCTGTGAGCCTATGGGAACCATGTTTATTGAAATTGCACAGTCAGAGCAAGATTTTCAAAATCTAAATCAGATCATTGTCAGTTGTCTGACATTTACTAACATTAGCATTTGCTAACCACTGAATGTTTCTGAGATCATCTGAAATCCTTCCATTATAAAGTTCCCCCAATCTGTCATGTCCTGCCCCTATTACCCGGACCCTACACACACCCTCTGGTTCCCTGTACTCTTGTCACAATGCCCTTCATGTTCTGCACACATGCCAAGCTTCTCCCTGGCCTGGATGTGGTACAGGCCGGTCCCTTCGCCAGTGAGGCTCCTTCCCATTCAGTACCATCTTCCTAAGAGGCTGTCTCTACCATTCAGATGAAATCATTCTCCACCACTCATCCCTTTCTTATACCCTCTGCGTTATCTAATACTATGTTATTTTCTGACCTATTCATTAGATTCACAGCTTCTTCCAGTGCAGAATGTGGCCATCACATCAACAGTGTCTGGCTTTATTCACTGCCTTATTCACTGACTAATTCTCGGTGATTCAGCCCAGTGAAGGCTCAGCAAGTTACTGTTAAACAAACACTTTGCACCATGTCTCAAACATTGCTTAAAGTAATACATAGGTATGTGTGTGTGTATGTACATATATTCCAAAACACACATACACACATATGTATGAATGTACACACACTCACTCACACACACACACACACACACACACACACATGGTATACATATACACACACTCTAGAACAACTCTGGAGCCCTGTATGAGTATTTCCATATATTACAGATTAGGAAACTATGGCCCAGAGATGCCCCAGGAGGTACACTGGGATTTCCTCCAGGCAGCCTCCCTCCGACACCCCTGCTGTTACTCATGGCAGTACACTTCTTAGTTGAGGCTGCCTGCGTATCTAGACTTTCCAGATCAAGAAATGATCCTCAGGTCAATTGATAAACTCAGAAGAGAGAGACACCAGGGGGAGCAAAAAGAGCTTAAGACCACATTAAAAGGCTGGGAGCGGTGGTGCATGGTGGGAGGTGGGTCTCTGTGCCCACCACAGCCAGAGGAGTAACAAACCACAGGAGGCAAGAAGGCAGTTCAGGTCAACACAACTAGGTAACCAGTGTTGGTTCAAACTAGGAGATTTGAATTCCAAGTAGTTTCTTTTAGGCATTTTTAAGTATAACACAGTCTGATGAAAACTCTCCTGGTGTCTTAGTTAGGGTTTCTATTACTGTGAAGAAACACCATGACCAAAAGCAAGTGGAGGAGGAAAGTGTGTATTAGGCTTACACTTCCATATCACTGTTCATCATCAAAGGAATTCAAGACCAGAATGCAAACAGGGAAGGAATCTGGAGGCAGGAGCTGATATAGAAACCGTGGAGGGATGCTGTGTACTGACTTCACCAAATGTCCTGCTCAACCTGCTTCCACGTAGAACTCAGGACCCTCCAGCCCAGGGAGGGCCCCACCCACAATGGCAGGGTCCTTCCCCCCCATCATCAATTAAGGAAATGCCCTACAGGCCTGCCTAAAGCCTGATCTTCAGGAGACAGTTTGTCAGTTGTATTTCCCTCCCCTCAAATGACTTTCATTTGTGTCAATATGGCATAATATTGTATGGCCACACCTGGTGATGATTAACAGGATTGACTGTGTGTACAATAAAACATACATAAATCCCCTCGAGGAACAAAGGAAACTAAATAAAGATCAGATGTGAGGACATTGAAACACTTTGTAAGTTACCTTAACACCTTCCACAAACATGGCTTCCATAGCTTGACTGAGACAAACAGGTTTATGATAGAGGTCTGGGAGGGTCCAGTGTGGTCTCCCACCACACAGATAGTACAAAGGTCACCAGGCTAGAATGTTTGGCCACTCCCAGCCTTCTGGGAGGATTATAGGTTTTGAATTCCTTTCCTTGAATGTGCTAACATTCCGGGTTTCTCTAGTGCTTATCTTTGGGAACAAGGACCTCCATGCCTACCATAGTACCTGGCTATAACCTCAGCACTTAAGAGGTTGAAGCAGGGGCTCCATGAGCTTGAGGTCAGTTTGGGCGACATTATTCTGATTGTGCTCTTAAAAACATACCTCAATTAAGACCATAATGGGGATACCCACTGAAACAGTTTACCTGAGTTAATGGGAGCTCACCAACTCCAGCCGTACAGGGAAGGAACCTGCATGGGATCAAACTAGACCCTCTGAATGTGGGTGACAGTTGTATGGCTGGGGCAGACTGCGGGACCACTTGCAGTGGGACCAGAATTTATCCCTACTGCTTATACTGGCTATTTTGGGAACCCATTCTCTTTGGAGGGATATCTTGCTCAGTTTAGATATAGTAGTGGCTTGGAATTTCCCCAAAGCAATGTGCCTTACCCTCTCTGAGGAATGGATGAGGGGAGAGAGATGGAGGGAATAGGAGGAGGGAAGAAAGAGGGAACTGGGGTTGGTATGTAAAATGAAAAAAGAAAGTTTGTTTTCTTTTTAAAAAAATAAACACAAAAAAAGTTTAAAACCACATAACCTCAAGTACCCAGGAGGGTATTTGTCCATCCCTACCATTTTCCAACCCCAGTGGGGATGGGGAACATGGGAACAAGTGCCAGCATTCCATTGGGAGAGCTCCATGCTGCACACCGAGAATTTATCCTAGGTGAGTCCCCAGGACCCATGAGGTTTGTCTCCATCCATGCAAACTGTTACAACAAAAGAGCACAGACTAGGGGTTTACAGATACTAGGAACTGATTTCCTGGAGGTGCAGAGGCTGAAAGGTCCAAATCATGGTGGTTTGGTGATTAGCAGGGGATGCCCCCCTCCTGCAGTCACTGCTGGTGCTCACTGTCCCTTCCAGAGCAGAAGGGCTACAGGACATCCTTGAAGCCAATTCCACCATGAAGACTGCTTTCTCTAAGGGCCCAGACTCTACATGCCATCATGTTAACATATGGACTTGTCAACTGCAAGTCAACATCTGGGTTTGGATGGGACGCAAATGTTCGGAACATAGCAGGGAGACTCAAACACTTGGGGTCCCCAGGTGACCTTATGTTGGCATAGAAAAAGCTCCACAATAGTCTGAAATGGGGTATAACAAAGACTTATTTATCTGGGTATAAACTTACAGAAAGAGTAGCAATTCACAATCCTCTGCACGTGCTGGGAACTGGAACTAAATCCAGCAGCCAAGAGGTTAGTGTATGCTTTTCATCCACATTTATAGTACATGAGACCATGACCAAAGTAGGCTGGTATCTTAAAGGCTATTGGCTGAAGGAGTTCCCACAGCACCTCCCCCTTTAGTCTAAATAAGAGAGGTCTAAACCTAATACAAAATAATATACAATAAGATCAAATATAAAGTATGGTCCAGGGAAAAGCAGAGGCAAAAACATATATAAAAATTAGAATTACAACCAGCATGAACAACATCAAGCAAAAAACATATGCTGAATGTTTCAATAGTTATCCTATCCTAGGAGTCTTAAGTCTTATTTTAAAAATGGCTTGACTAAGTCAAATAACTTAGAGACTATCTAGTCTTCAACCCCATCAAAGACCTGAGAAGGGAACAGGAAGTGCAATCAATCAACTTCCAAAAGGTACAAGAAATGACAAAGACAACCGGTTACCTGAGCAATTATCCAAAGTCTCATTTGCAATGTTGGGGCAACCAACTTTGGCTAAGGTCTGGAGTAACTGACAAACTATTTTCAGAGGCAGGAAAATCTGAAAAACCATTTTACCCTGTCTTGACAAGGGTTGGCAGTCTTTTTGCTTGTATCTTGTTTGTTCAGTCTGGACACCGTGCATTTTGTCAGTGATTGAGACAGGGGCAGTTCTTTGCCAAAAGACCAGTTTTGCCAATAAATAAACAAGCTCCAAGTAGAGTGTCTTTGGTCCTCAACATTCTCTCAGGAATAGATTGGTGCTGCTAGGAGCAATTGTGTCTCAACAGAACCCTAAATTATTTAAATGTCATATTCTATAGTTCTTTGAAGTGTTTGAAGATTACTTATCTATGCAGAATACAACCTCTATGCATCTAAAGAACCTGATTAGTCTAATTCTAAGTATGACAAACATGGATGACTATTGACCTGCAATTCTTAATACCTATATAGCTTAAAGACTATATTACTATAGGTTTATATTTAAAAAATTAAACAATCTTTAAACAGATGTGCAGCAAATGAGGACAATGATCTCAAAATGTTAACAATGTATAAGTATCTTGATCAAAGGTAGAAATGTATAGTGCAGTATGATAAATATATCCTAAAATTGCATCAATATACAAAATATCTTAAGCAGAGGTAGAAATATACATGCATATAATATGATGAAATAACTTTACCTAGGTGTACAAATACTGTAAACAGAGATAGGAGCTTATTCAATATAACAAGTATATTTTAAATTTGTGTCAATATACAAGAATCTATACCAATGCAAACTGTCTATCAATAATAACTCATAAGTAATCTCTCTATTATTATTATTAGTGTGAGTAAGCTCACACTAATCTACCTATTATCCCAACCCATTCATTCCCCCTTTTATTTTCTCAAGAGAGATCTTTGAACTTACTTCATTTCCACCCCCAACCCTGAGGGGTAGTTTAGCTGCAAAAGGTAGGTTAGATGCATGGGATGGAAGAAGGCCACAGATGGGGTCTGGGTAGGGCCCCGCAATGGCGTAGACTCTGGCCATGCTGAGCACCAATTTGTTGCATACAAAAGAATTCCACAATAGCCCAAAATGGATTTATAATACATGAGACAATGCACAAAGTGGGCTGCTGCTATCTTAAAGGCTAATGGCTGAAGGAGTTCCCACAGTACCCCTGTCAAGATCTGCTTCCTGCCAAACTTCAACACCCAGGTGTAAGAAATACCAAATATGAGTCTTTTCTATCAAACACTGTAAAACTTGCGTTTAGGACAAGGAATTCAAATTTTTGTATCCCCGCCCTACCTTGCAAATATTTTAATTTCCTCACCACCCCACCCAGTGAAAACTTTGTTTTCATAAAAATCCAGTGTTGCAGTCCAGGAATTTGATGGCCTGAAGCAGAGACCCCTTTCCCCCTTCCTTCATTTCCTGTACACTAACTCTTTTTGGACTAGTCAATTAAGACTATGAAGTCAGACATCAGCCCATGAGGAAAAGACACAGTCACTACCTGAGTTAGAAGAAAAATAAAGTGCACTTCTTGACTCTGTGAGCTCTCTCTTCCCAGCATGCCCTCTTGATCAAGAGTAAAGTTTCGCTCATCCAGACCTTCAGGTGCAATGGTGATCTCTTTCTTTGCAATCTCAAACTTATTTCTAACACCAGGACCCAACCATCCCTCTCTACAATCTAGGTTTATGCAGCATCTCTGGGTCTCTCTGGGAGTCCTGTTGTCAAACCACAAGGACTACTATGCCTCGTCCTTTTGCTTCCTTCTCTGACTACCTTTCCACAAAATTATAGGGAGCAGAAAGCTGTGACTGCAATCAACCTGGCACATGGAGTTAAGACTCCAGAGAGGCTGCTGGTGGCCCGCAGGCCTTCCCACAGTGGAACACCACCCTGGCTCCTGTCTGAGCCCTGGATCTATCTGTTCCTGCTGCTGGTGGCCCGCAGGCCTTCCCACAGTGGAACACCACCCTAACTCCCATCTGAGCCCTGGATCTATCTGCTTGTGATGCTGGCAATGACAGGAGAGCAGTTAGAAGTATTTAAAGACAGGAGCGTGGCCTGGGGCAACTAAGCTACAGCTACCAATTAAAAAGCCACAATTCTCATACACACTGACATCTGAGAGACGCTGTTGTTAGTCAACTTTCTGCTAATGTAAAATAAAAATACCCTGGATAAGGAACTTATATGCTTGTTTTGGCTCACCATTCGGAAGATGTTAGGCCATCGCCAAATGGCTCTGTTGCAGCATATTGGCAGTGAGGCAAACCTGCTCACCTCGTGACTGAAATGCAAAAGGGGAAGGAAGAGACTGGGGTCCACCCTTCAAAGGGACACCAGCAGTGACTTATGCCCCCAGTAGGCCCTAGACAGACAGACAGTAGGAGACTTGACAGTTCCCTACTGCTCCAATACTGCCAGTCTAAGGGGCAGGATCGTGATATCTGGGCTTTTGGGCGGTCGGTCGTAAGATCCAAACAGTCGTATCATCTCCAGGAGCCATTGGAATCTCACCACATTTTTACGATGGCTGCCATTTCCTCCTTATTCCCAGCCTTCTTCCTGATGTGGTCTTTCCTTCCCTCCTAGGCATCTAGCAGTAAACAAAGCTCAAGTAGGGGAGACCAGCCTGGAGACAAAAAACAAAACCAAACCAAAAAGCCAGAGGACAATTTAATTCTGCCTGGTGGCACAGATATCAACATTTCTCAAGCCTTTTTTGCATGGGCAGGGTCCAGGACATTGGCATAAATCCAGTCCAAGTGTCTTTGTCCTTTGCCCCCCAGGATGCAATATCACCTACAGAATTGAGCGCAAGCTCATGCATGTAGTTCTTAAGACCTTCAGCAATTTGACTTAACACATTGTGTGCGTGTGTGTGTGTGTGTGCGTGTGTGTGTGTGTGTGTGTGTGTGTAGTGAACATCCGTCTCCTGGAGCTCCCAGATTCAGTTAGATTAGTGAACCCCAGGGACCACTCTGCCTCCGTCTCCATCTCCTCAGCACTGGGATCTCAGGCTGTGTAGCCTGCCTGGCTTTTTAAGTGGGTGCTGAGAACATACATGCAGATCCTCACGTTTGTGTGGTGTGGTAGTTTAGAGGAGAAATGTTCCCACCGGGCTCACATCTTTGAACACTTGGTCTTCAGTTGATGGAGGAAGCATACTGCCGGAAATGGGTTTTGAGAGCTTATACCTAGAACTTATATATGGCATCATCCCCCTTCCAGTTCTTGGCTTCCTGTGTGATGAAATGTGACTTTTCGGTTGCCTGCTGCCATGCCCTCCCTGTCATGATGGAGTCATGAAGTCCCTCTGGAAACCAGAAGGCAGAAGGAGCTTCCCTCCCTCCTTAAGCCGCCTTCGTCCTGGTGCTTCATCACAGCAGCAGAACAGAACTCATACACATGGCGAACACTTTCCCAAACGAGCCAGCGCCTCAGATCCTTTGAAAGATTTGTGCATGTAGTTCCCAGATCCAGAGGGCTGCTGTGCTGAGGGGACATGGGCAAGCTTTAGTCACAGGGATTTAGAGGCTACCTTTTTAGTCCCTATTTTCCATGCTGCAATTTTGTTGCCAGTGATATTTTTTTGTGCCCTGAGAACCAAGAGTAATGTGTATACATGTTTTTTCTTTCTTTCTTTCTTTCTTTCTTTCTTTCTTTCTTTCTTTCTTTCTTTCTTTCTTTCTTCCTTCCTTCCTTCCTTCCTTCCTTCTTTCCTTCCTTCCTTCCTTCCTTCCTTCTTTTCCTTCTTTCTTTTTATTGTTTCTTTTATTTTTTTTTTCAAGACAGTTTTTCAAGACAGGGTTTCTCTGTATAGCCTTGGATGTCCTGGAACTCACTCTATAAATAGGCTATCCTTGAACTCACAGAGATCCACACCTGCCTCTGCCTCCCAACTGCTGGGATTACAGGCCTGTGCTACCACCATCCCTGCTGTGGATTACTTTTAATAGCACGTCTTCTTGGAATCTTATACTTAGCCTTTCTTCTTCATGTGGAAACACATACTTGCTCTTTCATTTTATCATGGGGTATCCACCAGAGAAAACTGCTCAGTGAGCCAACAGAAAGTCTTGACTAGCCGGCCAGCCACTACATTAGGTGTTTGAGATCCCAGTCCCGAGCTTTTCTCAGGGTGCATTTGGAAGCACAAAAACCATGTCCTGCGTTGACATACTTCACTTAACAAGGACAGTCAGCCAAAAGCAGAACCACAGAAGTCAAAAAGCAAGGTGCATTTAGAGACTTTCCCAGAACTATGGACTTTGATGAATTAGGTCTTTGTTTCATTTTGGCAGGTGGTACTGTCGGCGTTTTATGTCTTAATTTTATGGTACTTCCATCATGGAGTCAGTTCTGCTAAGGTCTGGGGAGTCTGTTACAATTTTGTTGAGCACATGATAAGTGTACACATATTGGGGGTACAGTGTGATGTGTCCTTTCCTTTATACACCCTATACTGATCCAGTCAGAGTAATTAGTGCCCGCATCACCTCAAACACCAACCATTTCTTAGCTGCCCATTCCTCTTTTTATCTGCTCCTCCCTGAATGTTCAATCATCCAGCTTCGTAGACGTTAGAGACCCTGAGAGAGCCCTCATCTCTATCTACTATTGTACATAGATACAGTTTCCAAAATGATGTCAAAGTTTAATTGAGATATTTATAATTTACTTTGACAGATGCTCTAGTAAGATCATAAACTGTCCTCACTTGGTGCCTATGTTTGTAAGTGGCTTTGTCATTTGTCGGAAGAAATGGAAACAATCCATCTTAATTCCATCCTATTGTTTTTCAACTGCCTTCTTTCTATACGTTTCTTCGACTTACACATCAACAAACCTGAGCTGCAGCTCTCCAAGGGGTGTGGCTAGCACACCACTACCTCGTTTGAATACTGCTCCCTAAAATGTTAAAGGCCTTCCTCAACAAATATAATTGTCTTTAACTGGTGATTCTGCACCACTAATGAGATAGAGTGGTAGGTGAGGGGGTGCCTCCTGTCAGTGTGATGTAGTTCGGGCCAGCCTGAACTTCATAGTGAATTGGAAACTTTCCCAGGCTATTTCACAAGACCCTTTCTTAGAAAAACAAAACAGAGCAAACATGGAGATCCCGGAGATAATGACTGAATCAGTGCTAGATTCTCACACCCAGGCCTCTTTAGAGGCTGCTTTAAGGAACAGAAACCCTCCCACAACATTGATTCAGCCCAACAGTCAAAATCACCCATGGTGCTTTCCTGCTTGAAAATGGCATCAGGACCAATAATGACAAAAGACTGGAAGGATGCAGAACTCCTAGGAGGGGTTCTTAATCCAAGAAAAATTATAAGTATTTTTTTTTCTTTTTCTTACTTATCTTTTTCCTCCTCCTCCTCCTCCTCCTCCTCCTCCTCCTCCTCCTCCTCCTCCTTCTTCTTCTTTTCTCTCTTTCTTTATTAACTTTGGAGACTGGAAAGAAATAAAACTACTTGTTGCTGATGGGAGGTGGTAATGCAGGCCTTTAATCTCAGCATTCAGGAGACAGAGGCAGGTGGATCTCTGTGAGGCCAGCCTGGTCTACAAGAGCTAGTTCCAGGACAGGCTCCAAAGCTACAGAGAAACCGTGTCTCCAAAAAAAGGGGGGGGGTACTTATTCCTTTATTGCTCTTTCAGAGCACAGCAGTGCTTGGTTCCCAGGACCCATATCAGGCACCTCACAACCACATCTAACTCCAGTCCTAGGGCGTCCAACACTGACATCCTCTTCTTGCCTCCAAAGACTTATACATTTGGGGCACACATTCACGTGCATGTACCCATAACTTAAAAATAAGAAAGAAAAGTATTTTAAAATTCATATAAGTTTATTTACTTGTAGGAGAGAGAGAGAGAGAGAGAGAGAGAGAGAGAGAGAGAGAGAGAGAGAAGACAACTTGCAGAAGCTGATCCTCTCTTCTACCATTTGGGTCCTGTCAGGCTTGGCAGCAAGTGTCTTTAACTGATGATCTATCTCCCTGATTTTCTAAATACCTTAATATAATTATCAATGTAATTACATCAATACAGACTATGTATAGAAAATCTGTATAATTGTCACATTTTATCCAAAAAGTATCAAAAAGTTATATTTATGCAATATTTATTTCATAATATATAGAAAGTTTAGGAGGATTTTGAGAAAGTTTTAGATCTATTTTTATTAATTTTAAATTATGGATATGTATGTGGTTGAGGACAAGATATATGCACAAAACTGTGGGTGGTGGAGGAGGTCACAGGTGTTGAATTTGCCTGGACCTGGGGTTACAGGTGGTTGTAAACCACACGGCATGGATTCTGAGAATCAAATTCAGGTCCTCTGTAAAGGCATTGAGTCAACTCTCCAGAAATTTTGAGATTATTTTTATTCAATTTTTTATATAACTATATATATTATATCATATATTTATATAATATATATGTATATACAGCTGTATTTGCAGTATTTCCCTTCACCCTCTTTCCCTTAACCCATCCCATGTTCCTCCCCAACCTCCTCTGAAATCTATGGCCTCTTTTTCTTTTATCATTATGATTACACCACACACACACACACACACACACACACACACACACACACATTTAGATGCATAAATACAACAGGCATATGATTTTAGATCTAATCACTTGGTATTGAATGACCAATTAGCAACCTCATTCTTGGGGAAAACTAATTCTTTCTCCTCTTAAGACTTTTTTTTAAAAAAATAGATTTCTATTTTGGAACATTATAAGCGTAATTTAGTCAACTGGCTTAACACACTTTTAGGCAAATGGGTAGTTCTCAGGCTGTGACTTGGAGTAGATAAATGAGTTCCACCGTGTAGCAAATGGTCTCTATCCAGCTGCTCTCATGACAAATCAATCAGAACGTGTCACACTTCTTTTGTTATCTTGGATTTTTCTTTTTAACATAAGGACAAAGAAGAAATCAAGCTGAGCACACACGAGATCGTTTATTATTATTTATTCATTTATTGTTCTTATGTGTTTGTTTTGTGCAGGGTCTCTCTGTGTCACCCGGGCTGGCCTGGAACTCTGTATATAGACTGAGTTCACTTTGAGCTTGCTTTACTCCTGCTGCCTCACGAGTGCCAAGACTACAGACGTATACCACTGGGCCCAGAAGTTTGATGTTTTTTTTAACTCTCTGTGTGTGAGACTGACGTCCTATTACCTCTCTTTGTGTGTCTGACACTATTCCTTGGCTCAAAATGTCTAGTAGGCTAATCAGTCTTGTCAAAATGCCAGCATCTCCTTTTGATGATTGCTGTGGGAGCTCCTTCCGCTCCTTCAGCCAATCGCCGCTGAGTTACCAGCCCATTGGGGCGTGGTCTCTCTCTTTAACAAAAGCAGCGGTTGTCCTCCTCTCTCTCTCTCTCTCTCTGGCTTCCGGCTCCGCTTCCGTCCCAGACAACAGCCCCTCCACGTCTAGGAGCCGGAAGCTAGCTCTATTTTCAGCTTTCTGAGGAACCTTCGTGGTGTTGTGCAATGACTCCGCTAATGGACAGCCTCACCTCGAGTGCTCAAAAGCTCCCCCTGCTGCACACCGTCGCCAGCACTCGATCCCTCTTCTCTGTTTGGGATTGCTGTGCTCACAGGTGTGAAGCGGCTCACAGGTGTGAAGTGGTATGCCAGCATGGTTGGTTTTCATTCCCTTGATGCTTAGTGATGCTAAACATCTTTTCATATAGGTGAACATTTAGAGTCCTAATTACCGTGATGTTCTGACATACATCCTACTAGATTTTAATAGTTGGATACGTTACATGAAAATGTTTTTTAAAAATTGGAATTTGTCTTAGGGCTTTTACTGCTACAGTAAAAACCCCGTGACCAACATAACTTGGGGAGTAAATGCTTCATTGGTCTTATGCTTCCCCAGCACTGTTCATCATGAAACGAAGTCAGGACAGGAACTCACACAGCGCAGGAACCCGGAGGCAGGAACTTATGCAGAGGGCATAGAGGAGCACTGCTTACTGGCTTGCTCTTCAGCTTTCTGAGCCTGCTTTCTTAGAGAACCCAGGACCACCAGCCCAGGGATGGCCCCACTCGCAATAAAGTGGTCCTCCCACATTAATCATTAATTAAGAAAATGCCCTATAGGCTTGCCTATCCTGGATCTTAGGGAGACATTTTTTTTTTAATTGAGTCTCCCTCCTGTCAGATGACTTTGGCCTGTGTCAAGTTGACATAACTCTAGCCAGCACAGAATTAGCTCTGGCCAACGAATTAATTTTACAATGACAGCAGTGATTAAATGTGCTCATGTCCCCAGGGTTCAGTGATGTTAGCAAGTCCCCATCATCTAGCAGCCCCTTAGCAGATGCTATGTCAGAGAGCTCTCTTAACAGCGTCCTTTGAATTAGTGTCAGCAGTGGCCAATATCTGGTGATGTTTCCCTGACAGCCAGAAGACCAGGGCCAGGAATTTAATTTGCTGGTTGTAGCCATTCTCTAACCCACTTGCACATAAATGCAACTTCCTAGCTCTCCGTCAACAATGTTACCTTTGAAACCTACAGAACCACTGCACGAACTAACCTGGGCGTTGAGACTGCACTTGGTCATTCTGAGCATCACTGAGCCTTCTTGTGGCGAAGAAATAAACAGCATGTGGTGCTTCCTGCGTCTCAGGCCTAGGAGAGATCCGCAAACATCTTCAAAAGTGAACAGCAGTGCAAAATGAAATCTAGGAACGAAACCACTGGAAACAATTTGTTCTTCGTCAAGAACTCCTTCTGGAATGTCTGGAGGAGTATTCAGGGTGTCTACTTGTCAATTTCTTCGGGTGCAAAGATGTGATATTTAATGGAAGTAGAGGGTGTCATTCAAGACTTCAAAGATGAAAAAGGTTTTCATCTCACAGATGAGAACCCAGGCAAACCGGAAGGATGAAGTGATAGATCTTTTGAATTGGTCCTCACAACGATGCCATCATAATGTTAGCCTGATGGATTTGGTTCTTTCTCATTCTGCTTTGGTTGTGATTGTGTGTAGTGCAGGGCTGTCTTTTGCAAATCAAAAAGCTGAAAGGCAACAAAAACCTCCAGCAAAATCCTGGAGGCTCAGCAGTAGAGCATTTGCTTGTGTAGTGTGTACGAGGCCCTGGGCTCCAGCCTCAGCATCTTAAACCACACCAGTAACAACAAAGCAACAACAAATGAACCAAAAATCTAGAAAGCTTTGGGCTGTAGAAGGAGACAATAAATCTAATCAATTTACCATCACAGAAAAGCTAGTTAAGCATCTTAGGTAGATATTACTATCATGAAATCCAGGGCACACAAAGATAACAATATATACAAGAGCTGTTTCTGAATAAAATTTAATATTTGTTGTAATACCAACAGACAACTAATTATACAATTCGGGTACATGACAGGGAACTCAATAAATGTTCATTTCTTTCCTTCTGTCTACCAGAAGAATTTGGAAAGCACAGAGAACAAACAAGAGAAAACACTAGCTTTTTTTTTGTTGTTGTTAATGGTGCTCATATTTATCAGGCTGGCCCCGAGCTTCCTGTGTCACTGAGGATGACTGTGACCTTCTGACCCTCATGTGTCTACTTCTAGACTTTTGAGATTATAGACATGAGTCACCACACCTACCTTACGCAGTACTGGGGATTGAAACCAGGGCCTCGTATATGCGAGACAAGCTCTCTACCAACTGAGCTACCACCTAGTCTTGAAAACACACATTTTACTTTAAAAAAAGACAGGTACATAACTGGCTGCTAGGTAGCAACTTTATTACCAAACTGAGACAAGAATTGATTTCCTGTTTTACTACCAAAATTGTTGCACCACAATGGGGGGGGGGGGAATCACAGCTAAATTAAAGAACCATCTATTAAAAATAATATGAAAAACTGAAGCAGGTTCACAACAGAGTCTTGGGAAGGAAGGGTTTGGTTTGGACTTGTGAAAAAGCTCACTCAGGCAGAGACCCTTGGGGTCATTATGGGTAAAGAAGGCCCTAGCGACTGGGGGAACAGTCTTCCTGCAGAAAGTCTAGGAAAGCAGCAGAAGAAATACTCAGGTTCCGGGCCAACTTTGCTGAATTCTTGAAGAAGGCCCTGACTACAAAGGATAAGTTAAGCTTGAAGATACAGCTCAAGGCGGCGAGGCTTGCAAGGCTGTGGGAGCACATGAGGAATGGTGTTCCTCACAAGATAATAAGAAAGGAAAGAAAAGAGGAAAGATCCAAATACTCATAAAAGACCACCGTCTGTCTCCTTCCTGTTTTGCTCAGAACGTTGTCCAAAGAGCAAGAGTGAACACCCAGGCTTGTCCGTTGGGAATACAGCAAGGAAATTGGCTGAGCTGTGGCCCGAGCTGAAGAAGACCCACTGTCTGAGCAGAAGGCCGTGGGGCTGAAGCAGAAGTAGGAATTGCAGGTTATTACACAGCTTGCATAGGGCAAACGTGATGCAAGAAAGGCCCTGCCAGGGCAGCGGGCTCGGAGAAGAATAAACAGAGGAAGAAGAGGAAGATGAGAAAGAGGAAGACTAACTGTCTGTGATGCCTGCGGAGTGTGTGTGGGCTCAGCCGGTTGTTTCATTGCAAGTGTGAGATTCAAGTGTGGCTCAACGCTGGCTTCTGTATAAATACGGAACAGTTTTTGTTTAGCTTGTAAAATTCTTTGTAGAGAAAATACACCCTTAAATTCAGACTGTTCAAAACGCTGAGGATGACAGGCTGTGAGTGCCGACGCACGGAGGACACCTCTGTACGATCCCTACCGGCTTCGAGGCGCAGGGAACAGTCTGGAAGACTGTGCTGAAAGAATGAATGTAAAAACCCGAAGAATGCAGAGGAACACTGTGAAAGGCTGGCCTCTGAACCGGACGTGACTGTCACCCAGACGAATTCACAGCAGCTGTGTTCACCCCCACACAAGCCAGAGTTAGCCAATATCAGTGTGGAGGGGGACTACCAATACCTGAGCCTTTGGCCGAGCTGTTAATAGCAATTGATAACTGCAAAGGGACAAAGTCACTTCCTTGGAGAGAGGCAGTCACTGGCTCTTAGTTCTTGCGATCTTTCCCTCCCTAAACATTTGAGCCCTGGTCAACACCGCTGTCTTTTCCTGTAACCTTCATTCATTACTCTCAGGGCTCCATCCAACTCATCAGAAACTCAGTCTCTCCCCAAGAAATGACCACTTGGCTCACCCTATGTTTCTGAGGTTCCTGAAAAAGTACTCTTTTCTGTCTGCATAGGAAGATACATTCCGTCTAATGTGCTGACTCCCGTGTTGTCAGCTCCTAGCTCCTTAGCCTAAGCAGTTGCACATCTTGCCAAGTTGAGACTGCCAAAGGCCATCCTCCTGCCCTTTCAAGGTTGAGATCTTGACAAAGCTCATGGCATTATGATAAATTGCCTACTAAAAACCAATACCAGGTATGATTATTTGTATGTTCTAGGTTTATTAAGGTCCTTCCTTTGGTTCACACATGACTTCCAGACCCTCAGAGTACAAACCCTCTGACACGACTGAGACTTCTTCACATATTGGGTTACCACGCTATGACCCAAACATGGAATCTCCTCGCATGCTGAGATGCCTATTCTGTCTAACTTCCCATCAGTCTCTTTGCCAGGGGGCCCATAATCTTATACTAAGTGTTACCTCTCATCAGAACTTCTACCCTTAAAATCTCCTTACCCAACGGTTTCCCAAAAGTGCCAATAGATCTCCCCAACTCAACTGGAAGAAAAATGCCACCTCCCATTTGAGTAACTCACCTATGAGTCGGTGACTCAAGGGTTGAGGGATGTAAGAGCCTCCTGGTGTCCTCTATTCAAAGAATCAAATGTCTTATTGATATGCCCAGTGTGTTAGTGAGGGTCCAAGCAGGAACAGAGAGCCTAGCCTAGGTACTTCGACAAGAACTCAAGGAGGAAAAGGATATTCCTAGACTGCTCTATAACCTAGAACATCACACATAACGGAAGCCCCCCTTACACTCATCTGTAGTCAGCTCAGTCAATTCCTTTGCACTCTTCTGAGCTTTGGGGACAATCGCCTCTTCCTGAAGCTGTTCTTGCTTAACTTCCCTGTCACAACAATCACATTCTTGGGCTCTTCTACTTCCTCCTTAATTTATCGCTTAATAAATATCAAATAAACATCAAATAAATCAGCATTAATGATGAGGGGAAAGCTTACAGCTTAATAGAAATAGTATTTCTTATTTGTGTTGGATTTTTTTTTAATAAAACATTTTTAAGACTATGGTCTTTAAACATTTTATCCCAGATGGAGTACACCATGTTTCTGTACTTATTTTAAAGGAAAAAGAACCCCAAAATAGGAAATGATACCATGCAGCATTTAAATCTATACAAATGCTCCAGCACCCTTGAGTCCATCCTAAGACATGGTCAGGGGTGCTAGAACTTCTTCATAGAATAGGCAAATCAAAACTCCTGGGGAAGTGCCAAGAGCTGGCAAGCACCGTTCCTAGTCACTTCTTTCTTTCTGCTGTAACTTCTTTCTTTGTTCGCTCTATAAGAAAGGATTAAAAATCCGTACCCAGCTCGTGCCGTCATTTTGTTTTTAACTTACAAACGGCTACTCCCCAGCCCCACTTCTTTTAACTAGATAAAACACAGGTTGTCAAAAAAGGGCAATTTCAAATTTCTTTGTGTTTCCTTTTAGGTGGACATGAGAAACGCAGATATCTCTAGACTTTTGATTGTACCACCTGCAATGAAAATATTAAGTCTCACTCTCCACTAAGAGTCAATGTAAGGAGGCATATTGCCTAGTGGCCGCTGTCTGCTTCTAAACCAAAAAGAAAAGAAAGGTAGCGAACGTCATCTAACCCTTGAAGAGTTTGTAATTCTTATCATTTTGGACATTTTAGAAGATACGCTCATGTTTCCACTATGGCTATTACGCAAATACAAAACCATTGTTTTATTTGTATGAACAGAATGCTACAAATATCTACCTGTAGGGCTACAAGTGTGGATATTTCCACATCAAATGTCTACAGTCTACATTAAACAAAACCAAAGCATTCATAAGAGGCTACAGAGAAACCCATGCAGGTAATGAAGGCTGAAATTCATATATTAAAAATGCTGTTGTTAATACCACTTTTAGGTTTATATCCAAAGAATGATCAGTCGTGCCACAAGGACATGTGCTCACTATGTTCATAGCAGCATTGTTTGTCATAGCCAGTACCTGAAAACAACCTAAATGATCCTCGACCAAAGAATGGATAAGGAAAATGTGATACATTTACACAATGGAGTACTACACAGTACAAAAAAATAATGACATCTTGAAATTTGCAGGCAAATGGATGGAGCTAGAAAACATCATTTTGAGTGAGGTAACCCAAACCCAGAAAGACAGTTATCACATGTACTCACTCATAAGTGGTTTGTAAACACAAAGCAAAGAAACCCAGCCGACAAATCACAATCCCAGAGAACCTAGACAACAATGAGGACCCCAAGAGAGACATACATGGATCTAATCTACCTAGGAAGTAGAAAAAGACAAGATCTCCTGAGTAAATTGGGACCTTTGGAGAGGGTTGAAGGAGAGGGGAGAGGAAGGAAGGGAAGCTGAGAAAAATGTACAACTCAATAAAAATCAATTTCTAAAAAACACACTTCTGTTTTCGTACTTGTCTGTCACACTGCCATGACAAAACACCTGTCAGAAGGAGCTCCAGAAAGGGAAGTTTTATTTTGTCTCTCAGTCAGATGGTACAGTCCTCCTGATGAACAAATCATGACGGCAGAAGCTAAAGACAGCGGGTCACATTGCACCTGAGATGAAGAAGCAAGGAGAGATCAAGGCTCCCTACTCGGCTTGCTTTCTGTTTTCTATTCAGTCGAAGACCGTGGAATGGTGCCACTTGCAGTGACAGGGAGTCACCCCACTTAATTTGGTGATTCCTCTCAGGCACACTCGGAGTCTAACAATCTGGATGACCCTGAAATCTTGTCTCCTTGTCGAATCAACCCTTGTCACATTGACAGTAAATAACATCCATCACACCATCTCTGCAAATGCATTTTAACGTGAGTGATACGTCCCCTAAGTGTCCATTTGCATAGGCAATGCTGCGGCACAAATGTTTGGGGCTGCAAACAAAGAGAATCCTGGCAAATCTCAATTATTATTTTAATCGGCCCTTTAGAAGTTGAAACTTTCCATATTCTTCTAGAACATGGAAACATTAGAAGGTTCTCGACCTTCCAAATGCTGTGACCCTTTAATATAGTTCCTCAGATTGTGGTTTCCCCAAACACAATTATTTTTATTGGTACTTGCTAAAAATGGTAATGTTTTATGATTCATTTGTGCTTTTTTGATGGTCCTAGGTGACCCTTATGAAAAAGGTCGTTTGACCCCTCCCAAAGCACAGTAACCCACAAGTTGAGTACCACTGTTCAATAAATTCTCCGAAGGTAACATCTGTGGGGAAACTTGCCATTCTTTTGTATCTTTTGAGGTGTTTCATCAAGAACAAACTTACTAAACCTGAGACACTACAAATTTGAGTGCTTTTTAAAAGTGTAAGCACCTCTATCAGTTAAGCAAAATTCAAATAGAACATGTTAGCCTCCCTTGAAGTATTTCACAATACATTTGTCATCAAACTATGTACATGTTTAAGAAAGTCTGAAGAGCATATATATGATTCTACTTTTGCTTTCAAAACTTAGTTCTACAAAATTTTTGAAAATTATGTAAATAGTGAAGAATGTGGGTGGTGGTCTTAACTAACGGACTTACAGCACTGACTTGAACAATAGCTCATTTCAGGATCCGAAATTTCATCAGCTTTGTGGAAAAGGGGCCTGGTGGGATGGGTCAGTGGATTAAACCACATTCCACTAAGCAAGATAACCTAAACTTGATGCAGGATCCACAAGGTGAAAGGGGAGTGCCAGCTCCTAAAAGTTACCCTCTGACTTCCACAGGTGTGCACACACAACAAAAAACAAATGTTAGGAAAAAATCAGGAGTTTTTTTTTAAAAAAAAACAAACAAAAACAACAACATGTGAACTTTAGTATAAAGGTCAAGCTGTTTGTGTTTCAGAGTTTGTTCTAACAGCAAAGAAACCTGATGATGTTTTCAGAGCTTCAATCCTCTTCTTCATATCCCTCCTTTCTGCCTCCTTCTTCCCCCTTCCCTCCCTTCCTTCTTCCTTCCTTTCTCCAAAACAAGGTCTCACTCTGTACTCCAGGTTGTCCAGGAACTCACTATACAGCCCAAAGCAAACATCGAACTTTCCACTTTAAGCCTTCTGCCTCAGTTTCTCAAGTACCGACAACACACCAAGTCTAGCTTCTAAGATAGTTAATAGTATTTCCGTGGACTGGAGACAGCTAATGTGACCCCCCCCACACACACACATATACCATAGAGTTAGCCATGAAGCAAAGTTTCCGATGCATCTGAAGCAGCCGACTGCAATTATAGAGCTATTCTGAGTACAGTTGAGGCCGACGAGCTCGGAACTGGGCCGCAGACATTGCAGATAATGAGGTTTGTAAAAGCCATCTAATCTGAACCAAATCTTTCTTCATCAGTTAGGAAAGGTTGATCTTGAATTCCGCTTACGGTAAAAACGAAATTGAAATATTTTTGAGGCCGCGAAGACTTTCCCTGCTTGCTATGATAAATTCGGTATTTTTTTTCTACTTTGGACGCTGTGGGAGAACAGTTTTGATGTGTTGCTTCAGCTGCTCTGAGAAGCCTCAAATTGCTGTTGTTTTTCTGCTGTTGGCTCTGGTGCAGCTTACATACTTCCACCAAGTTCAGTTTTCTTCTCTACCTCTAATTGCTTGCTTGGGATTTCGAAAATTAACTTTGATTTATATAGATCTAGCCTAGTGATCTTATATTAGATGAGAATTATGAGAGCATGATATTTAGTTATAGCAATACAAATTCCTTGAATCATTTGCTAATACAACAAACCCATTCGTCTGAATTTAACATTTATAAAATGCATGTCACATATGTAACATTTTATATGTACAGTTAAGTTTTTAAATATGTTCATTTAGTGTGTCTCTCTGTGTGTGTGTGTGTTCCTGAGTGCATGTGAGGGCAGGAGCCTGAGAAGGCCAGAAGGCCAGAAGAAGGTGTATGTCTGTCATAGGAAGTCAATTTTCCATTGCTTTCAGTTTTACTTAAGTAAATTCAATCAACTTTAAATTGAAAATATTCAGAAAGAAAATACATCTGTAATAAACACACGTGTACTGCTCTTTCAGTTCTTGCCATTACTCCATAAAGAAACACAGGACAGTAGCATTTATACTGTGTTTGGTATGATAAGTAATAAATTATTCAAATTATATAAGGAGATGTGTAGAGGTTGAATTTTATGTAAGGGAATTGAGCATCCACAGATTTTAGTTTCCACAGGATCCTGAGGGACAAACATATATGTAACACTACACATACTAAATTGTAATCCACCTGTATTATTTTGTTGCAAATATTTAGCCCAGCATATACTGAAAATAGCGCCAATTGGATTGACTTTGCATAAGTTGCTTATGTGAACGTCTTTTATTTTTGAGACAAGATTTCATGTTGCCCACCCCGGCCTCTAAATCATTACATAGCCAGAGCTGCCCTTGAATTCCTAATTCTCTTGCCTCTTCCTCCCAGGGGCTGGGGCTACAGATATGCACCAACACACTAGATTTCGTTAGGTCTTTCTTTTCTTTTTTTTTCTCTCCTTTTCTTTTTTCTCTCCTTTTTTTTCTTCCTTTCTTTTCTTTCTTTTCTTTTTTCTTTTTTTTTTTTTAAGATGTTTTGAGATGGGATTTCTCTACATAGCACTGGTTGTCCTGTCCTGGAACTTGCTCTGTAGACCAGGCTAGCCTCGACCTAAGAGATCCACCTCCCTCTACCTCCAGTGCTGGGATTAAAGGCTTGCACCAGCACCTGACATCTTCCTTAAGACAGGCTCTTGCCCTGTAGCCCGGGCTGGCCTCTAGCTGGCGCTCTTCTTCAGCTTCCCGTTGTCATTACAGGCGTGTGCCACGGAACCGCTCACGCCAGTGCTCTCTGGGTTGTTACTAATATTTAGTCATTTGGACTGTGAATCAAAAGTAAATAAAAAAAGAGGCAAGATGGAGCCACAATTGAAAGCAATCTTTTGAGGTCCTGGCCAATCAGTTTCCAGTCCATTCCTTGCCTTTTTGTCTGGTCTTTTCTCCTCCACGAGCATCTCCCTTCGATGGGTTCTTGTGTGCGTGTGTCTATGCATGCACAGACACACACGCACACGGACACATGCACAAAGATGCCCAGGCTGCTGTCCGCTTAGCCATACTCACATGTGCCAGGCACATGCCCTTTAGACCTTCGTGGGATGATTCCTTTGCCTGGAATGTTTTGCACAGAAAACCTCCTGACTCATGTCCTCCCCATTGCCAAATCTTTGCTCAAAGGTCAGCTCCTGGTGGAGGCCACCTCAGACTGCCTGACCGGGAGGTGCACCCTTACTCTCTCAGGTGCATCAGCTCCACTTTGCTTTCTCCGCAGCACTTCTCGCCTTCATGTATTCAGGTAGTGTTTCAAATGGTTTATTTGCGTATGCATGTGTTCATGTGTGTGCATGTATAAGCATGAGCCACCACATGTGTGTGAAGGTCAATTCCTGTTGTCAGTCCCTCAGCAAGTCCCTTTACAATGATGAGCCATCTTGCAGGCTCCTCATATAACATTTATTAGATTTCTGGTAACTTCGTGGGTTTGGATGTTTTTGTCAAAGGACTTTAGGTTAGCATTGGAGTTTACTGCTCATTTTGAGGACTATGTTGAGCCCAACCTCCTGGGGAGAATGCTTCCTATCCTTCCCAGGAACTCCCATCCTTTGCGAGGAAGGAAGGGCAGCTGTTATATCTGCTCCTTCTCATTCCACAACACCCACTTAAAGACCAGCACACACTTAGCTACTTCATAGAAGGAAAGATAATAAGGGTAAAAGAAAAGAAAATAAAGCCTCTGGGTAAGCTTCAAATCAATAATGCTAGACCCTATGGTGAAATATATTATTATTACCCGAAATGTACAGCAGGAAAAACATAGTATTCAATAATTGGCACTGAAAAATATAGAAAAGATATCTCAACCTCATACCTGGACAAATTCTAGAAATTAAAATAGAAAACCCCAAATGTGCCTGGTGTGGTAGCTCATGTCTTTAATAGCAACACTTGGGCAACTGAGGCAGGCAGCTCTCTGTGAGTTTGAGGCCATTCAGGGCTACACAGTGAAACCCTGTCTCAAAAAAAAATCAGCCAACCACCATAACCAACAGAAACTAAAATGTTTACAATAAGACACAAATAGTGGCCTAAGATTAAAATGGAGTAGCTCTCCATTGTGTAACACAAAAGGCTGAAAGAAGCATATTTCATAGACTTATCCCACATAATATTTATGCCTGTATATAAAAAGGACAAAATTTAGTACATGGCAAATTAGGAAAAAATAGCGAAAGATCTGTTTTCCTTCTCATATAAAGATCCTTTATAAACCAAGTAGTGAAAATATTTAATAGAGAAAATATTCTGAGGAAACAAATAAGCAATCCATAGAGGAAGAGAAGTCCTTCCCAGCACAGAGGCACACACTTTTAATTCTAGCACTTGGGAGGCAGAAGCAGGCACAGCACAGGGGTATGAGTCCAGGTCTACACAGCAGGTCCCAGGCCGGCCATAACTACACAGTGAGATCCTGTCTCAAACAAAACAACTCCCAAAGAAACAAGAATATCTCTACTTTGATAAATGCTCATGTTGGTGGAAATTGGTGGACACTGCTGTCTTTATCAGTTTCTGGCTGAGGTAGAATTTGATGCATATTTGTAGGGATTGTGTGTAGGCAGACTCTTCCATCCAGACCGCTCATTTGCTCTGTTCTGCCAGGCACTGTAACACGAGGGGCCGGCTTGTTGGGGTATCTGTCCCACCCGGTACCCCACAACCGGCAAGTTCCAAAGAAAATCACACACAGGACTCCATAAGATTATAAACTGATTGGCCCATTAGGTCAGGCTACTTATTAGCTCTTATAACTTATGTTACCCCATTATCCTTATCTACATTAGCCATATGGCTTGGTACCTTTTTCAGCTGGGCAAGTTACATGCTGCCTCTTCCATGGTCTGCGCAGGAGTGGCCGAGGGATCTTCCTCCTCTCTAGTCTTCTCCTATTTTCATTGCCCCGCCTTTACTTCCTGTCTGGTTGACCCGCCTATAATTCCTGCCTGGCCAATCAGTGTTTTATTAAAATATGATTGACAGAATACAGACAATTTTCCCACACCAAGGCACTCCCCAAATAACCACAGAATCTTATTCTTTATTATAAATGATTGGCTGATAGCTTAGGCTTATTGTTAACTAGCTCTTATAACTTGAATGAACCCATTTCTATTACTCTATGTGCTGTCCTGAAACTTGTTTACCTCACCTGTGAATGTCCCATGTTGCTTCTTATGCTGCGTCTGACTGGCAACTCCTCCTGACTCCCTGACTCCACCCTTCTCCTTCCCAGCATTCTCTCATCCCCACAATTCCTGCCTAGCTATTGTCAGTCAGCTTTTTAATTAACAATGAGAGCAACACATCCTCACAGTGTACAGAAGAATTATTCCAAAGCAATTCTGTGACCAGAAGAACCAGAATATAGAACTGATGCATCCCGTGACACAGCAGGGCTGCTTCTAGCAAAGCATCTTGTGGACAATCTCCTCAATAAGGAAATACATGTTTTGGAGAATGTTCGGTGTGGCTACTGATTCCAAAGCAGAAACTTGACCCTTCCTAAAGGCCCATCAAGGTGAATGAATTAACACTGAATCTGAAGACAATGGCATCAGTGCAACTGTGGACATGAAGAGACAGGGGTTCTGACTTGGAAAGACAGCCAGGATGTTTCTTTGAGCAGCAGAAACAGAAGGATTACACTTGGGAAGAAAGAAAAGGGGGGAGTGCTGGGAAGATGGTTCAGCGCTTGAGATCACTGGCTGCAGCTCACAGCCATCTGTAACTACAGTGCTCTTCTCCCTTCCGAGGACCCCAGGCACACAAATGGTATACACATATACAGGCAGGCAAAACTTAAAATAAGAGTTAAAGGTTTTAAAATTCAAAAAAAGAGAAAGGGTAGGTCTTTCAACATAGTAACCCAAGACGTAGTAAAACAGGTTTTGTTGTCTTGTTTCTTTCTGAGGCGGTCTCTAGTCCAGGTAGGCCTTGACCTCATATGCAGCTGAGGGTGTACTTGAGCTTCAGATCGTCCTGCACCCACTGCCCACCCGAGTGCTTCAATCATAAGCACGCGCCACCATGCGCAGTTTAATCTGGTGCGTCATGAATACGAAGCAAGCATTCTACCACTTAGCTACATCCCTAGCCCTTCTCTTTAATCTCGAAGCTGTTCTGTTACGTGAGAAAAACTCTTCTTCCGGAGTGTTTACTACGAGGTCTCCCCCTCTACCGTCTTCCCTGCTGGGGAAGGCACTCTTCTTTCAAAGGCCCTTCCTCCGTGGGTGGGCCTAACCAGTGCATGTTAGGCCTCGGAGTAACGCACCAGAATGGAACGGAGCACAAAAGAAAGAATTCTCAACCTTTTAGTTTCAAAACAGACTTTTGAAACTTCTGGCAGAGACAATACCTTCAACAATAGCTTTAAAATGAATGACTGCTTGACCGGACAGCATGTTTTTCTATGGGGGGCGGGCTAAGAGAAAAGTTTTTGTGGGGAAAGAAAGGTAAAGAGAGGGGAGCTGGTGGGTGCAATATGGCGTCCGCTTTAGCATCAGTCTCTGAACAATGCATAGGGCTTTGAGAGACCACAGAACCATGCCAAGTTTCCTATGCGAGGCCTCTCCACAAAGCTCCTTTTGCTGTCACACAGTGGTATAGAAGGACAAAGAGAACTGGACAGGCAGATGGGCTTCGCTGGCAGGAGCCCAGGGCACAACCTTCATTTTCAAATAAAAACCAGCAACTAGTTGGAGCCTGAAGACCAGAGGCAAAGCTAAAGCCACTTGAGGTCAGGCAATGGTGGCACACACCTTTAATCCCAGGGTTTGGGAGACAGAGTCAGGTGGATCTCTGTGAAGTCAAGTCCACCTTGAACTACACAAGATCAATGCAGAAACAGATCCAGGTGGTGGTGGTTTACACCTTTAATCCCAGTCCTAGGGTGCTATTGGACAATGGCTTCTACCCTGTCAATTGTATTTTAATAAAACATTGATTGACTCGTAGCCAGGCAGGAAGTAGAGGTAGGGCAACGAGAACAGGAGAATTCTGGGAAGAGGAATCTGCAGTCGTGACCCAGCCACAGAAGAAACAAGATGTGACTGCCTCGCTGAATAAGGTACTAAGCCACGTGGCTAACATAGACAAAAATAATGGGCTAATATGAGTTATAAGAGTTAATAAGAAGTCTGAGCTACTAGGCCAATCAGTTTATAATTAGTGTAGACCTCTGTGATTCCTTTGGGGCTAAATGTCTGTGGGACCTGGTAGACAGAAAACCTCTGTCAACACTAGGGAGTCACACCTTCAATCCCAGCACTAGAAGGAATAAGAAATGGAAGAGAGAGGGGCTTAGCTGCGTAGTTTATGCTCGCTCAGCCTTGAGCTGCTTTGCTTTTCTGGTTTTGAGGTTGAGCTCCAATTTCTGTCTCCGTGTTTTTATTAATTGTGCTATAGGTGGGGGGGGGGTGAGGAAATCTTTCAGTTGAGCAATTTGCCTTTTCATCATGATTAAGTGTTGTGAAATATTTAACTAGGTGAAGATGTGTTACATTTGTTTTTGCTGTGGAATATTATTTGAACTAGGTAAAGGTGTGTTGCATTTGTTTATGCTGCATTTGTTTAACTAGGTAGAGATGTGTTACTGTTTCACTTTGCCTCCCTGATTGGTCTAATAAAAACCTGAACAGTCAATAGCGAGGCAGAGGAGGGATAGGTGGGCTGGTGGGAAGAGGGAATAAGTAGGAGGAAGATTCTAGGTTAGAAAGGGAGAGAATGAGGGAGAAAGAAAGGGAGATGCCTGGGGCACACCAGTCAGGAAGCAGACAGACAGACAGACAGACAGAAGAAGTAGGAAAAGTAGGACATACAGAATGAAAAAAAAAGAGTTAAAAATCCCTGAGACAAAATGTAGATGAAGAGGTTAAACTAAGTTCTAAGAGCTAGTGGGACAAGCATAAGATAAGACCAAATATTCATAATTAATAAGTCTCTGTGTCTTGATTTGGGGGCAGTCTGAGAAAACCTGCTATAATTAAGCTTATAATAACTATGAATGATCTTGTCTTTAAAGAACTCAGAGGATATGAAGTCAGCCCCGTAGGACTTACAATAATACAATCTTAGGCAATGGTTCCATCAGTATAACCGGTGCCTTACAAGTGTGAGGTCTCAGATTTGATAACCAGAACACATGATCAATGCCTGCATGGTGGTACTTGCTTGTAATTCCAGCACCAGGAAAGCAGACAGGTGAATCCTTTGACTTGATAGCCAGCCAGTCTGTCCTAGCTAATGAGGTCTAGGCCCAGGAGAGACTGCCTCAAAGAATGTAGGTGGTGGTGCTGAGGGTGACACCTGAGGTTGTCCTCTGACCTCTGAAAGCCTATTCAAACATGTACTCACATGTATGCATACATACACACACACACCACACACACGAACACATGCATGTTTTAAGAAAGACAACTTGAAATACAATGACCCATGCCTCAACTGAAGCAGAAAATGTGTGTCCCTTAAAGGCAGGCACATGAGGTTCCAGTGAAGCCTTGGCTGATCCATGACAGGAAGAAACCAGAAAACTAAGAATTCCAATGTTAATCTAAATCCAGGAAAAGAAAGAGTCCTGGACAATTCATTTGTCTAATTCATCTCCTTTTTTATGCTAATCCATGCGAAAAAGAAAAGAAAAGAAAAAATATTCAAGTAAAACTTTCCCAAAAATTTGGTTGGAACTTGCTTTGAAAAGGAGCAACCAAAAGAAATGATTAATCATCTTTGAATATTTTTCAGCATTCCATCTCTCCATGGCAGAAAATGCGGAGTGGAGACGGGGGTGTCTGTCAACTACTATACTTACGGTGTGATTTCTCCCTCTTCCTAGCTCTGAACAGAGACACCTTGATTAAAACAATAACCAGAAAGACAAAGTTTTTGTCCCAGATCTTGTTGTTACTATTTTTGTCACCAATGTTTATTAGTAGTAGTAGCATTAGTATTGGTAGGCCTGAAAGAGGTTTGGGACAGCTGTTCTTGGTTGTCAACTCGATGACATCTGGAATCAACTAAAACCCAAGCAGCTAGGTACACCTGTGAAGGATTTTCTTCTTAATTAAATTATCTGAAATGGGAAGATTTACCTTCAATACAGATCTTTGGAGATGGGAAAACCCACCTTTAATCTGGGCTACACACCATCTAAAGGCAGCCTTTATGAAGGACATGGATGTGAAGGGCCGCATCCACATTCTCCATTACAAGATGGCGCTGGCATCCGGTTTCACCTCCAGGTGAACGCACATGTGCTCGGTAACTTTCCACTGCTGTTCCCGCCTACTCCCGAGGCTTCACCTGGGCTAATGGGCAGCGGGTCAATCCAAGGGTGACACGTCCGAAGCAAGGACTGTTTCCTATATAAAGGAGGGGTTCCCTCATTTAGGGGTCCCCGGCCATGTTAGCTGATGCTCTCTCTCTCAAGATGCATTAAAGCTTTTCTGCAGGAGGATCCTAATGTCCCGCGTGGTTCTTGCTGGCGAGACGATAGCGTGGGACACATGGAGGAAGGAGACTTTCGCTCTTTGCCTGCTGACTCTTGTGTTCTCTGGTGAGTTCATTCCTTCAATGGCATTGTAGTCTACCTCTCTGGGATTCTGGCATATATGGAAGACCAGCAGAGACATCTAACCTCATGGCCTGCACAACTACTGGATTCTTGAACTTTCCATTGACTTGAACAGCCATTGAATATATATAATACAGATTATATATATATATATATATATATATATATATATATATATATATATTTATAGTTATTCTACCAGTTCTGTTCCTGTAGAGACTGCTGCCTAATATAAGGATGAAAGGAGATAAAAACATTTGAGCAAGTTTCAAACAGTTAACTGGGGGGAAATGAATTCCAAAACGTGGGACTAACAGGGACACAAGGCACAGGGTGAGGCTGGAGGACCTGACAATAGCTGGTAGTTGCTGAGGCAGGATCTAGGGGAGCTTCCTAGGCTTAGGGTTACAAAGCAGACTGACTACCAGGACTCTGATTCTACCTGACTCAGATGAAAGGCTGGGAGGGGAGGAGCTATGCAAATAGCTAATTTAAATCAGCACCATGCAGCTGTGACTAAGTGTGGAACCTTGCTAGGATGCAGAACACAAAAGATTGCATTCTCTATGTGGGGCTTCTAAACTGCCCTGGGTGTCTTGTTCGCTCTCTTAAAAGGCAGACCAATGGTTAAGTGTAATTTAATCTCATTAAATAAAAATGTCAGGCTGGTGACAGGTGGGTGATTAGCCCATAGTATATTTTACCCCTCCAGTGTTCTTGAAATGACTGCTTTCTGCTGGTAATTATAACAAGTATAGGCAGGCAACCGACAAGGTGGCAGGTAAGGCCACATGGATTAGGAGGACAAAGGGAACAGTCGGGTGATGGGCTGAGCATAGGGGGACCTGGGGTTAGCAACGAAGGAGGTGTGAGTGATGAACGAAAAGGCAGACCTGCTGCCTGAACAGAGATTCCTTAGGTCCATTCTTAGCACATGGTAGCTTTATTCTGCTAGCAGTGGCCTTCTGTGCAGTTCCTTTGCGTCAGGACGTTGTTGCAGGCATCAGGGTGGAATCCTAGCACACAATAACACTGGAGGTGTGCAAGAGACGAGGGAGCTGGAGTGGGACGAGGACCCCAAGGCTGGAAGAATCCTTGAAAGGGATAGGACAGAAAGAGACCTTTGCATGATCCTCTCAGAATATTATAGGTGGGCGTCTTAACTGACTGGCAACCTTCTGTGTCCCCACATGACCGCTTCTTTGTGAATCTAAATCTCTTCTTTTGGCGAGTCAATGTGTTGAATTAGGACTCACATTCACACCCCATCTCGTCATACTCTCCTCTTTAAAGGCCCAGGCACCAAACCCAGTCATGTTCTAAAATACTAGAGGCTCAGTCCTCAACACACGAATTTTGGGGTATGTAACCCAGCCCAGAGCACGATAATTCCATGTGTTTTTAATATCTACAAACACACGCAGCTGAAAATGAGTTGGTATTTCAGGGGACAAGTGCAGAGAAGGCAATAGAAAACGAAATTGCAGTGTACAAAATACCCTGGAAAGGAGGGGAACCGCTTAGCTAGCAGGCTGAAGAAAAGCATTTCCCAAAAGAGTTAAATGGTTGTCAAATCATTTCAAGCCAGTGGTAAGCTGAATTAATTGTCAAATACTTCAGCAAGACTAGTGGGGGAGTTAACTGCAGTTATTATCTTTAAAAGAACACATTTCTTTGAAGTGCCATTATGTTTCAGAAGTGCGGAGAAGGTTTCCTGGGAGAGACCCTTTTGTGTGCGATGCAAAATGAGCTGAGAGTGGTACGCGTCACTTCTGGGTGACATCTGCGGCTGAAGTAAAAAAAAAAAAAAAAACGCCACAGGCTACCTGCGGTGGAGGGAAAGGTTCTTCTACCGGAGGAAATTGGGCCGCTTCTAAAGATGGAACCCATGCAGCTCAGTAAAACAGAGGTAATGAGAGAGTCGCAGGGTTTAGAGTCTTATAGATTCCCTGCTGTTCACAGCTCACAGATCCAAATATAGCCGGGTCTTAAGTTTTTAAAACATTCAATTTGTGTGAAAATCCTTCTCTTGAGATAGCCGGCGCCTTAGGAAATGGACTGAGAACGGTGATCAGTCCCTACCCAGATCTCTTTCAAAGCGAGCCCTTTGCCGCTAGGATCGCTGGCTAGCTGGGTTTCCTGAATGTAAACAAAAGGCCTTCTGCGAAAAGAATAGTCACAATGAAAATATCAAAACTAAAGCGGGAGAGAAAAAGGAAATGTAATAGTCTGCTCTAATTTTTACTTCTCCGAAATTGCTGTTTATTTTCCAGCACTAATTCCCGTCGGAGACCGAGCTTCCACTTATTCATGCTCTGTTAAAGTAATTTCTCCAGAGACTGGCATTCGGAGAGTCTGAAACAATCAAACACGTGCGAACGTCTCGGCGGTGCCTGCCTGCCGGTTTTTCATCTCTGCGCCTCCATTAGGCATCTGTCTGTGTTGCATTTACGAATGCACCCAGGGTTTCATAAAGCCTTGAGTGCATCTAGGCCACGCAGCAACCGTCTTTGAACTACTTAGGTGTCCTTGTGACCAAACATCATAATAATTATGCAACAGGGTGCCATGTTATTCACCAGGGAAAGCGTGCTCATGTTTGAGGTAGTTTTTGAAGAAATTGCTTGGGGGGAAATTTTAGTAAAAGATTCAAAAGTCCTCTCAGCGCCCAGTCAACCTCAGACTACTTTGACACCCATCTTGGAAGCTCCATCTTGCTTACAATCTTCTTGAGGAAGCTGAAAAAGCTCAGTGACCGTGACTCTGCTAAAGCCGTTGTTATCGATGCCTCCACTTCGGGGGTTTTGTTTTAACGGTGTCCTCTGAAGGACCACTGCTCTGTTGGCATGGTAGCCATTTGTCCGGTCTGAACGTGAGCTGTGCACCCCAGTGGTGATGATGGTGGTACACTGCAGTGTTTGTCAACCTGACGGAATCCAGAGTTACCTGGGAGATGAGCATCTGGGCATGCATCTGGAGAGTATCTGGATTATGTTAATTAGTGTAGGGAGACCCATCTTCATTGTCAGCAAGGCTGGCTGGAATTGGGACTGCAATGGAGAAAGGAATTGGGTAGTGATATGTGTTTATCTCTATGTCTTCATTGTGGCTTCAGTGTGACTTCAAGCTCCGACCAAGCTCCTGCTGCTTTGTTGTCCCTGCCATAAGGGACTGGACCTTGAACTGCCAGCCAAAAGAGGCCCTTTCTCCTTTAAACCGCTTTGGACAGAGCATTTTATCACAGCAGCAAGAAAAACCTTAACACTACAGTTAACAAGGTGATGTGATTTACGAAGCAATGGAACAGAGCCTGCAGAGGTGTCTCAGAGGCTAAGAGCACTGGCTGCTCTTCCAGAGGACTAGGGTTCTAGTCCTAGCACCCACATGGCAGTTCACAACCATCTGTGACGATGTCCTCTTCCGGTCTTAGAGGGCAACAGGTCTGCATGTTGTGCACAGATACACCAGCCGGTAAAACCCCCATAGACATAAACATGCAAAAATGTAACACGGTGTAGCTTAGCCTCACCTTAGAGTGAACCTACAAGCAAAGGTTCACTCCATGTCTTACTTTGCATATCATTTTCTAATAAGATTGTGCACTTGTATGATACTATGCAAATGCTTTAACCCCTAGAGCGGAAGGCCCAGCTGTGGGAATAGACTGCAGTAAGCGAAGTGATGTTGGCCAAGTGCCTCTCCTCTCCTCTCTTCTCCCATCCCATCCCCTCCCCTCCTCTCTTCTCTCCTCTCCTCGTCTCTCCCCTACCCTTCTTTCCCCTCCCCTCCCCTCCTCGCTTGCCCTTCCTCCCTCACTGCCCATGTGATCCTGTTTTATATACATTTACATATTTTATACTATATTTACTTTAATCAAGTTCTTCCAGCTGGGCACTAGGTATTAAACATACAGCAATGCTAGCTCACTTCAATACATGCTGACAGTGGTACAGACTAAAGACTGCGGATGCCACGATGTTGGCATCCCATGAACAGACATTGAAGTCCTGAGAAAAATATTTGGGTAGAGAGAGTTTATTTGGTTGTTCATCCAGGGTGCAGAGATGAGAAAGTGAGGAGAGAGACAAAACAGAGAGGAAAACTCCTAACGGATGGCAGAGAGCTCCTGTGGGGCTGAGAATATAATCCCTCAGAGCTACTCTGAGAAACTGAAAGGTGACCCTTAGGGTCCAGTGGAGTAAGGACACACGGTCTCCTGGAAATTGGCATCTGCCTTTAGTGCTTTATCTTCCCTGGTGGCCTCTGTGTTACTTCTGTCAGCAAGGGGGACAGTCACAGGACAGCTGTGCCCCAGGGCTGGAAGACACAAACCCTAAAACTGAGAAAGGGGGAGGTTGAGGAGAGACGCGTTCTACTACGCTGAGAAGCAAGAGTGAAGAACCACGGGCAGCTGGGACAGAAAGAGAACGGAGAAAGAGAAGTAAAGCCAAGAGGAAGAGAGGCGGGAGAAAGAAGTTTTGCCTTAGGGTATAAAACTCGGTGCACACAGAAGGAGGAGGAGAGAGCTATTGTATGGCAGAATATCATGCACAGGAAAGTCCAAAGTGGCTTTCCTGGACAGATGGCACAAATCCTGTGGATAATTGGATGCCTAATGCAGGAGTCATTAGGTCCCTGGTTTTGTTGTTATTTGTAAAAATCATTCTAAGTCATCTATTTTAAGTATTGGGTACATCTGGCCATGCATAAAGTATCTCCAGGCCCCAGGGTTGAGATTTACATAAGCCACACTAAGGGGTTACTTAAGGACACACGTAGAGGCCGTGTGCTAGCTAGTTTTATGTCAACTTGACACACATTAGTCATCAGAGAGGAGGAAGCCTCAGTTGAGAAAATGTCTCCATACGATGGGGTTGTAGGTGAAAAGGATTTGCTGTGGGGTCAAGACCATGTGGCAGGTCCACAAACCAAGGTGGCTGGTCCTTCAGCCCTGTGGCAGCTGGCTGGTCCCCTGCGAGCGGTGTGGGCAGGCAGCGGATGGGAGGCACGGATGCTGTGAGTCTCCGGGACTGCTGGGGACCCGAAAGCAGCCAGTCCCAGAGACCACACGGCAGGGAAGGTGGCTGGTCCCCCGGAGCGACAAGTAGCAGACACAGAGATAGATACACCATACAGAATAAAATTGGACATTTATTTGGGTTATGGAAGACAAGAAGAAGGGGAAAGGTGGGGGTGGGGAGGGGGGAGGGGGGACTGCCTCTCCGAGAGAGGGGACAGGAAGAGAGAGAGAGGGGCAGAGACTGCAAAGCAGGAAGGGAGTGGGTGTGGCTTGTCTCTTAAAGAGACAGAATATTTCAATAGGTAAGCCTGTAGGACAGTTTCTTAGTGATTGATACGGGATGGTCCAGTGCATTGTGGGTAGTGTTATCCCCTGGCTGGTGGTCCTGATAGAAAAACAGACTGAAGAAGCTATAAGAAGCAAGCCAGTGAGCAGCATCTCCCCAAGGCCTCTGCATCAGTTCCTGCCTCTAGGTCTTTCCCTGTTTGAGTTCCTCTCTTGACTTCCCTTCTGATGAAAAATGATACGGGATTGCAAGGCAAATATACCCTTTCCAAGCCCAAGTTGCTCTGGTCGTGGTGTTTCATCACAGTGTTATGGAGTTCCTAACCTCTGGGAAAAGACTATAGACTCAACCCAGTTATAACTAAAAGAATTATTTATCACTGCTAACAGGACAACAATCCTTGTGCCAAATTTGAGGCTGCTGTTCAAAGCCGGGCGGGGGAAGCATATTTCAATGCAAAAACCAGAAGAAGACCTAGAACATCTGCATAACCAAGTCAGGAGCTGCTCTGCTCTGTCAAGATTAGGTAGGTAGTCAAGGCGACCTCAAAATAGTCCTCGACTGTCTGCATAATTAGACTTCAGAAGGCAAAAAACAGTTAGTAGGCTGTACATTTCTGGGTGGGGTTCACTGAGTCAGGGTTACTGGAAACTTATCTTCCAGGGACTAGAGACAGAGATAAATGTCTTGTGGGTACTACGATGGCTGCCTAGCATAAAAGTGGAGTTTCTCCAGCTATCAAAACAGCATTAATAATTCTAACGAAGACATGATAGTGGGGTACTGCTGAGGCGGAGTTTACCAATGTTTGTGGGAGGATCATGGAAGAACTTTGGATCTTGGGCTAGGAAAGCCATTGAGTGTTCAAAGCTTGGTGAGCTGTTCTACAGTAGCTTGGAAGATAAGAATGTCGGGAGAAGAGCAGATGAGGGAACCTGGCTTGTAACATTCTAGAGGGAGGTTTTGGGAGTCAATTAAAGACTCTCTGGGGGCTGTTGCATGTTTTGAGTTGAGAATCTATGGTTCTGGCCAGCTGGGGCTGAAGAATCATTGGTGACTAATGAGAGACCAGAACCACTAAAGGAAAACCTTCGCTTTGCTGGGACAACCAATGCTGGTCAGCAGGAGCTATAAAATTAGACGTGATTGAGAAGAGACCAGCATCACTGAGGTGAAGTCTTTCTGGGAAGTGTTTCCTCAGGGTTAGCACACAGAAGCCGTGCTCTAAGAGATGGCCAAGGTTTTCTCTCAACCTGGCATTCATCTGCTAAGAGTGTGGTAGGGTAAGAGTCACCCAGATGGCACTGGTTTTGAAGGCATGAAGGGTCATGGAGAGCAGCTGAGGCTTGGCCCTGTGAGAGGCCAAAAAAGGTCACTGATAAAGGTGCAGCCTCAGTGGCAGTTGAAGGCCCAGGATCGAATGGGTCATGCAGAGAAGGTCAGGTTTGGCACTGTGAAGAGAGCCCAGGAGAGGCTGTTGGTGAAAGTGTAGCCCAATTACAGGAGGAATTTGGCACTTTGGAGATGCCAGTACCATGGGATAAACACCAAGAACAATAGCAGCAGTAGAGTCGAGTCAGCCTGAGCCTAGAAGACCAGCTGTGTGTGTGTGTGTGTGTGTGTGTGTGTGTGTGTGTGTGTGTGTGTGTGTGTGTTGCAGGGGGTGGAGCGTGAGACGTGACCCTGGTCCCTGGGAGAAGCCCAGATTGTGAGTGAATTCCAGATATTCCAGATATATTGAGCAATCTATACCGTTCAAGTTTGGTTTTGCTTTGAGCTGATCACGCCTGTGCCCTTGTTTTTCTCTCTTCAAGTAAGAGAGTGTTTTATAGTAGCCCATGGTTGTAGATTTTGAATTTTTGTTGTTGCTGCTTTTGAGACAGGGTCTCTCTCTATATATAGCTCTGGTTGTTTTGGAATTCACTCTGTAGGCCAGGCTGGCCTTGAACCAGCAGAGATCTGCCTTCCTCTGACTCTTGGAATAAAGGCAGTGGTGCCCACCAATTTTGGATATTAAAAGATATTGAATTTTAAAGTGTTTGGATTTATAAAGACGGCAGGACTTTTTTTTTTAATTGATTTTTATTGAGCTCTACATTTTTCTCTGTTTCCCTCCCTGCCTCTCCCCTCCCCTTCAGCCCTCTCCCAAGGTCCTCATGCTCCCAATTTACTCAGGAGATCTTGTCTTTTTCTACTTCCCATGTAGATTCGATCTATATATTAGATCTCTCTTAGGGTCTTCATTGTTGTCTAGGTTCTCTAGGATTGTGATTTGTGGGCTGGTTTTCTTTGCTTTATGTTGAAAAACTGCTTATGAGTGAGTACATGTAATAATTGTCTTTCTGGGTCTGGGTTACCTCACTCAAAATGATGTCTTCTAGCTCCAACCGTTGATGGCAGAACTTTTTAAGTTTGTAAAATGTTTCCTATTGTGATGTTTATATTAATGTGTGAGCTTGGGGATGAGCCAGGAAGGGAAGGTTGTCACAAGTGACGTATTTGTGTGTTCAATTGACAAGGGTTCAGCTGTGCTGACTAGTTTTATGGTAATTTGAAATAACCTAGAGTCATCAGAGAAGAGGGAGCCTCAACTGAGGAAAGCCTCCACCAGCTCAGGCTGTAGGCAAGCCTGTACTGCATTTTCTTAATTAGTGATTGAGGCCTGCTGTGGGTGGTGCCATCCCTGGACTGGTGGTCCTGGGTTCTATAAGAAAGCAGGCTGAGCAAGTCATGAGGAGCAAGCCAGTAAACAGCACTCCTCTGAGGCCATTGCATCAGCTCCGACTTCCAGGTCTTGACCTGTTTGCATCCTGACTTCCTTGGATGTTAAACAATGGTGCCTAAGCAAAACCTAAACAAACCCTTTCCTTCCCAAGTTGCTTTGGTGATGGCACTTCATCAGAGTGGTAGGAACCCGAACTATGACAAGAGAAATCACGAAGCAGAGTGAAGCATGAGAAGTCTAAAAAAGCTGTGAAGTCTAAACAGTAGGCAAAGGAAGGCATGCTTGAGGCCTATGATTAGAATAGAATGAAAACCATGAGAAAGAAAGGAAATGAAAGCCAAGAAGAGGCTGTCCAATCGCTCAGCAGTTAAGAGCATTGGCTACTCTTCGAGAAGACTCTGGTTTGTTTCCCAGTATCCACATGGCAGCTCCCAACTGTAACTCCAATCCGCAAGGATCTGATATCCTCTTCTGACCTTCTCAGGCACTTCACACAGATAGCACACAGACATACATGTGGCCAAAGCACCCATATGCATGAAGTAAAATGAAGCAATAGCAACAACAAAGAACTGCCAAAGAGATGGGTGCCAGCTGCTGCACACAGGTCATGGACGATGAAGGTGAAGGGTGTCCCTCGTGTTCAGTGACAGGGAGTTTGTGGTGGTCGCACACCTTGAGAAGTTGCCATTACTAATCCACAGCAGCTCTGGGCTCTGGACACATTGCGTTTATTCTCATTGATTTGCTCTGCACTTAGCTTTCGGGACAGTTTCACAGCACCGTTACTTGTTTGGAAGAGTGATGGATGTCTCTAGGATCTCTTTATAAGAACACTAATCTCGTTTCACCAGGGCTCTACCTTTCTGAACTGATCAGCTTCAAAATATGCTCTTATTGGGGATTACGTTTCAACATACAAATTTGGGGTGTAAGGCATCTATAGCAAATGTTCTAACCAGGATGGAAGTTTCCCTCCTGATGAAGACAGGAAGGAAGACAGCAAGGGGTAGGAGGAAGCAGTTGGGTAGAATAGAGAAAGTTTGTTATTCATGTCAGCCTCTATCTTCTCTGTTACGATACTGAGTTCCTCATTTAAGACAAAGATATATGATAGGGACCCTGGGGACTAAGGGTTGCATAAGTGCTGAAGAGAAGATGGGTATCCCTAGGCCTGGGCCCTTATGCCCACCTGATTTTGGAACTGTTTTGTTTCCCATGCCATCCACCCAAGTGCCACCATCTACCCTGGTGCCATGGGATCCACGCTCTGTATTAGTTTCCCTCCTACAATAAACAATTGATGCATTTGGCACCAAGCAGCATATGTGTTGTGGCTCTGACATCAGTGGAAGGAGCCTGCTGTGCTCTGCACTTTGCCTTTCCCATTGTGGATAATGGTGGTATTAGTCTGTGGATAGCATCATCTACAGATGCACATGGGACTTCACATTCTGATCCTGGTGGACATTCTGCCTGGGGAGCCTGGCTGGATTGATGGGCTGACCACGACTGATGGTTCTATGCTAAGATATGCCATCTAGAGAATTGGTTGAAGCCAAGGAGCACAGGTGTTTGGTCCACAAGTGGACACCTGACCCAAGTTTAATGATATATATTTCTTGCTTTTGTTGGGGGAGGGTGACTTTTTTGTTGTTGTTTTTGAGATGGGGCCTCTTGTATCCCAGACTGGCCTTGAACTTGCTATGCAGTCTATGCTGGCCTTGAACTTCTGATCCTCCTGCCTCCACCTCCCCAGAGCTGTGATTACAGGTATGTAAAACCACACCTGGTTTGTGATGCAGTGCTGGGCACTGAACCCCAGTGCCTTCTGCATGCTAGGCAAACGCTACCAACTGAGCTACATCTTCAGATGATTTCCTGTTTCTTCAGGAAGAGTGTATTCAGTGCTAATGGGAGTCTTTTCCTAGGGATTTTAGAAGCGGAAATGAAAAGAATATCTCCTTGAAGAATAAGGATGCTAAGAAAGCCTGGGGAATTTTTCACAGTATGTAAAATGCTCATTACAGCCATTAACATGCAGCCAATGACTTGTATCTGTAGGGCTTGGTTCCAAGACATCCCTCCATGTGGATACCAAAATCTATAGATGCTCAAGTCCCTTGTATAAAATGGTGTCTGGAAATACCATATAAATATTATTATGTGTTTTTAAGGAAAGAATGATAAGCCAAAAAAAAAATCCGCACATTCAGTACAGATGTAATCACTCTAAAATATACTTTTGTTAGTAGCTGGTTGAATTCATGATGTGGAATTTGGGTATGCAGAGGATCAGACTTATACAATATAAAGTATAATGCAAGCTTAGAGTAAGTTGGAGTACAGAGGCAAGGCACAAATGATAGAAGACAGAGATGTCATATTTATCGCTGATCAGAGACTGTGTGCAATGTGATACTAGGCCGGATTGTATTACACTCTGGAAGTAAAAGGAGTTACCCAAGCCAGTCTTGGCTCAGTTGCAGAGTGCTAGCTTTCTCTAGCTAGCACTAGAGGGGTGGAAAATGCTTCCTGCAGGGTGACTGATCCCCAAACAAGGAGAAGGATAAAGTAGAGCCATAAAGACTCAGACTTTCTGCAAGTCCCTAACTCTTCCCTTATGGAGGACCTGGGTATCCTGGTTGCAGAGAAAATAGGGTTTTTCGTTAATGGAGGTGCTTCCAATGGGAAATGTGAGATGAGAGAGTCCCCTCAGCAGCCTTGGCACTTGGTTTCTGAATCATCCACAGAAGAAGTGCAGCAGAGGCAAAAGAGAAGCAGAAAAGCAGAAATAAAGTGGATGAGAGATGGGGTGGGGGGTCGGGGGGATGGCTCAGGATCCTTGAGGTCTTCTCTCCTGTTGTTTGCCCTGCATGTGAAATCTTGCCTATTCTGCTGTATTTCATGGAAGTGGAAGCAAACGGAGCTCTGTTCTCAACCTTGTAACACTTGATGGCCTTCTCTTCAATCCACTTTTCCTCTGGATTGTACCTTCGTTAGAACCACAGTATTCTATATTGGAGATAGTCTTAGTCTATGCTCACCGCAATGCAGTTTCTGCAGTAAACACGTAAGTACTGAGAAGAGTTTGACCCACAGAGTTGGCGTGAGAGAGGGGAGTGAAGCAGGAAAGCGGTGTGGGAATAGCACTTTCTCTCACAGAATGCCTGAACTGCCTTGCTCCCCCTCCACCCCAAGCCAGGGGAAGCATCCAGAGTTTTGCCCTGCCCCACGGATAGTTGTCCACCGAGTGTTTCCACTACGCTCTGGAAGCTCAACAAGCCAGAGACTGCCATGTTCCAACAGCAGATGTTGCCGGGTCGCGTTTGCAGGAAAGTGTAGCCTGCAAACACAGAGTTGTCATGGAAGGAGCTGGACTACCAAGCAGGTAAGGGCTGCACAGTCTGAATGCTGCCCAAGAACCCTCATGCTGTGTAAGTAAACGGTCTCCATTGATTCCCGATGAAGTTCTGGGCGTGTTTCTTTAAAACATACTACACGGTTTGCCTTGAAGGTTCATCTAAAATCCAATCCTTCTTCATTGAGTTTTAAATATATTCTCCAAACAGTTCAAACTGAAGTCATTCTTAGAGCATTTTTGAAAATCGTATGGTTACAAAGCAAATCTCCAGCTTATCTAGGGCTACAAAATAGAAGTACATCTAAACACAACACAGTGCCTGAAAAGATTGACAGATGGCCCCTCCCTGAAAATAGTTTGTTAATTCTGTGAATTGTTTACTAAGATAGCCATAAACTGCCATTTTAGAACCATCCCTTAACCCAGTGAGAGCTCAGAAGGAACCACCCTAAGAGGCTGCCCTGGTTAGAGCCTGAGTATCTAGGACTGGTTGGAGGCAGTCCCTCCCCCAGAGTGCTCCCCTTCCATAGATGTTGTTGATTTCCTAAAACTGATTGCCTTTGGTTACCCTCTCTTTTGGGCTCTGCACCAATTTTTAGTCAACAGCTGTGTCATATTTGAAATACTTAGAATCATTTCTTTAGAAAAAGGATTTTAAAATTTATTTTTGTTTTATGTGAATGAGCATTTTGCTTGCATGAATGTCTGAACATCACCTGTGTGCATGGTGCTTGAGGAGGCCAGGAGCAGATTCTTCCTGATTTCCTGAATGCGCTCTCTCTCTCTCTGTGTGTGTGTGTGTGTGTGTGTGTGTGTGTGTGTGTGTCCATCCGTCTGTCTGTCTGTCTCTGCACCAGTGTATTCAAATCTTTCAGATTGGTATGTGTCTCAGCTTCCTTCAAGTACTAGGGTACGTTGGAAATCCAGACATTCTTCCTCATCTCTGTGACTGAGCTCTGCTGGGAACTGTTCACTTGTTCCCGTGTTCATCCGTTTTCCACAGTGCTGTGGTTAGCAGGCCGCATGCGTGTTTGCATGCTTTTCAGATAGATTTGCAGGATGACATGGATTGCTCTAGATTCACCATTTGTATTAAGGACCCTGCCTCTGCCTTGTGGCCTACTTCTGGTAACTGGGTCAGAGTTGTTATTTTCCATGTGGAAATCCTGGTCTTGCTCTCACCGATGCTCTGGTCTCCAAATAACTGCGCCTGACCTTTGCTGTGATCACCGGCACACGCAGGCACACGCAGGCACACGCAGGGACACAGACACACTCACTAAGACAAATGTTTTACTGAGATTAGAGGTTGAGGATTGGGTTAGGATACTAAGTGAAGAACAGAGAAGTGGATGCTGGCAGAGCTCACAGTCAGTTTTCATATTAAACAGAGAAGAAAGGGATGCTTCCATGCCGGGCAGGAGAGATCATGGAAGCCTGTGGTTTGATATGAAGATAACAGGGAATTCCTAACAGTTTGGTCCTGAAGAAAGTCTCAGGAAACAGCTGCTGTGACGTCCTGAGGTCAGAGCTTCATCCCCGTGATAGAAATTCATGTCAGGAGATCTCAGAACCAGATGGTAAGAGGAAGAATGGAAATCTCCGTGTCAAGCAGGGGTGGTGGCGTATACCTGTGATCCTAGCACTCAGGAGGCCAAGAAAGGAAGGGTGTGCATTTCAGGCCAGCCTGGGCTACATGCTGAGACCAAGAAAAGACAGAGTTAAAAGTTACATGCTTCAAAAGGGAAACAGTGTATTTATGCAAGGCTACAAGCACATGGCACACATGTGCACACATGCAGTGCACATATGAAAACACAAGCACATGCATATTTCCAGAGGAAAACAGGACCCTTATAAGTATCTTACTAATGCCCCTCCCACAAATTTTATACATACATATATATATTCTTCCTTCCTTCCTTCCTTTTTTTCTTTCTTTTTTTGAGACAGTTTCTCTGTGCAGCCCTGGCTGTCCTGGAACTGACTCTGTAGATCAGGCTGACCTGATCAGAGGTCAGGACTCAGAGATCCACCCACTTCTCACTCCTGAATGCTAGGATTAAAGGCATGCACCAACAAACCTGGCTAAAAAAAAATAGAATTCTTAAGATATCTACTTATTAAAGGCTAGGAAATTTATTTTAAAGCACACTATGGATTGTGCCAGTGTTGTACAAAAGGTCATTGTCCTCATCATCTTTGCATTTGTTTGTGCTTGTAGACTGCTGTGTCCTCTGCATGGGGCAGGTCTTTTCTACAGGGGGCCAGTTAAGGAGGCCCAACCTTCTTGTTGCAAACTCAATGAAGGAACAGTCTGGCTCCCAGCTCCCTCGGGACCCCTAGACCTTAGCATAACTGACTCCATGATGGAAATAATTCAGGCCACAAAAAATAATTCAGGCATGTAGACGACACCACCTGCCAAAATGAAAACAAAGACTTAATCCATCCAAGTCCAAAAGTTCTGGGAAAGTCTCTAAATGTACTCCCATTGCTTTTTGACTTCTCTAGCTCTGCTTCTGGCTAACTGTTCTTGTTAACTCAAGTATGTCAGACCAGGATATGGTTTTTGTGCTTACAAGCTCACCCTGAGAAAGGCTCAGGGCTACACTGGGATCCCATATACCCAGTGTAGTTACAGCTGCCAAATAAAGACTTTCTATTGACTTAGATCCATGTCCAAGTATTCTTCTCTGGTGTATACCCCACAACAGTGGTGGCTGTGAGACTTATTGTTGCTGGACTGGGACCCCTGTTTTCCTTCCAGCCCTTGGCAGGGGCTTCAGTTGCTCCCCAGAGGTCACCCTCAGGGCCTGTCATGTCTTTTCCCTCTCTCTTAGCAGGGGATAAACTCTCACTGTCTCAACTTGACTCTCTCTGATAGTCTCCTTTTAAAGAGCTTGGGTAGTTAGATCAATCTAATCTAATATTATTTTACTTTCTTCTGTCAACCAGTGAGTACCTAGTTTCCATCTGCCACCTTAGAATTCCAAAGTCCTGGGAAGTGTGGTAAACAAGGAGCCATCTTTGAATTTAGTTTGAATGTCTCTAAGACTAGAAATTCCATTAAATAAAACAGGTTACACAAGCAAAACCAAGCTGTTTTGCTCTAAGAAGATAAAAAGCTGTCAAAAGGGGTTGGTTCTTGTCTGTGAAGCCGCTGACATGGGTGAACGACCCGTGTAGGACCAGCACCATGCAACATGAAGAATTTCTGTTCTCTGAATTCTTTGTGCTCCCCAAGAAGACTCTAATAAATATTGACTCTCAAACTGCTCCCACCGCAGATCCAGATGTCTGCTAATCCGTCAGTGGATCCTCACACAGCACCACGAGGCCTCTTCTCTTCAGGACTCCTGTTTGTGATGCACTCAACCTTTTGCCACTCTGTTCTGTTCTCACTGACTAATTCTTCTGCATCGCTCTTACAGGGGACTCAAATCACACCAGAGGCAACCTCTGAAGTTTAAGATACTTGGATGTGAAATGTATTGTTATTAAAAAGACAAAGCAGGCATGATGAAATAGTTTGTGAACACAAAAAGATGGAGACACTGGGGCCAATTTATCATTCAGCCACCAAAATGGGAGACTGCAGACATCAGCTACCATGTGACTGAAGTTTGCAGACATTTTGCTAAGTGAAAGAAGCCGGTCACAACAAGACTCATCTGAGATCTGGAACAGTCAACGTAGTGGACAAGTGAGTAGAGCTGGTAGGAAGTTACATGTTGTGGTGGTTTGGATAGGAACAGTCCCCAATGGCTCATACATTTGGTTGTTAGGGAGTGACATTACTTGAGAGAGATTAGGAGATGTGACCTTATTGGAGAAAGTGCGTTGCTCAGGGTGGGCTTTGGGATTTCAAAAGCCCAAGCCAGGCCCAGAGTCTCTCTTCTCTTCCTGCTATCTGTGGATCTGGATGTAGAACTTTCCACTCCTCCAGTACCATGTCTGCCGGCATGCTGCCATGCTCCCCACCATAATAACGCCTTAAACCTCTGAACTGTAAGCCAGCCCCAGTTAAATGGTTTTCTTTACAGGAATTATCACGGTCATGATAATTAACTAACTCTTCACAGACTTAGTGATCTTAAGAACTCAGGTCAGTTAGGAATGGTAGCACACACATGGAACCTCCATCTTGGGAGGTGGAAGCAGGAAGATCAGAAGTTCAAGGCCACACTCTGCTACTTGAGTTCAAAGCCTCTGTGTGTGTGTGTGTGTGTGGTGTGTGTGTGTGTGTGTGGTGTGTGTGTGTGTGTGTGTGTTTGGGGAGGGCAGGGGTGCAGAAGACTCTCAGAGATTTAGTCACAGGCTTCAGGTTGGAAATGAGTAGTTTTTAGATGGTAGTATATTTTAATAAATTTGTTGACGTGTATTTTATTTTGCAATGTACTCATTTATTTGGGGAAAGGGTGTACCCGTGTCATGGTGCAATTGTAAACGTCAAAGGATAACTTTCAAGGGTCAGTTCTCACCTTCTACCTCAGGGGACCCATGGAGCAAACTCAGGTCAACAGTCCTGGCAGCAAGTACCTTGACCTGCTGAGTCATCTTGCAGGCCCTTGTTTATTCCATTTGTCTGTACTGGTTGTTAAGTGCCCAGTTAATAGTTTGGGGCACAGGAGGAAAATGCAATCACTAGGAGCTGTTTTCAACAGGAACTCTTCGCAATGACCATAGCTAGTCATACCAGGACTCCTTCATCCAAAATGAATGAGCAAACAAACAAATACGACGCTGGAGTGCCTCATTCCACCACCCCCACGCTCGCGTCAAGATGCCGAGCTTGCCTGGTTCCAGGTGTAAACCTACAAGGGTCAAATGCAAAGCCTGACCAAGACCCTCAGGAGACAAGCGCAATTGCACTTGAACCATTCACCACTATTTCCTTTCGAGACGAGCTCCGGTCACCATAGATTAATCTCTCGTTTTCCAGAGCCATCTTGCTTAAAATCTTTTCTGTAATCCAAAGTTTACACACATTGCCTCTGGAACAGCTTAACTGGCCAATAGCATGTTGTTGTTTTTTTTTAATTCCTACAAAAGTCAAGTTCACATTCTGAGTGCCACATACCTGGCTCTCCAAACCCATCTTTACAACACTAAGGTTTTCAGTAAAGGACGGCATTTCCTTGGACTACTTTTCTATAACCAAGATGTGTGTGTGTGTGTGTGTGTGTGTGCATGCGTGTGTGTGTATGTACGTGTATCCAGTAGGTTGAAGGAAACCTTAAAACAAGTGTCCACTATAAATGTTGGAAGTGACAGGTAGCTATAGGTTGATAACATTCTGTCTGTGGGCTTGAGCGCTATTCTATCGGGGAAGTAACTTCTTTTGTAAAACTATGTTCCACTGTTTTGTAAAAAAGAGAATTAATCATTCTTTTGCCACATCTCATTTTCTGTGCTGTTCAATAAATACCTAGCAAAGCTCTTTATTAGAAATTACAGACAGCCAGGTGGTATTGGTAGCACATACCTTTAATACCAGAACTCAGGAGGCAGAGGCAGGCAGATCTCTGAGTTTGAAGCCAGCCTGGTCTACAGAGTGAGTTTCAGGACAGCTAGGGTTACACAGAGAAAACCCTGTTTTGAAAACCAAAAAATAAAAAAAAAGTAAAACAAAACAAAAACCCAAATGAAATGACAGACATCAGACAGACTCAATAGACAAATGATAGACAGACAGAACACATACCACAGATACTAGGCACAGACAGAAAATACAGGGAGACAAAGTGGAGTATTCAAATTTGGGCTCATTCTTGGTCTAAACTACTGCAAGAGGAAGAAACACTCTTTAAAAATTTTTTAATGCAGCATGGATACGTAATGTCATAAAGCTGCATTTCTTTGTGATGAGAATTAGTCACGTGCTTTCTGATTCATTATGCAGGCACATGTGTGATCCTGGCATGGAAGCTACTGACACACAGGTCAGGAAGACTCCCTCTCGGAGTCACCTGTCATCGTAGCACAGCTGGCTACAGAATACAAGCAGCATGTCCACAGGTGCATCCACCTGCCCAGCTTGCCACCTCCCTGGGCGTGCTTTACGGCTTTCAAAGCCCCCAGTCTCATCAACTTCTCAGGCCTCATCTCAGTGCATTTGGTATTTCGTCACATGATTTGTTTGTGCATGTATGACATGTGTGACCATAACTGAAAACCCAGCTGGGCTGGAGGCCCTTGAGACTGACCAGAACTTCTAGTCAGACTTGGGCTCTGATTCAATTATTTGACTCCTCAAAAGTATTTACCTTTGTAGGGTTCTGTCCACAGTCCCAACCCAGTTATTTTTGGTGTTACTTTTCCACTTTGGCTGTGTACCTAAATTCCTGATTTCTTTTTAGTTCTATAGGTGGCAATGATATTATAGCTGAACTCTGTCCTAATTGTGCATTTTAAAGAAAATCTTGTTTTTCATGTCTTCTACATGCTACCGTATAATCTTTTACATGGTACGATTTTCCCCCTTTAAACGTGCACAGTTAATTTAAAAGGGAGAATGTGGGGAATAGCCAGTGTGTATCGTGTGTGTTCTGTTCTTGTCGTTTCATTCTGGACAACGTGATGCACTTGGCTGAGTAGCAGCAGCAGCTACTAAGAGAAGTGCAATGGGTCCATTGCTGTCTACCATGTATTCCACAGAACTCAGGTTTCTTCAAATGTTCCTACTTGCTATGCCGCAAAGGGTTCCTTCATCCAAAGAACTGGGGAAGCAGCGAGATAAAGAAAGTAAACAAGTCTATTTATAGTAGGACTTTTCTGTGTGTAGCAAGCAAAGAAAGGAGATTTTTATCAATTCAGGCACTGGCTGTGGGAGCAGATAAACAGGCTCTCCAGTTCATCTTCAGGATGCTGACAGGAGCTTTGAGTTTGGGAGAACTGGGGCTGGGACAAAAGGAATCCATAATCAAGCAGTCGTGATCAAAGCCGAAGTCTGTTGTCATCTCCCTGCCGCTCTCCCTGCACCCCCATCACTAGTTTGGCTTTCGTCCTGGACAGTGATTGGATAAGGAATTGCTATCGCTGTCATCTGTTTCCAGTAAGATGATCGCTTCTGTTGCCAGGCTATAGTAATGCTTTGAAAGAAGTGTGTGTGTGTGTGTGTGTGTGTGTGTGTGTGTGTGTGTGTGTGATGTACACATACATATCCACATGACCACGTGGATATCAAGGAGACTATCAACTATCGGGTGTCCTGCTCTGGGATTCTTTTCCTAAGATGGAGTCTCTCCCTGAACCTGGAGCTGGCTAGCTAGCTACCTCCTTCCTTCCTCTGACTCCCACAGCATTGGGATTGCAGGCATTCAAGGCCATGCCTGACTTTTATTTTTTATGTGAGTGCTGGAGATTTGAACCCAGGCCCTCATGCTTGTGCAGCCACCCCCCGTCAATATAGTATTCCTTTTGTGACCCTTTACTTCAGTGCCAGCGTGCATCATATAGCTCGAAGGGTCAGGAGTGGCATTTGGTATTTCTAGCATGTGTTTTTGTCTCTTTCAAGACACTCGAGAGGAGTGGTATTGTACCAAACACACTTTGAGAGAGATTGAAGTAGCAGGGGAACACTCGATACTTGGCATGACAGAAAGGCTGGTGAAGACAAGACCTAAAATATTTAAATGACTTTTTAAGGATCACTTTTTTTGAGATTCTTTATTAAAGCTTCAATGTGTTAAACTGTCAGTTTTTAATATTATACTTTGTTATTAGAATCATTAACACGTATTGATTATGTAAATTAAGGGATTCGACATCTTTCTGTAACTGCATACATGCTACACTGGTACCCATCCACATGTCTTCTATTCTCAACTCTGATCCCAATCCATGTTGTCCTTTGCTGTCCCTAGAAGTCTCTCCATCTGTGTCCTCCTGTTCCCTTCACTTGTGCCACTTCCAGGGACGACTATTCCATTCTTTAACTGTGCCCCATTGGCTTCTATACATGAATCAGAACTTGGCATTTTTTATCCTTCTATGACATGTTTCATTTAGCATAATTATCTTCACTTCCATGCGTTTTGGCACAAATCAGAAGATTTCGTTCTTCTTTCTTTTAAAAATTGTTTATTATTGTTGTTATTATGAACAGTATGAGGCCTGTGCAGCCAAAGCCTGTGTTTTTACCTGCTGTATTGTCTTGCTGGCTTAGATTTTATATTTTCATGACTGAGTACTATTTCATTGTGTAAATATATCAACATTTTCTTTATCCATCCTTCCAATTATGGGCATTTAGGCCAACTCTGTATTTTAATTGTTGTGAGCAGTGCTGTAATAAACCCGGAAGTACAAGAATCCATGTCTCAAACAGCAGCCTACAGAATGGGAAAAGATCTTCACTAACCCCACATCGGACAGAGGTCTGATCTCCAAAATATACAAAGAACTCAAGAAATTGGTCATCAAAAGAACAAATAATCCAATAAAAATAAAGAGTACAGATCTAAACAGAGAACTCTCAACAGAGGAAACTAAAATGGCTGAAAGACACTTAAGAAATGCTTAACATCCTTAGTCATCAGAGAAATGCAAATCAAAACAACCCTGAGATTCCATCTTACACCTGTAAGAATGACCAAGATCAAAAACACTGATGACAACTTATGCAGGAGAGGTTGTGGGGAAATGGGAACACTTCTGCATTGCTGGTGGGAGCGCAAGCTGGTACAGCCCCTTTGGATATCAGTATGGCACTTTCTCAGAAAATTAGAAAACAATCTTCCTCAAGACCAAGCAATACCACTTTTGGGTATATACCCAAAGGATGCTCAACCGTGCCACAAAGGACAAGTACTCATCTATGTTCATAGCAGCATTGTTTATCATAGCCAGAACCTGGAAACAACCTAAATGCCCCTCGACCAAAGAATGAATAAGGAAAATGTGGTAAATTTACACAATGGAGTACTACACAGCAGAAAAAAATTGAAATTTGCAGGCAAATGGATGGAACTAGAAAACATATTGAGTGAGGTAACCCAGACACAGAAAGACAATTATCATATGTACTCTCTCATAAGTGGCTTTTAAACACAAAGTAAAGAAAACCAGCCTACAAATCACAATCCCTAGACAACAATGAGGACCCTAAGAGAGGCATACATAGATAAAATCTACATGGGAAATAGGAAAAGACAAGATCTCCTGAGTAAATTGGGAGCATGGGGACCATGGGAGAGGGCTGAAGGGGAGGGGAGAGAAAGGGAGGGGAGCAGAGAAAAATGTAGAGTTCAATAAAATCAATAATAGAGAAAAGAACCCATGTCTCCTTTAGCCATTGCAAGAAATATAATTACTGAATCATACTGTGGTTCTAGCTTTTACCAAAATGTTTTTTTAGTCATTGACATGTTTAAGACAGGGTCTTGCTGTGTAGCCCTAAGTGATCAGGCTGGCCTCAAACTTACAAAGAATGGTCACTTTACCTGTACTCCTGAGTACTAAATTTTAGATGTGAGCCATCTTGCTTGGCCAAATTGTCTATTCAGTTAGTTAAATATTGTAGTTATGAACGGTATATTTTGTATGGGGGGATGCGATTGTATATATGTCATGACACACTTGTATGTTGTTATTTAGACAAAGATCACGAGATATAAAAGTGTTGGCCAGGCGGTGGTGGCACACGCCTTTATTCCCAGTACTCAGGAGGCAGAGGCAGGTGGATCTCTGTGAGTTCGAGGCCAGCCTGGTCTACAAGAGCTAGTTCTAGGACAGCTAGGGTTGTTACACAGAGAAACCCTGTCTCGAAAAACTGAAAAAAAATAAAAAATAAAAATAAATAAAAATAAAAAAGTGCGTCCCATTCTAGAGCTGGGCTACCAAGTGCCTACAAGTCCAAACCATGAGGCCATCTGCTGTAGGGAACTGTTTACAGAGATAGCAAAGTAGACACCATTGTCGTGCATAGTCATGCAGAACGGGGTTTCGATTTTTCCTTGGCCCGGACACAACACACATTCCAGCTGTGGCAGCTTGACTGCTAAGTGCCAGGAGTCTAGTGAAAGAGTCGCAAGTACGTCTGTACTTCCCAACCCCTTCTCTACCTTCCTTTGCACACTCTGCTGACCTTCGAGGTGTGTGTGTGTGTGTGTGTGTGTGAGAGAGAGAGAGAGAGAGATAGAGAGAGAGAGAGAGAGAGAGAGAGAGAGAGAGAGAGAGAGAGAGAGGTGGTGGTGGTGGCAGCAGCTATATGTAAATCATGAACTAAGTGCGAAAGCAAAATCTGCAGACTAGGGATGGCAGAGTGAAAAGAAGGAGGGCCAGCCTGGGTTTCCTACAGCCTCTTTGAGCCACGGACGAGCCCTGGTCCTGCTTTCCTGTCCGTGTTTTGTTATGAGACACAAACTCAACTATTTGCCTAAGCTCCCATTCATCATGCCTCATGTCATTTGCAGCTGGAGTCCGGCACTTTGTTTTGATTAGGAAAGGGCAAGCCTTGAAATGATACATGAAAATCACATGTCTGAACATTGCTGAGAAAGCAGGAGGTTGAATTTCCCAGTGGTCTCTTTTCCCTGAGCCCTAACAAGCCTGTTGGGGTGTGTCCTACTTTAAGCTCTCCCAGTATGGTGATAAAGTCCATAACCAAAGCAACTAGGGGAAGAAAGGGTCTACTTCATCTTACAGGGCATGGTCTAGCATCAAGGAAAGTCAGAGCAGAGTGGATGCTTGAAGCAGAAACCAGCGAGGAACACTCATTAGGGCATACTCCTGCTGGATTTCTTAGCTACCTTTCTTACACACCTGCCCAGGAATGACACCGGTGGCCCACAGTGGGCACCTATATCAATGAACAATCAAGAAAATGCCCCCACAAAGATGCCCTCAGGCCTTCTAATAGAATCAGTCCTTCCACTGATGGCCCCTTTCCCATCGATGTCAAACTGACCGCTAAAGATAATGATGACTGGGGCCAACCCACAGGAAGCAAATCCTGTTATGAGAGCTGTACGCAATTCCTGCCCTGTGTGAGTTCCTGCCCTCACTGCTTTTGATGATGAACTGTTTGTTACATGGAACTATAAGTGAAATAAGCCCTTCCCCACCCCCAGAAAGATCTGTGTTCAAAAATAAAGCTTTTGTAATTGAGGAAGGCCTGTTGCAGACACATTTTATATATCCAAATAGTAATAGTTTCATTGCTGTTGTTTTGTTTTTGAGACAGGGTCTTATGTAGTCCAGGCTAACCCTGACCTCCCTATATAACTCCCAAAGAGTTAGAAGCCTCTCCTGCCTCCAAGTCTTCCGAATTGAAATTATAGGTATGTTCTGCCACACCCAGTTCATATAGGAATTATACTCAGAGTCTCATGCTTGCTAGGCATCTACCAGCTGAATCATATCCCCAGCCCCCTCGAATCTTAATCTAAAATGCCAAGCTCTGATATTCAAGTTTCTTTCCTGACTGAAAACCATCATGCTTATGTGGGGCAAGTCAGACTAGGGGATCCATTAAAAAGAAATGACAGAAGCTACTTAGCTTTTCTTAACATTGAGTAAGCTCAGTTCTGCCTACCCCACCCAAAGCGAGCTACACAGGAGGCCCTCCCCCCTGTTTGTATTGCAAGACTTCAGCACTTAGGCTTCTTAGAAGCCCCATGCATCAACTGCTCTGTAGGTCCTGGGGTTCCAGGAAGTTGGCGGATGCCACCTGCAAGAGGCTGGTCCCTGGGGGAGAAAGGAGATTTGTTTGCAAGGGTACATATGACATTCCTGGAAGACTGTTAGAGGTACTTGCAGAAGTCTCTGCAGGGAGCTTAAGGGTCAGCTGGATGGGGCAAAAGTCCATGCGTCCCGTCCGAAGGAAGCTGGGTGAATGCTGTTGACATGACCCTGTCTCTAGCTGCACACCCAGGCCCTCTCCTTACAGACAGGAGAGCGTTAGTGCTCACTGAGCTTAGAGCCCTTTGTGCAGCTTCCTCCAGAAAGACTCCTCACCAGAGCTGATGCCCAAAACCATCATGTGTGGAAAGCTGACAGGATTAAGAAAGTCACTTGATGCTTTCTTGTGTTTTGCTCTTGCAGACGAAGGCATGTCAGTGTGCCCTTAGGTAACACTTTCAAAAACACTTTTTTTTTTTTTGAGAATTTACACATGCATGCTGTATATTTTGATCATATTCATGCCCTACTGTTCTCCCTAACTCCTCTCAGGTCAACCTCCCACCCCATCCCACGCCCTCCCTTTCTGTCCCCACCCCATGGTCCACTGATTCCAGTTTGTACTCTTCATATACTCATGGATGCAGAGCCACCCACTGGAACATGGTAGACTTACCAGGGGCCACACCATAAAGAAAAATGACTCCTCTCCCAGAATCCATCAACTATTAATAGCTCTGGAGCTAGGGATGGGGGTGTATGAGCTCATGCCCACTCCATGCTGGAATGTTCCCTGACTTGAGCAGGCAACACTTTTGATTCTTGAATTTTAGGAGAATAAAGAGAGCAGGACTGAGAAATTGACTGCTAGGAGCAGGTCACGGGCTTAAAAAAAAAAAAAGCAAAACAAGAATTCCCAACTGTTGGGCTGAAGAGATGGCTCAGTGGTTAAGAGCACTGGCTGCTCTTCCAGAGGTCCTGAGTTCAATTCCCAGCAACCACATGGTGGCTCACAGCCATCTGTAATGAGACCTGGCGCCCTCTTCTGGCATGCATGAAGGCAGAATGTTGTATACATAATAAATAAATATTAAAAAAAAGACTTATTTAAAAAAAAAAAAACAAGAATTCCCAACTGTTAAGCAATCGCATTCTCCAGCCAAGGTCATTAGGATGGAAAAGCAGGTAAAGATATAAGGAAGATGCTAGGGAAGTGTCTGAACAGAATAATACCCTGCCATTTCTTCTTATAAACTGCAGTGTAACAAGAGGCGGTCTACCAGGCCTCTATTCATCAGAACAGATTTAGTGGGGACATAAAAATATAAATCTCAAGCCTAAGTGGGAACAAAATGGAGGGTGTTTGATTTATTCTCCCCACAAACCCTTTTCTCTCTCTCTCTCTCTCTCTCTCTCTCTCTCTCTCTCTCTCTCTCTCTCTCTCACACACACACACACACACACACACACACAATTGATCCTAATAACAAATATAATAGTAATAACTTTAGTGTGATTCAAACTCTTTCAGTCTGGGTGTGCAGGGACCTACCTGGCACTTCTTCCATTGTACCCTTGTCTCATGCTGTCCTGCTGAAGAAGCCAAGAACTTCTGTGGGGTGTCCTCTCTCTGCACCGCCAGGTGGTAGACGGTATCAACTCACTCACCTCTCCATGAGATGGTAAAGACGTGAGACTTTCTTGTAGTGAAGGGACTGGAACGAAAGCATCTCACTGGGAATGACTTGGACTCTATAGTCTCTGAGGACCCATTCTCGCTCTGTCTCCTTCTCTGGCCTCTTTGTAGCCTTGTGGCAAGTGTGTCTACGGGGTCTTCTGGGAGGCACTGTGGGGGCTGGAGCTGGCAGTGTGAAAGGTTCACTGGTCAACTGAATCCCCAGACGGCAAAGGAAGTCCCTGGGATTGACGGGGTGGGGGGGGGGAAGCTCTCCCTTTGTTAGGAACTCCGACAGTGGTCTCGTCTGTGAGTGGGGACTTTGAGACCTATCCTTAGATAGGGTTAGCTTTGGAAAGCTGGGATAGACCCACACCAGGGTCTTGCTTAGTCCTGAGCTGAGGGTCCCAGAGAAGTGAAAAAGGACTGTGGCCTTGACTCAAAAGCTGAACTGGGCTGAGTGACTTGAGATTGAAGGCTGTCAGCTGAGCACATCGCTTGCAGTTGAGTAGCCCGATTAGCCTCTTCTGATGAGCATCATCATCTCCCCTCTTGGTGCAGAGACTCGGGGTACTCACCGCAAACAGTGAGTCATGGCGCAGCATCGCCTGTCTCCGCTGTTGTCCCCCAATGCCAGACAGCGAGAGAGAAAAAGTCACCCTGAGTCCTATTTTCTATATGCTGTTTGTTAGAAACAGGACCTCCTGGGGTAGATGTTGACCTTGGAGTTGCTATATAGATGATGAGGACTTTGCCCTTCTGATCTTCCTAGCTCCATCTCCAGAGTGACAGATCGGCATCACCACGTCAGCCTTTACATGATTCTGGGGACCAAATCTAGAACGTGGAGCATACTAGTCAAGCGTCCTACCTACTGCGCTATATTCTCAGCCTGGTTGTGTGAGAATTGGAATGTCTGGTGTATTCAAAATAACCCTGATCACCACCTGCAAGGACGAAAAGCATTGGAGATTCCTCATACAAGGTGCTGAAAATGTGATTTATTTGAATACTCCAAAAATAAACTCAGAGACACCAATACGGTGTTCATGTCACATTAAGGAAAGCAATCAAAGCACTTCTTCCTGCTGTCATTTAACCAAGATGGAGCCCAGATTTGAATTCTCAGCTTCTCTCTCCCCATTCTTCCATTGTCCCTGTGTGTTATTGTATGAGTCTGAATCTCTGTCTGCCTGGATGGAGGCTGTCTCGTGCATTTGTCCCCATGTCTATGTTTGTTCTTGTGTGTCTGTCATGTTTGTCCCTAACAAAGGGCTTTGTTCTGTCTTTTATTGAACAGCATAGAATGCACCATGCCAGGAAGATTCCGAATGGGGGATATTTTAAAGAAACCTTCAATGGAGTTGATGTTTTTTTTCAGAGGGATGAAGTCACCGGCTCCAACTGACCCAGATAACAAACAAACACACCATCAGGTAATCCTGGCATGCTGTTTTCAGCATTTACGATGAACATTCATTTCATAAGGGCACTTTCAGCCTATTTTCTATTTCCAGCAGATGGCTATCCTAACACACAAACACGTGTGCATTACTCTAGGTCAGGGGCGGAGAAGGGCACATGACTTAAGATGACAGCTATGTATAGCTTAGGTTGTAAAAGTTGATTACACGGGAAATCCAAGGCTAGTGAGGTTGGTCGTTACATTGTTCTCTTAAAAGCAGGTGAAGCAAACAGTTGAGGACACAGCAGGATAGCCATCTTAGGTGTATTATTAACTCTGGCCGTGAGAGCCAGCAAGTTTGCCTCTTAGAAAGAAAGAGATATTTTTATCATAACGCATTTCTGCAGCTATTCACAGGAGCATGGCCTGTCCTGTGTTTGTTCTGGCAATCCCTCCCAAGTCTAATACCAACATATTGCCTCAATACGAGTTACTCTGTTTGCAAAGTACCACAAATCAGCATTGACTCCAAGTGGCCCTCGGCCAAACTCTGTGAAAACTGATTAGTCTTATGTTTTTCCTCAGGGGCGTTAGAATGGAAGGATCTAGTTACACTCGAGGGGTCCCTGTTCAAAGAATAATGTGTGCAAAAGGTCTTTGAGATTTACTTTCTATGTAAACTCAAGGAATTATCATCATGATGCCAAATAGTCATGGATGTCTGAAAACATCCTTGACTGAATTCATGCTCTACTAAATGCTAACTCTCATGTGACCTCTAACAGCACTCAATAGGAACAGATTTTAACAGAACATTTCAAGAATTATCTGACTCACCATCTTCTCTCTCTCACCATCTTCTCTCTCTCTCTCTCTCTCTCTCTCTCTCTCTCTCTCTCCTTTCTTTTCTCTCTCTTTCTCCCTTTCTCATCCCCTCCCTTTCCTTTTTGAGGCAGGCCCTGGGTTATGTAGCCTGTCACCTCAATCCTATGGTTCTTCTGCCTCAATGTCCTGAATGCTCAGATCACGTGTGCTCACTATACATGCCCAGTCTAATATTTTTCCCAATATGTGCCTGACATTGTTAGCATTGAACTCATGTATTCCCCCCCCCAAAAAAAATCATTTTAAGACTTGATTTGAAACTCAAAATCTGTTTTCAGTTGGATTTGCTTTCCTAGGTGAACTCACAAAAGGTATATCAAAACACTTTCAACTCAGCAAGTGATCCACCTGTCTTCATAAATAAAATTTGATATGGCTGATTAACTGCAAGAATCTCCAAATGAGAACATAAATGTCCAAAAGAAGGATGGACTCCTGCTTAGAGGGGGACCTGAAGGGAAAAGACCAGAGCAAATTTCCCTGTTCTTTTTCAATTTCAATCCCCCCTCTTTAATTATATGAGTCTCTTTCAATTACCTGACAAACACAAGCTCAGGCTGGTGGGCATGGTGAAGGGGCAGCAATGGAAGCCTCTCCTCTTCCCTCTCCCCTGTCTTGGTTCCACCTAGTTCCACCTCTTACCTCCATTTTCTTTCTATATATGCCTTCCATCCTAATCTCTCAAATAACTCCTCAGTCCTTCCCTGAGCTGCATCTTCCTTCTGTGTGTGTGTGTGTGTGTGTGCGCTTGTGAGTGTATGTGAATGTGTGTATGTATTTGCGTGTGTAAGTATCTGTGAATGTGTGTATGTATGTGTGTGAGTATGTGAGAGTGTGTTCATGAGTATGTGAGCATATGTGAGTGTGCATGTGTATGTGAGTGTGTGTGAGAGTGTGTGTTTTGTGTGTATGGATTTGTGAATGTGAGTGTGTTCGTGTGAGTGTGTGAGAATATGTTCATGAGTGTGTGAGTATATGTGAATGTGCATGTGTATGTGAGTATTGTGAGAGTGTGTGTTTGTGTGTAAAGATTTGTGAATGTGAGTGTGTTCGTGTGAGTGTGTGAGAATATGTTCATGAGTGTGTGAGTATATGTGAATGTGAATGTGTATGTGAGTATTGTCAGAGTGTGTTTGTGTATGTGTGTGTTTGTGTGTGTAAGAGTATATGAGTGTGTGTGCATATGTGTGTGTTCGTGTGCCCTCATCTCTTACCTTGTTTTGAGGCAGGGTTTTCTTTGTTATTTACCACTGTGCTCCAGCCACAGTGAGCTCCTGGGATTCTCCAGTCTCTGCCTTCTGCCTCACCACAGGAGCACTAGGATTCCAGATGTGAGCCACTGCTTCCAGCTTTAGGTGGGCGCAGACTCAGGTCTTCCCACTCGATGGCAAGTGCTTTACTCACCAGGACACCCCCCTACAGGCCAGCTCTCTCTCTCCCTTTTGAGATAAAATCTTGTTCTGTACCCTAGGGTGCCCATGCACCATCACAATTCACCAGCCTCAGTCTCTCCAGGGCTAGGATTACAGGTGTGAGCCACCATGTCAAATATCCCATCGTTTCTTATGTTGTACCATTCCCATGTATACACGACTTTCACATTTACCTCACATTTGTTTATGTGATCTCTTTACTTTCCTAACTGAGTTTCCCCAGTATTTTTAAGATTGACTCTAAATACCTTACGGCCGGCTCTGCATCTACAGCCCCATCTCCGTCAATTGATCTGACTTCTCCTAGATCAGGGATGGTTTGGGGTAAGTCTTCAAACCTCTTCAGTGCTATCTCTCACTTAACATTTGCAATGCTTGCTTCCCTGTAGAATACCAGATGCCAAACACTTTGAATGCAGACATTGGGGTTTAATCTGTAGCAGAGTGCTAAGAATCAACTCTACTAGCCCGTTTGGGATACAGTGGCAAGTGGAGAAAGGCCCCTCTGGAACAGGTAAAGATCTGTGTCCTGGGACCAGGACGAGGAGCAGCAGCACCTGTCTGAGTATGGTTGCTCTACATCAGCAACAGCAAAGCGATCCCAAGAGGTTGGATGCTCTCTGCAACTGATGCAAGAGGGGAACACTTTAGAGCATCCTCCAAGTCAAAGAGCTGCTGTCTTTAGGGATGATTGAGCTTGCTTGCCCAAGATCATCTTAGCTGGGCTTGTTGATTGTTGATGTTACTCTTGGGAGAAATGGGCAGGGACTTAACCTATGTATTAATCCACTCCTCCCAACCAGTTGTATGCAATTCTTTCCTAACTTTTGGTAGACCCCTCTGGGAAGGGCTATGGGGTGCAGGCGGGGAAGGATTAGGTCAGGGGACTCTATTTACAATGCAATGGAGGAGTCATCATCCATGCTGGGCAGGGACTGTTTTCCAGCCTTTTGTCAGTGATAAGGGGCAGCGTACTCTCTTCTGTAACTGCTTTTCAGATGATACTGGGATGTCATTATAGATTGTACAGGGATGTCATTCTCAGGACCCTGGAAGGCTGGAATGCCTGCCAAAGGCCAGGAAGGGGAGGGAATTCAGGCAATAGTAGGGACATTTGACAGAAGCATCTCGCTGACCCAGCCTGAAGAGATAGGGAGGAATCACATTGGCTGGACTGGCTTACATAAGCTTTCAGCAACTCCAGGGATCGCTGGTTCTGCAGAACCACCTGGGGCTGGTGTGTTGCAAACAGCTTTGGAACAGTTTGCAGGCTGAACTTGATTCCTGGATGGTGTCTGTCAGCAGGAGAAGATCTTCACCAACCCTGCATCAGAAAAGGCCTGATCTCCAAAATATATAAAGAACTCAAGAAACTAGACATTAAAATTCTGGATAACCCAATTAAAAAATGGGGTACTGAACTGAACAGAGAATTCTCAACAGAAGAAGTTCAAATGGCCAAAAGATACTTAAGGTCATGTTCAACTTCCTTAGCAATCAGGGAAATGCAAATCAAAACAACTTTGAGATACCATCTTATATCTGTCAGAATGGCTAATATCAAAAACACCAATGATGGCCTATGCTAGAGAGGTTGTGGAGTAAGGGGAAGAGGAACAGTCATCCATTGCTGGTGGGAATGCAAACTTGTGCAGCCACTTTGGAGATCAGTGTGGCGGTTTCTCAGAAAATTGGAAATCAACCTACCTCAGGATCCATCAATACCACTCTTGGGAATATACCCAAGAGATGCCCAATCATACTACAAAAGCATTTGCTCAACTATGTTCATAGCAGCATTATTTGTAACAGACAGAACCTGGAAACAACCTAGGTGCCCCTCAATGGAAGAATGGATAAAGAAAGTGTGGCACATTAGAGTACTACTCAGCGGTAAAAGAACAATGACATCTTGAATTTTGCTTGCAAATGGATGGAGGTAGAAAACACTATCCTGAGTGAGATAACCCAGACCCAAAAATATGAATATGGTATGTACTCACTCATTAGTGGATGCTAGCCATAAACAAAGGACATTGAGCTTATGGTTCGCTCAATGGTGAAAGTGGGAGGAGGGGAAGAAATGGAAATTTTGATTCCTAGTATTAATAAAGTAATAATAAAAAAATAAAATGGTTAACTGACAAACTTGTCTGTGAGGAACATTCGCCTTTGACAGGCCTTAGAACACCTGGTACAGGAGCAGCTAAATGCTCAACATATTGAAGAATTGCCCAGTCCTTGGAATTCTCCTATATTTGACATTAAAAAGAAATCTGGAAAATCTATTTCACTGTTCTATGGTCCTAGCTTCCTCTCCTTAACATGTTTTCTATTGTAACTGAGGACTAGCTTCCAATATTGCTGTAGCTGAATCTTTCCAGTCTTTGGAATAATTCTGTTTCTAGTTGCCCATGAATTTAACATCTACTTCACAAAGGGTGAATGCATATCATATGAAATGACTGCTTCCCTAAATCTTTTTAAATCTAACATTTCTACAGGATCCTAGGTAACTTCTGCATATCCTTTGGGATACTTATTATCTGTTATTCATTCTTGTATAGTAAATGGGTAATTAAGGTTGGTTTTCTTTTTTTTCTTCTTTTTTATTTTATTTTTAATTTTTTAAAAAGAAAACAAGTTATCTTTTTTATTACACATACTTATCCATGATCCCACTCCCTTCCCTCCTCCCATTCCCTCTACTTGCTCTACCCTGCCCCCATCCACTCCACAGAGAGGGTAAGGCACATTGCTTTGGGGAAGGTAGACGGCCCTCCCTACTATATATAGGTATCCATCCAAAGAGAATGGGTTCCCAAAAAGCCAGTACAAGCAGTTGGGATAAATCCTGATGCCACTGTCAGTGGCCCCTCAGTCTGCCCCAGCCATGCAACTGTCAACCACATTCAGAGGGACTAGTTTGCTCCAATGCTTGTTCCTTTCCAATCCAGTGAGATGGTGAGCTTTCATTAGCTCAGGTAGACTGATTTGTGGATGTACTTATCATAGTCCTGACCTCTTTGCTCATATTCTCACTCCTCTCACTCTTCAACTGGACTTTGGGAGCTCAATCCAGTGCTCCAATGAGGGTCTCTGCCTGCTACTGAAAAAGGGGTGCTAATCAAAGAATCCAAGATAACTTCAAAAGATTTTATTTATATTTATTATAAGGGGCAAACTCATGGAACAGGAATGAGAAGTCCAACAGCAGGTGCATAATGCAGGAACAAGAGAGAGAGACCTGGGTGGGCTTGCAATTTTTCTCTGGGCACCCAAAAGGTCATGCCCTAGCCTGGTTCAGCCTATTAAAGGTTATTGGCTGCAGGAGGTTCCCCATCACCTCCCCCTTTTGTCTAAATAAGAGAGTTCCAAACCCAATACAAAACTATACACACTAAGAACAAATATCAAGTATAAAATTAGGATGACAACCAGCATAAGCAATGTTAAGTGAGGAACATATGCTAAATGTTTTAATAAACATTCTATCCTAAGGAATCTAAGTTTTGCATTGGAAATGGCTTGGCTAAATCATAAGAGGAAGGTAACTAAGACTATCTAATCTTCAACCTCATTGAAGGCCTGAGAAGAGAGATAATATTACTTGAGTAGGCAGAAAGTGCAATCAAGCAGCTTCCAAAATGTGCAGTACGTGACAGATACAACTGGTTACCTAAGCAATCACCCAAAGTCTCATTTGCAATGTTGAAGCAATCAACTTTGGCTAAGGTCTATAGTAAATGACAGACCATATTCAAGGGCAGGAAAATTTTCAGAACTGTCTTACCCTGTCTTGGCAAGTTCTGGCAGTCTTTTTCCTTGGGTCCTACTTATTCAATCCAGACATGATGTACTTTGTCAGTGGTCGAGGCATGGGCAGTTCCTTGCCCAAAGGTCAGCTGTGCCAAGAAGAAAACAAACTCCAGGTGGAGTGTCCTTGGTGCTTAACATTCTCTCGGGAATAGATGGGTGCTGTTAGGAGCAATCGTGTCATCACATCAACAGAATCCTAAGTTATTTAAATGCTATATTCTACAGCTCTTTGAAGTGGTTGAATATTACCTATCTATGCAGAAAACAATCTCTATGTATCTAAAGAATCTAATTAGTCTGACTAAAAGTATAACAAACATGAATGACTATTGACCTATAATACTTAATACCTGTGTAACTTAAAGACTGAGGCTTCATGTCAGAATATTAAATAATCTGTAAACAACTGTTCAGTAAATGAGGACAACGACCTCAAAATGTAAAGAATGTATAAATATCTTGATCAGAGGTAGAAATATATAATGTAATATGATAAATATGTTCTAAAATTTGTATCAATATACAAAATGTCTTAAACAGAGGTAGAAGCATGCATATATACAATCTGACAGAATAACTTTGCATAGGTATACAAATATTGTAAACAGAAATAACAAATATAATTTGAACTTGTATCAATATACAAGAATCTATACCAATGTAAATTATCCATAAATAATAGCTCACAATTATTCACTCTACTACTCATTATTATTATTATTATTATTATTATTATTATTATTATTATTATTATTAGTGTGAGTAAGTTCACACTAAATTACCTATTATCCCACTCAATTTTCCCCCTTTTTTTTCAAGGAGATCTCTGGGCCTACATAATTTCCAACACTCCCAACACTCTACCCTATACAAACAATAATAAATCCCTAAATGGTGTCCCCCAACCGTGAGGACAAACTGTGTTGGAAGAGGGGACATTGCCTTCTAGAATTGCTTCCAGCTGTCACGGGGGCAATGTTTTTTCTATGGAATCCTGTAAAAGTAAAGCAAGCGATGGCTAAGTTTCAAGATTACTGTCTAGTATAATTGTAAATGATTTCTGAGTAGGTGATAGGGTTTTTCTAAAGTTCTTACTTGGAGTTCTGGCCAGAACGTTGTGAGAAGGTGCCACCATTTTAGTAGCTGGTACACAAAAATGGGTCTCTATGGGGATCCCTGGCTGGAGAGGCAGTGGCAGGCAGAGGGCTGCGCTGTGTGGATTAAGAGCCCCTGGCTGGAGCTGCAGGTGGGGTAGTGTCAGTGCCCAAATGCACCAAGTGGCTGCCAGCGTGGGGCGGGGTGGGGGTGTCCCTAAAAGGCCTGTACTGGTCCCTAAGACCCACGATTTGGGTGCCATATGTTACTGGAAAAGGAAGTTAAGGATGTAAGTCAAAGAATCCCAAACTAACTCCAAAAGATTCCAATTCTATTTATTATAAGGGGCAAACTCATGGAACAGGAATGAGAAGTCCAACCTCAGGTGTGTAACATGAGAACGAGAGAGAGAGAGAGAGAGAGAGAGAGAGAGAGAGAGAGAGAGAGAGAGAGCGCTGAGAGGGGAGGGTTGGCGGTTTTCTCTGGATACCCAAAAGCTCACGCCCTAACCTGGTCGAGACTCTTAAAGGTTATTGACTGAGGTTCCGCATCATGTGCCTGTTTCCATCAGTTGCTGAATGAAGGTTCTGTGGTGATATTTAAGATCAGTCTGACTACAGAGGAAGACCAGTTCGGGAACCCGCTCCTCTGTTGCTTAGGATGGAAACAATGCCATTCTCTACACAAGCATTTGCAATAAACCTTTCAAGTGAATCTCCAAATGCCTGGGGAGTAGGGTTTCTTCATCATCTTTCCTGAAAGCATAAATAGCATTTCTATTTATAGAAATGAAGAAGCTTCCGGCGTGTGAAAAGGGTATAGGAACTGAGTATCAGGGAGGGGTTTCCTTGAAATACCATGGTGATGGGTTTTGTTTGTCTTTTTAAGCGAAAGAGATGAGATGCTGCATTACTTTACAACATTTTGTTTTGGTACTTTGTGGTCCATTGACCTAAATGCCATTTCTAGTGCTTTTATTATGGTGCTTTCCTTCAGTGGTGAAATATCTCCCAAAGACACAGAGACTCAGTTGCATGGTTGGCACATACCTGTAAGCTTTACTGAAGCTCAGTGGTCAACTCTGTCTTCCCTGACACTAACTGGTTGTTCTCATAGATCAGTTGGAAAGTGATATAAACTAGTTTTTTTGACATGGCTTTTTTTTTTTTTAAGATAGGATTTTTAGGCTAGCCCTGAACTCACTATGTATACCAGGCTGACCCCAAACTAGTGGAAATCCTTCTGCCTCAACCTCCTAAGTGCTGGGATTACAGGCATACACCATGACACCTGGCTAAGTGTTGTATTTAAAAACTTTTAACATATGGGCTCAAATTCTACTCCAAGTCTTTCATCGGAAAGATATGAAAATTGGCTTAAAAGGCTTCCTCCCAGCTGTTTAGGGATGCAGATTACAATAGTTTCAGCTAAGGGAATGTTTATATTATTAGACAACTTATCCCTGAAGGGTGGGAATAATGCCAAAGCCTCTATTTTCAAAATTTTCCCTCCATAACACAATTTTCTCTTAAAAAGCTGTAAATCAGTGTCTCACTCATTGTCTGGCCTCAGTTCAGGCCTGATTCAGTGAGCATTGCTTGGCAGAAGAGGAGGTGTAAGAACACAGAGCGTAGGAAGAGTAATGGAATTGCTTTCTAAGGTGGCCAGCAAGGGCATGCATTTCTAGAATATCAGTCCAGCCAGTTCATAGCCTTTGACAGGGATTATTAGTATTATCTTCCATCAGTATCATTGTTTTAGAGATTTATAAAGCCATTTGGCCATGGTTTATGGATTAACCTCTTTAAAACTGGGCACGGTGCTCTGCAAATCCATGCAGCCTACAGTGTGTAGTCATTTTCTGGAGTTCACAATGGACTGCACACTCATTATGCGGGGTTCCATCTTCCCCTGGGCTCTCCAGTGACAGTTGGAGTAGGGACAGCAGTGACCTTCTCCACATACGTATTAGTGAGCCTTTCAGATGGCTTTACCAATGCCAGGGAAGGAGAATTCCTTCCCCATCTTTACAAACTGGATACATAGTATTTCTGTCATTCTCTTCCCATATCTATCCCACAGGTCTGTCTTGCAGAACCCTGAATATGTGTGCTTTCACTTCGGAGACCTGTGACTCAGAACAGTGATTTATGTTGTCCTTGAATCTCTTGAGGGTTAACTTGTGTCTATGCAAATATTTCTTCCCATCTTATTGAGGAAAATAATGTATCAGGTAAAGATGTCCTCTTTAGGCATATCGTTCCGTGAGTCATGGCCACGGCGTGCAACTAATAGCGTAAAGACGCAAACATTTTCCATCACCTCTCCATGTTACCACTACCCTTGTAGCTTGTCTTTCCCGCAGTTGAAGCCCCTGACAACCAATAGTGTGATTTTTGTCAATCTACATATAAATGTAAATATAAATATTTAATAAAAATAAAACTCACACAACATAAACTTGATGGTTTTAAGGATTGTGAAGTGTACAGGTTAGTGGTTTCGTGGTGCACAATCACCGCCACCACTCTTTAATTGCAGGAAATTTTTATCTGTGAAAGAAATCATAGACTCTTTAATCAATCCAGAAATAATTACTTTTTAAAAATTATTTTATTTTTAATTCTCTGTGTGTGTGTGTGTGTGTGCGCGTGTGCGCATGTGTGTGTCTATGTGTTGGTATGTACATGTGAGTGCAGGTACCCAACGAGACATCATATACCATGAAATGGGGGGGTACAGGCAATTGTGAACTACCTGATGTGAACACTGGGGATCAAACTCAGGCCCTGTGCAGGCACAGAACACTCTCTTAACTTCTGAGCCATGTCTCCAGTCCTTGTAATATTTTCAAGTCTTGTTGAAAGAACCTGCAGCTTCGCAAGTCCCACAGCTTTTGGTTCACTAGATGTGGGATAGAGTCCCGAGATCTGAAGCTCCAATAGATTGCCAAGAGTTTCTATGTTGGGCAGCCTTTGAGCCACATTATGAACTCACCTCAAAAGACAAAACTCCTTCAATATTTCAAAGTGATGCAATTTGATTTTAGAAGAAACACACGCCTGCTGTTTCCTTAGAAAAAATAACCTAGCTCTCCCTTATCCCCCCAACATCATCTCCTAAGAGATGAAGTCTGATTAACAATAGTGTATTCCTTTCGTTAACTCACTGTGGCATTTATTCAAGATTCTTAATGGATTCCTGAGTATCTATAAAGGGTGTGTAGCATCTCTTCCACTTGGAGACTCTTTCTCATCCTACAACTCCTGACATCCATACCCAAGATGGATATGAAGAATCTGAAGATTTGTGCTACCTTTCAAACAGCCCCACTTAAGTCGATCTTCCTGGAAATAGAAGCGTAGAACTCGGTGGAGAAGTTTTCTCAGGGAGTGTTCTCAAGAGGTAAGCTGTAAGCAACTATGAAAGACAAATTGAGCATAGAACGAAGCCAAGAGGTCAGCTAGTTCTGTAGCCAGATCTGGAGGGAGGATGGTGGTCTCCACGAGGGAGGCCTGCAGGGACTGCGGTCCTGTGAGAGACGCGGCTGTAAGTCAGCAGCAGCCAATTGCAGCATCTCAGTGATGGATGTGAGAGCTTGCCCTGATTCCATTTTTGTTTCTGTGATAAAATACCCCGACAAAAAAGCAACTTAAGGGAGAACAGATTTGTTTTAGCTCATGGTACTGAATGCACACACGCTTATCCAGATTGTGTCCAGATGACAACATCACAGGATCCAAGCCTAATTCGTTCCTATTCACTATTGTCCTGTGTTTTCGCGCCTACCCTCGCTCCTTTACTAGTCAATTCGCTCTAGCTTCTCTAGGATTCTGGGTGGCCTTGTTTCCTGGAAACATATCAGGAAAGATTAAAGCCTCCTACTATTGGGCAGGTGATCGGGATATTGCAGCTGACATTCCATATCTACCTATGCCTTTACCTCTCTAGGCTTCCCTTAGGCTCAGCTAGGACCTGTGCCAATGACTTTTCTAACATAGTGATCTCATTCCTGCAGAACCAGAGCCCCTGGTTAAAGTGATCTTGAAGTTTCCAAAGTTGTTTATTTACAATTAAAACTAGGCCAGGCCAGGCACCGAAGCCACACAGAGAAACCCTGCCTCGAACAAACAAACAAACAAAACAACAACAACAACAACAACAAACAACAAAAAACAAAGAACCTCAAACAACAAAACAAAAACTAGGGAAATAGAATTGAAGGACTGCTTTTCCATGTGCCTGAGCACCCAGCATCTTCTCCAAGCCTATGCGGTGTAGCAGAAACTCCATGGCCTCACTTGCCAATACTGGGATCCTTGCCCCTACCTCCTATCCCCTCCCATACATAGTTCAATGAGAAGGGACCTTGACAGAAACAGCATATTAATCCTGAAGCTGGAGGAACTTGAAGAAGCTATACAGTACCTTAAAAATGTCGTAATGGCTGAGCATGTTGGCTCACATTTATTACCTTAGCTTTCAGGGAGCCGAAGCAGGAGAATCACTGAGTTCAAGGCCACCATGGTCTATCTTATCTCAACAAACAAACCAAACTGAACCAACCAAACAACCCCAAAACCAAAAACCAAAAACAAATCTATAATTTTCACTTTCTAATTTAAAAAGTCCTAGATCAAAACTAAACAATTTGAAGTATTTCCAGTCTTCCTTGTTCTATTGTCCTCATTCTTTCCATCTGGACAGTGAAGCACTTCATTCATCATGAACCTAAATCCTCAAAAGAATAGTCCATATCAGAATTTCTCAAGCATCTGAGGAATAATAGTTGAATGGCATTAAATTCTTTTTATAGTAAATGCCTTTGGGAACGTTAATTACAAAGAACAGCTAAGCTTTGCTGATAACTTACTACAAATTAGGGCTTGCACTAAGGTTTTAAGGTATTATCTGTGTTGTTTAGGAACCCCGGTCAACAAACATTTACAGAGCAGCTCAGGTAGTCCTGGATCTTGTGATCCTCCTACCTCAGCCTCTGAATAGTGGGGGTTGGATCACCCGTACACCAGCTCAATAAACATTTACTGAGTTTCTACTCTGAAGAGTTTACCTTGACAGGTGCTGGGAGCAGCGCAAAGCAAAGCACACAAAGATGGCGCCGCCGCTGTCATGGAAGTCCTGCGTTAGCTGGGAGACAGCTCATCTCACCCATGCAACACCGGGGGCTGTTTAATGCTCTAAAGGAGAGACACCAGTTATTCTAAGATGATACCCTGGGAAGCCGATTTGGAAAAAGTCATGAATGTCTTCCCTTGAGATTAGAAGTCGGCCTGGCATAAGAATAATGATTATGAAGTGAATATATTCACATATATGACAAATACATATATTTGGTTTTTAAACCCTAGATTTCCTGTATTTGATTTTTTAAAAAGTGCCCAGAGACTAGAATTCTCAGCAAACTCCCCTCAAAAAATTATGCTTACATTATGACTCTAATGGTCAAACATTAAGAAAAAACTTAGAGGCAGGCAGCTAAAATTTAAAGATACTTCCCTGTGATTTCCTCCTCTATTTCTGTCCTGACCCCTCACACACATGATGAATAGGGTAAAGCTGACTTGTAATCAGCTTTGGGGTTCAGACGATTGTAGGGATGACATCTCTAGGCAGGATTCAAAGGGTAAAACCAGAGCTCTGTGTTCCACTGAAAATGTCCTTCAAAAAGGAGGAAGATTTTTTTTCCCCCAGTAATAGACAAATTGAGAGACGATTATAAGCAGGTTTGTGCTTCATGGATGCTGAGTGAAGCTTTTCAGTCTGAAGGACAAGATTTCCAGATGGAAAAGCAGACCCAGAAGATGGAATGCAACACATTGACCGTGGTGAGAACAAACAGTGTTAGTGCCATGATGGGCTTTTCTCTGTGTTTGTTTTTAGGATATTTGTTTCAGGATATTCTAGGGAAGCCCTGGCCTGTCTGGAACTCATCACATAGGTCATGCTGGATTAGAAGTCACAGAGACTGGTCTGCCTCTGCCTCTGCCTCTGCAGTGCTGGGATGGAAGCCTGCATGCTTGCACTACCACACCCAACCCAGACTTCTCTTAAAGTTTTTATTAATTTTATGTTTCATTATTATTAATTATAAATTTATTTATTTTGGTTTTTCAAGACAGGGTTTCTCTATGTAACCCTGGCTGTCCTGGAACTCACTCTGTAGACCAGGCTGGCCTGAAACTTGCAGAGATCTGCCTGCGGTTGCCTCCCGAGTGCTGGGTTTAAAGGTGTGCGCCCCCGCCACCCAGTTCTCTTAATTTTTTAAGCAAAGAGAATTTGTAAGGTTGTGCTTGGCTTTCCAACTGTAGCTCTCCTTTGAGGCCCTATTTTGAGCATTTCTCTTGTGGTGTGGTTTTAGATCAGGGTTGACTAGATGAATAATTCATTATTCTTGGGGCTTGTCAGGCATACTGAGGGGCAGGCTTATAGGGAATTATCAGCGTCCCCCAAGATCTCCTTCTCCTGCTCTGTGCCCAGCTCATCTTCCCACAGCTGGTTCTCCTGGCATGATCAAGTCCTCGAATACAGGCCCGCAGAACCTTCAAGAGAGCGTCAGGAAAAGTTCAACTGCCATACTATGTAATGTTTTCCTGTTTTTAGTTCCCACAACCGCTTGGGTTGGTCTGGGGTCATTCAGAGATTCACCCATCTGACCATGAGTACATTTTAAACAAAGAAGAGGCTTTATTCAGATACTGGCACCAGGTCTACATTCTAGATTTAGGATTCCCAAGGTGAGGCATGGAATTGCATTAGCCGGGGGCTGATAAAAGCAAAACTCACAAAGCTACATACTTCCTGCCACACTAATGACATGAGTATTTGCATCCCAGCCCACACTTTCTCCAGAGTTCTAGACTTCGTGTGATAAACATGACGAAAATCAAGTCAATCCAGGGTGATATTTATATTCCATCTGCAGTCATTCTTTTCAGATCAAAGTCAAGGTTCTTTCCATGCATGTGGGCACAGACTGTTGTCAAATTATTATATGCATAGAGAAGTTTCTTGCAAGGAAAAAAAAGAAAAGAAAAACAAGAGAGGAAAGAAATAGAATTGTTTTTCTTTTTTCTTCTGTGTTCTTTCTTCCTTCCTTCCTTCCTTCCTTCCTTCCTTCCTTCCTTCCTTCCTTCCTTCCTTTCTTTCTTTTTTATAAAGATAAGATCTCACTATGTATTCCTGGTTGTCCTGGACTTGTTTTGTAGACCAGGCTAGCCTTAACTCATTAGCTCCCTCTGTCTCTGCCTCCCAAATGCTGGGGTTAAAGACATGGGCCACCACACCTGGCAAGAAATAGCATCTTTTTCTTTGGGAGCTTTCCTAGTTTCCCCAGTAGCAAAACAGGTACATCTTTAGGATGCCAGGGAAATGTACGGATTCAGAAACAGACTGTTCAGTTGTCTGACGTTGCTCAAATAATAGGTTGTCCTAAATTCATGGATTTAAATGTGTCACCAATTCTCCCTGTGTGGAATTTTTCATTTTATTTTTCTCTTGATTTCCCCTCTTGTTTTCTTATTTTTCCAAAAAGTCTAATAAGCTTTTAGCAGAGAAATATTTAAATTCCTTTTTATGTATGTGTATGTACAGTGTGGGTCTCCTCCCATGGGGCCAGAAGAAAGTGTTAGGTCTGGTGGTGCTGGAGTTACAAGGAGTTGTGTTCCCTGACACGGGTGCTCTGAGACAAACTTGGGACCACTGCAAGAACAGCAGGGACTCCTAACACAGAGCCAGCTTTCCAACCCCATAACAGAAACATTTTGAAACATAAAACGATTCAACAGAAATTTATGGTTATTCATGGATTGGTCTCTCAAATAATTTATTTTCTGTTTCACGTCCTATACCTTTAAAAGTTTAGGATTATGTAGGTGTATACTTTTGTTTCTGAACACTATAATCTTAATAGTATAAAATTTTTATGACTGAAAATTATACATTTACTTTAGTTAGTTATTCCTATGGAACAGTTCTTGGTGTTTTAGTATTATAAATAATGTTGTAGAAAACATTTTCAACCCAATTGCTTAGTCTCCATTTCCTCAACTTAGACTCATAAAGAAATATAAAATGATACGAGATCCCTGACATAGGTGGCTACAGTGCATCCGAGAATAACCACACTGCTTCCCACCTTCATCCACAGCAATGTATATGATAATCCTCTTAGCTTGCTCTCATCTTTATTACAAAGGCATTTTATTTGTATTAAGTTCTTGCCTGGACTGCTGAGATGGCTCAGCAGGTGAAGGCGCTTGCTCCGCAGTCCTGGTAATCCCTGAACACTGGAAGGAGAGAATCAATTTCCCAGCGCTTTCCTCTGACCTCTCTCTCACACGCACATAACAACAATAAAAGTTGTCTGTCCTCTGTGTTAGACTTTTTGTTTTATCTTAGGTTGAGCAATGTGATTTGTGCTGCTAGGCATTTTCTAAGATGTGTACGGTCCTCTGCTGTAGGGGGAGAGGCTGATGCAGTAGTCATGGAGGCCCAGACTGGGTTCTCCTGGGCAAGATTGTGACAAGAGTTTGTATTTCTACTTCCCATTTGCTCAGGGGCCTCCTACAAACTCTTCCCTCAGGGGTCTCAATATTTATTATTATTAATTGGCTGCTATATCCAATTTTCTCTCAAGAAAAGGCTTTACTAGATGCTGGGCATGACTGAGTTTCTTAATTGTAGCTTGGAGAATGTGGCACTATTCCGTCTGCATGGTAACATTTCTACGGTGATAGCGGTGTCTGCAGAGTCACCGAATCAGAGAGTCAAAGGCCTCCGACAGTCACGCAGAGCAAAACCAAGATGACAGAAGCCTGGGGTAGCTCTGCCACACACTCCGAGTCCCTGACGACTTGTCTTTGTTGCTAAGGCAGCACCAAAGGCATCTTTTAGGCCATTCTGCTGTCTCTTTCCACACCTCTGTCTCCTGAGAGTGTCATCTCATCAGGTTTAATTTATTCTTAAATCTGTCAGTGAAAAATCCAGGAGATGTGTTCTTAGTCATGGTGGCTATCTGGAGGCTGCCATTCCCAGTGATCTACCCCAGTTTATTCCAGGGAAGCACAGTCCATCTCCTCCCATGTCTTTTCTCCCATTTATATAACACACTCAATGTGAGCGTGTAGAGTACATCCATGCCTTTCCCTCCCAGTGTTCTGCCCTGTACCCAGCAGGACTGTCACACCTACCGCTCTGCCGCTTGCCCTGAAATACCCCATACCTCACTTGAAGGAATCACACATGGCCTAACTTATCCTTCTTCCCTTTAAAAACAGGCCCCTCTATGCATATTAAAACATCATACGGCACCCCTTTATTATGTACACTGACTGTATTACACACTTGATCTTAGCTAAAAAGGCAAGAAGCTACCAAGTTTTATGTTTCAGCGGATGAATGTACCTTGAAAAATAAGAATTGACAAATCTCAGTTGACTAAAGAAATAAATTCACATGACACAATGTCAAACAGTTCAAGGAGCAACTGCCTATGGTAACCATAGATCTTAACACGGTAATTTTCTCTCACTAGACTTAGAAAGCAGAGCCCAGAACTGTGGACAAAGAGTCACAACCTCTCCATGTTTAGAAGAATCCTCCCAGTATCTCAACTAGGGAACTCTGCATCTGACTTCTTAGTGCATCAGGAGGAGGACTGGGGATGTGAGATAGAGAAGAAAGCAGAGCAATTTCATGGGCCTTGAGCAGTCCTCTCGGGTACAAAGCCCTGACCAACCTTGGGTAGTTTGAATGTAATTGGTCCCCAACATTTCATCAGGAGTGGCACTTTTAGGAGGTGTGGCTTTGTTGGAGTGGGTTTGGCCTTGTTGGAGGAAGTGTGTCACTGTGGGGGCGGGCTTTGAGGTTTCTATGGATACTACCCCATGTCTCAGACAATTTCCTGTTGCCTGCAAGATGTAGGACTCTTAGCTGCTACTCCAGCTCCACATCTTCCTGCACACCATGCTCCCTGCCATCAGGATGATAATGGACTGAACCTCTAAAATTGTAAGCAAGCCACCCCAATTAAATTTTTTTTATAAGAGTTGCTATAGTTGCCCAGTGGTGGTGGCCTTTAATTCCAGCACTTGGGAGGCAGAGGCAGGCAGATCTCTGTGAGTTCAAGGCCAGCCTGGTCTACATGAGCTAGTTCCAGGACAGGCTCCAAAACTACAGAGAAACCTTGTCTCAAAAAACAAGAGTTGCTGTGGTCATCACATCACAATAAAAACTCTAACTAAGACAGAAGTTGGTGCCAGGGATTGGGATATTGTTGTGATAGACCTGATCATGTTTTTGTTTGTAGTCATATAGATTTTGGTACTTTGGGTTAGGCGAGCAGTGGAATGATTCAAGCATTGCTTAAAGGGGCATTCTACTAGGAGCATGGAAGACAGTGGTACTGAGAGTTATTTAATCTGTGAGGGGCTCACTCAAGAGGTTTCAGAGGAGAAGATTTTAGTATGTTGTCTAGAGATCATTCTTGTGATATGTTGGTGATGAAAGTGGCTGTGTCTTGCCCTTGTCTAAAGAGTCTTCCTGAGGTTGAAGTGAAGAGTTCTGGCCTTTGGCAGAGGAAATCTCCAAATAGCCTAGTACAGACTCTGTTGTATGCTCATTAGTATTAATTCTGATGAAGATTTATAAGGAAAAGGAGCAGGCTGAGTAGGGTAAATTACAAAATTTAAAATTTAAGGAGAAATGAAGCACCAAAAAAAGTGGAATGGAACTAAATCCTGTGTTCAAGGAGATAAACAGATTAAGAAATGGAATAAAGGGAATGGTGACCTCAGGACAAGATCCCACCCTGCTAAGTTTCCAACTTGTGAAAGGAACTGAAAAAAAGTTTAGAGCTGCATGTGGTGGAGCACACCTTTAGTCCCAGAAATGAGAAGACAGAGGCTTGTGGGTCTCTGAGTTTGAGGCCAGCCTGGTCTACAGAGTGAGTTTCAGCCATGTTAGGCACTGAAGGACAGAAAGCTGGTCAAGATGTAATTGAATGAGGGGGACATTTTCCAGCTTGTGTAAGCAACAGAAGTTGGCAGCTTCAGCCACGTGGCTCTGGCTTTAGAGTTAAGAATAGAAGAAAGAGGTTATGGAATTTGCCCTCAAGAATAAGGAAAGCCGCTGAAGCCAGGCATGTGTCAGGGGTGTGCCAGAATGGAGGCCTAGTAGAGGGACCATTGTGTGAAGCTGTGAAGGTGATGACTGGATTGCCTTGGAGAACCCAAGATGTTAGAGATGCCAGAGTCATGGGACACCTGCCAAAGAGAGCTGCTGACAGGGAGTGGAACCAGCCCAAGAGATGTAAGAGTGTTGAAGTCAACAAAGCTGAACAGAGTCGGAGATCTGAAGAGCATTTTGACATCAGACATGGAGATGCAGAGTTTGGAGTTTGCCCAGCTGGTTTTTGGTCTTGCTTTGGTCCAATATTCCCTCACTATGCTCCCTTCCCTGCATTTTGGAATGGCAATGTATATCCTATGCCGTTATATGTTGGAAGGACATGATCTGCTTCTTTATTTTTACAGGTGATTACATTTAAGAGATTTCATGGAGCTCAGAAGAGGGACTTTGAATTTTGGACCTTAGAATGTTGAGACTGTGATAGACTATGGGGACTTCTGAAGTTGGACTAAATGCATTTTGCATTATGATATTGTTACAAGCTTATGGAGGCCAGGGAGTGGAATGTGTTTGTTTGAACATAATTGGTCCCTATAATCTCGTCATAGCAATAGAAACCCTAACTAAGATACACCCCAAAGCCAAATGCAGGAAGTCTTTTTGGGGGGGGTGCAAGGGATTGGCAGTGAGTGCTATAGCCACTTCCTCTTTACCTTCTGGTAAAAGATGCTGGAGTTTCCTATTGGGGTCACTCACTGCATGGAACTAAACTGGAGTCTTGTGACTATTCAGTCTGAGAAAATTCCAGTAAAAAAGCAGGCTGCGGAAGCCAGGGGAACTCAAGGAGTAAGTATAAGCAACCCTTCTCCAGGGCCTCTACATCCGGTCCTGCCTCCTGGTTCTTACCTGGTTTGAGTTCCTATTCTGACTTCCCTCACTGATGAACTGTCACCTAGCAGTGTAACCTGAAATAAACCCTTTCCCCCACATGTAACCTGGAGGGCTGGCTTGTTGGGTTTCTGTCCCACCCAGTACCCCACAGCTGGTAAGTCCCAAAGAAAATCACACACAGGACTCCATAAGATTATAAACTGATTGACCCTTAGCTCAGGCTACTTGTTAACTCTTATAGCTTATATTAACCCATTATTCTGATCTATGTTAGTCATATGGCTTGGTACCTTTTCCAGCTGTCAGATCACATGTTGCTTCTTCGGTGATCTGGCCAGGAATGGCAGAGGGAGCTTCCTGCTTCCCAGAATACTCCCATTCTCTTTGCTCCACCTCAACTTCCTGTCTGGTTTTCCTGCCTGGTCAATCAGCATTTATTTAAAATATGATTGACAGAATACAGACAATTCTCCCACACCACCTACAGGCTGCTTTTAGTCTGGGGGTCACCACAGGAATAGTACCTCTAACTAGAGCAGTAGGTAATAGCACCTCATATTTGTGAAGCTGTGTGAAATAAGATTATTAATTAAAATCATAATATAGAGTATGTGCTCTGTATTAGTCAAGGTTCTCTGGAAGAAAGAAGAAATTGAAAAAGTATACATTTAGCAAAGGAAATTAGACTAGTTTGTACAACAGGAGCTGGGAAGTCCAACAGTGTTTTTTTAAAAAATATTTATTTATTTATTTGCACATTGGAGAGGTTGAGAATCTTGAATCTTGTAGCTGCAGATGAAGGTTGGATGCTTCAGCATTTCCATTTCAGTGTGCAGGCCTGGAGATTCCTGTTAAGCCACTTGATCTTCCGTCTATGTTGGAAGAGAAGAAGCTGGATTCTGCTGGCAGTGAAGAAGCATTGACACTCATCAGCAAGAGGTGGCAGAGGCAAGGGAGAGCATCTCCTTTTCCATTGAACTCTTGGTCTAAGTTTCCATGGGAAGGACCATGCACTCTGGGTTGGGAGGGTCTTCTCCTTTTCGTTAATCTTTCCTTGAAATGCCCTCACAGACAGCAGAGTCCAGAGCCAATCAAGGTGACTATAATAAAGGTCACCTATTGCACGCTCACAAAGTGGGAGAAGCATTTTGTAAGTTTATAATGCGCTGCTTACATATGTGCCTGCCGTTCCCCAAGTCTCATAGGAATGAGATTGAAAAAAAGAAATCAAAGGAGGACAGGACTGCTCCTAGGTATGGTGGAGGTGAAGTTTATTGTCGAGATGAGGGAGAAAACAGCCAGAGGCATCTGCGAGGGTCCAGAGTGGACATGACTGGCTGACTGAGCCAGACATGCGAAGAGAGGAGGGAGGAGAGGGAAGAGCCAGGAGCCAAGAGGCCAGGAGACCAAAAGAGGGCTGGAGTAGCCAAACTGGTTGGATTATATGGGGAAGAGCAACTGGGCAAAGGGCAGCCCAACACCTGGGCCGGAGAGTTCAGAGTAGGTGGCTGGGTATGTCAGCCAGTTGGACACTTCAATCGGTAGGGACTGGGGGATGCTGGGAGAACCTGTAGGCCAGCGTCAGCTTCAATAATATCAAAATTAACAGCTTGTCCTGGGTTTGAGACCTAACAGGGGAGACTGTGAATAGTGAATGAGAATGTACTCATGGAATAATGTTGTTTTTGACAACTTAAATATTCACTATCTTTATTTTTATTTTTATTTTCTACCAACTAGGTTATAAGCCTGTTTTCCACTCTTCCTTCTGAAGTTCAAGTTCGTCAGCAAGATGCACAAAGCGTTCTATACTCAGCCCAGCTTCATTTTCACTGCCTGTAAACTCTCAAACCCAGGGACTAATGGCTGAGGGGCCTATTTAACAAATCAACTCAGACTTGGCCACCAGGTTATCTCAACATCCCTCAGTCCCTACCCTACAGGGTTTGATCTCCCCCACCACTTGCCTCCCTGCGCCCCCAAACTTCAGCCCCGGGGTTGAGCTGCCTTTCCCTAGAGGCTGATCCCTGTTTAAGCCAGCCATTTTGGTCACCCACCCCTTTTTGTACCTTTGCCCTCTGGGATGCTGCACCTGGTTTTCCTCTCTCCCCTCTCCTTTCCCCTTCCCTCTTCACATGGCTTATGGTAATGTCCACTTTGGACTCTCCCAGATTTCTCTGCTTCTCACTACGCTTTCCTACAATGCTTTTATCTACAATTAACTTTTTCCTCCACCATACCTAGGAGCAGTTATTGTCCTTCTTTTTTTTTTTATAATCTCCCCCCCCCCCCCCCGCGCGCCCTTCACAGTGTCTCCTTGGTTGGTTGCTTTCTTCTCAGAATTTATTCCAAATTTAGGTGCTTGGGCAGTAGGTGTTCAGTATGGCTGTGAGACCCTGGCAGGTCTAGAACTGCCCAGGCTATTTGCTGAGAGTGAGGCCTGCCTCCATTGTGCTTGATTTCATTGCGCACAACTTCATTTCAACTTTTTGTCCCGGTTAATTCCCTCCTGACATTTTGGGGGTGTAGCATAATTAAATTAGGCTTCGTTGGCTTTATGGAAGACTGCTGCTGCTTTTGGAATGCATGGAAGGGAGACAGCCTTTGCCTGTGTCCTACTTTTTTCTTCACCAAAGACATAAATTATGTTTATATAACTCTTGCTTTGTAGCCTGACGGTAAAGCGGTCTCTTTGGATCCTTCGGGTAGTTAAATGTTTTTCAGGCACCATTATAATGTAAAATTTCCACTTACAGTTTAGAAGATGTGGTAACACAGGAGCCACAAAGGAAGGCTAAAAAGACACAGGTGAAGGCTTTCAAGACCCGTTGTATGGAAACCCTTGAAAGATGAAAACGAATTCAAATAGGTGGAATTCCATAATCTGCCGTGTATTTTCTCAATTCCAAAAAAGATTTGAAGCAGCGCTGAGGGAAAGCCCTCAGTGCATCCTAACACACTGGGCTCGCAGCCAAGAAAGGAGCACTGCAAGCGCTGAACGCTGGGTGCTAAGGGCCTTTGGCACCTCCCCAGCTCCGGATCGTTCGTGGGGTGACCACGCCTGGGGTGGTGCACGGGGCCGGGGTGGCCGATCCTACCCGCTGGCACCGCTCCAGCACACCGCCCCGGGCCGGCCCCACACCGCGGAGCCCGGCGCGCCGGGGGAAGGAGTTTCCGGCGGACCCGCCTCCCAGCCGCTTCCTGTCCTGCTCGCCGCACCGCCTCCTGCAGTGTCCCGGGAAGGCACCGGGCCCCCATAGTCCCTGGAGGTGCCCCGTGGTGCCACCTGCGCCATGCAGTCCCGCCTCCTCCTCCTCGGGGTCCCGGGCGGCCTCGGCGACGTGGCCTCGCGGCGCGTGCGACTGCTCCTGCGGCAGGTGGTGCGGGGCAGGCCCGGTGGGGAGCGGCAGCGACTGGAGGTCAGACTGATGCACGCCGCCGGGGTGACAGACTCAGGTAACTGGGCCCGCCGCCTTTGCGGCTGCTGCTTCTGCCTTCGTTGCCTCCCCTCGCTACTGTGTGCTGTGGGGCAAAGCGCTGGCGCCCCCTGGGCTCCACACTGAAACCTGAGGGGTCTGGACTAAGGTCTCTGATCAGTCTAGGAACAACTGCTTTCCTCTTTTCCCACTGGAGGTTTTGCTGCAAGAACCCTAACTTAGGCAGGAGGGACACTCAGGTTTATGCAGCAGCTTTTGGGAACTGTTAAAACCCGCACTTGACCTTGATCTTTGACTCCCAGCGGTTCGGTAGCCGGTTTTGTGCCTTGAGCCAAGTAGGGCTTGAGGTGGCGTAGACACGTACACATTCTTGCTGGAGAACCTATATCCATGGACTTTCCCAAGTTTAACAGGAGACACGGTTTCAGGAGTTCTTAAAACTGAAAGCCATAGATATAGTTAAAATTCATGACGACAGGTGGAGTGAATGAGTCCCAGAAGGAAAAGTAAGTGCCTTGTGGATGATTGCACAGCAAAACTGCCATTCAGAAACTTGGCCTTGCCTCGATTATAGTTTCGAGGTCATTTGTTTTCCATTCTATTACTCACTTTTCACACATGTGACAAAATACAAAAAATCCCCCAAACAAAAACAAACAAAACCAAAAATCAAAACAAAACACCCCAATAATTTAAAACAAGGAAAGATTTCTTTTGGCTCACAGTTTCGGTTGTTTCAGTGTATGCTTGCTGCCTCCAGGGCTTTGGCCTGTGTGGAGGCAGAAAATCATAGTGGTAGGTAGGCTTAGCAAGAGCGAAGCTGCTCTCTTAAGGAGCCAGAGAGGCCTCAGCGATAAGACCTATTTTTCAACAACAGGTTCCAGTTTGTCTAAGTAGGCCCCAACTCTTTGTATCCTCTCCAAATTATGTCATCAATTTTAAGTCCATCAGTGGATTGATTTGTTGATTAGATCAGACCCCCAGTCTCCCAGGGACTGGATCCACCAGTTTGTGCCTCCATGAGGTTTTACTCTACGTCCAAATGTGCTCTTCTGTCCTAACAGGCAGAGGTCAAGGGTGGAAATGTGACATAATCCGACAGGTTTTGGAGTTGGGCAATTTTGAGTGGAATCCATTTTTGTTCTCTCTAGCTTTTAGAGCCATGAGTAAGCAGATACAGCATTTCATTGAAAAGAAGTTTTACAAAAAGTGAAAGCTGTTCTTGTTCTGAACACTACACTACCTGCTGGGTGTGAAAACATTACAAACAACATATAAGTATGGCCTTGAGAATTCTGTTAGAATAGGTAGTAGGGGTAGTTGTAAATGTCCTCAGTTTTTGTGTTGTATCCCATGAAGTGCAAGTGTGGTTTCACATGTGAGGGGCGTGGGCATACTCTGGGCAGCATTCCAACTTCTTAGACTCAGTGGTTGGCTCTGGCAGACCAGGCCATCGGAAATGCATTGCACTGCCGTGACTTTTCTCGCTCTAACAAAGATTGTAACACTGGAGCTATGAAAACTGTGGGTAAACGAAGTTGAGTTACCCAGAGATCTGGGCACAAGTAAGAGCCCTTATGCCAAAATAAAAGGCAAACTCCTGGCTATTCAGTCGCCTAAGGTTAAGGCTTAAAGGTTAGAGTAGCACACTTGGAACCAGAGGTCATACACAGACAAGCCTCATAACAGAGAGAGCAGCAGGCTGGGATGGGTTAGTGTTGATGCTGGGAAGATTCTCAGCTGTACTCCAACATGTGACCAGACCCACTGTGTCCTCTGCTTGTAAATTGTCTTTGCTTCCTAGCAGCGTGAAAAAAAGAACTACAAAGTACATGAAAAACAGATTCGAATCATGCACTTTTCTTCTCCTTACTGCATGCCTATTTGTCTTGTCTGTATGTTCCTTTGGTGCTTGTCAACACTCTGTACCTAACAAGCGTTCAGTGGCTTACTGGGTTAAAGTTCATGGAGAGTGTTTTTGTAACAGGTTGCAATTGCTTTGCTGGCTTTCAAAACAGTACGTCTACTAAGCCTGATAAGAAGGAAAAGGAGAAGGTCATTATGTTAAAAAGTAAAAAAGATGCTGGATAAGGTGGGGTTCACCTTTACTCCCAGCACTCCTGAGGCTTGTGAGTTCAAGGACAGGATGGTCTACATCACTGTTCCTGCACAGCCCTACACAGAGACATCCTGTCTCAAAAAAAAAAAAAAGTCCAAACCAAATCAAATCAAACCAAACCAAAAACTCCAAAAAAGAAAAAACCAGCAAAAACCAGTCCACAAGCTCTCAAGCCTATTGCTTTTCTTTTTATCCTTTTCTGTTTGATGGTATGAAACCTAACTTGTAAATTCTTTATTGCTTTATGCTTTAATTACTGGTAATGGTAATTCTTGGTTTTAAAGATAAAATGTCAGCCAGCAAGGAGGCTATCTGCCTCACCAAGTAGTGGACACAGATTATGGTAACACCATCCCAGATGGAGCCAGCAGGCTTGTAGGTCTGGAGGTTGCGAAGTGGTGAGCTTGGAAACAACTCTATAAATCCTGCCATTCCCGCTGGCCTTTCTGACTGTGCTGTATCCTTCCTTATGATGTCTGTGCATGAAGTAGATTTGTTTATAGAAACGCTAAAATGTTTTGGCATACATTTTTCACTTAGAAAACTGAAAAATGCAGACAAACTGCAAAACAATCCTTCCATCACATTAATCAACTTTTTGGTATTGATTCTGTCAGATTGTATTTATCTAATTATACAGGTAATTATTTGTACACATATGTACTTTTTTGTAATTTATTATAATACCATGACTGAGAACATTAACATAACGTTGTCCTATATGATAACTTACATTAGATATTAAGTTCAGATATTTACCTCGATGATTATTTTGCCAGTTTCTTATTCTTGGACATATAAAGTGTCTGTTTCAAATATTTTTATATAAAAACAGTGAAAAAGATATGCATGCTTATACATGTTTTCTGACTTCAAGATTGTGTCCTTGGGCCATAATAGAAATGGTCATGTAACTGAAAATGGCGGCGATGGTTTAGTCTTAACTCTGTATCTGCCAGGTATTTATCTGTGCCTTGTAGAGCTCATTGTCTACTTTGACTATAACAGAGTAGTTTTGACTCAGAATCTTCTGGTTCCATTGTGAATTAAATAGTTTGACAGTAAGATCTAGTATAGTTGTAACCTTATAAATCATTAGGGAGATTCATAGTAGTAACATCCTGACTTAAGATGGGCATTGTTGATACATTCAAATTTTTGTTTTGGTTTTCGAGACAGGGGCTTTTTGTATAGTAGACTTGGCTGTCCTGGAACTTGCTCTCTACGCCAAGCTGGTCTTGAGCTCACAGAGATTCTGTCCCTGCCTCCTGAGTGCTGGGATTAAAGGTGTGCACCACCTCTACCCAGTGATACTTTTAGTTGTTGTTGTTAATTTTTTACATCTGCTCTAAGGTTTGTATACTTCTTAAAAAATGATACGGACTGGGGATATAGCTCAGTGATAGAGTGCTTGCCTAGCCTGGGCAAGGCTCTTGAGTCAGTCTCTAGTACAAAACAGCAAAACACAAAACTGATGTCACTAAAGCATTGGTTTTCAGCCTTGTGATTCCCCTTACTCTGGGGACTTTGGCAATACCTGAGATGTACCAAGGGAGGGGGATGCTGTTGGCATCAGTGGGTCCAGCTGCTCCTGGTACAAGCACAGAATAACATCTCAAAATAAGAAATCATCCCGTTCAAAACGTCAGCCGTGTCCCTGGTGAGAACCCTGAACTGAGCCAACTTGTCCATGCAGCTGTTAAAATAGAAAAAAGAATTTAAGTTTAATAGAATTAGCAACGCAAAGTGGAAGAGACTCAGAGAGATGCTGATGATGTGGACAAGCAGCTTCCAGACTGCAGAAGTGAGGTGTGGAAACAGCTTGATTCCGGCACAGCATGTGCTTTATCTGAGCCGGGTCTGATCATTGACAGCTGGTGACTGGGCCTAACTAAGCTACTGTGATTGGCTCAGTCTCACTGTTATAAAAGCCAAGTCGGATAGGTTTTCATTAGTAGGCCTCAAAGTACAAAGGTAGCCTCAGTCCAAGTTGGCTTTAGCATTACAATCACATCCTGAGGAAGGCTACGGAACTGTGCCAAGTGTGGTGAAAGTTAGCATGCTCATCAGTGGAATCCATGGTCTCTAGGACATCACATGCACATTTGAGAATGTCTGAAATATTATGTATACAGCAGTTTTGAGCTTGGTGAAGATCTTGAAATATCTGGACAGAATATCCAGTGTTTTCAGGGCTTAGCAAACAATTAAAATTATCAGCTGTAGTAACATTTTATTTATTTAGGTTTGAGGCAGGGACTCTCCATGTAGTCCTGACTGTCCTAGCCCTGTGTAGATCAGGGTGGCCTTGAACTCACAGAGAACCTTCTACCTCTGCCTTCTGAGTGCTGTGTAGCAACATTTTCAGGAAGCATGTGAGTTCGAACACACACACACACATATACACATGCTCACTAAATGTAAGAGTTAAAAAGTAAACTTATCAAAGCTGGGCGTAGTGATATATGCCTTTGGGAGGCAGAAGCAGATGGATAGCTGAATTCGAGGTCAGCCTGGGTTACATAGCGAGTTCCAGGACAGCCAGGAATATGTAGAGAGCCCCCATCTCAAATAACAACAAACAGCAGCAACAACAAAAAGGAAATTATTAGTTTAAAATAAAACTTGCCGCTATTCATTGTAAAATTCTGTATTGATTAAACACTGAAGAAAAGAATAAAAGGTTTATGGACTTGGCTGGTCTTAATAGGCCAGAGCCATGGAGGATAGAATTGGTGAAATTCTAGAGAGAAAAAAATGTGACAGATCAAATTTTCCCTTTAATATTTAATGTAAAGGAAAAAGAAAAGGGTGCCTTGAAAGATCAGGGAATCTTTTGCCCTAATTTGCTCTGTAATCCACTTATTGATGAACGTTTGTGAGTGGTTGTCTTATTTTTATTGGAATGTTTGTTTTCAGAATGTCTTTGGGGGTAAAGTGAGCTCTCTTCCTCCCTCAGCATCTTTTGTCTGTAAAATGACATTGTGATGCTTGTTGGGCCTGCCTTTGCCTTACTAGAATGACAGTGTCAATCAACAGCCATTTGGTTTTTAGGGGAAACAGTGTACACTGAAAAGCCTGTTACCTGGTTGGATTCAAGGGGGTGTCCCGTTTCTTCTGGCCAGATTGGATAGCTGTAGTTCAGATGCCTTCAGGGCTTGTATGCTCCCTGCCTTACCCTTGGTCCTTGTACTTCATAGTTCCCAGACACTGGACTCAGTTTGCTATATTAATTTTAGTGTCTGGCAGGATTTCTTCACGAGGAAATAGCACTAGGCTTACCAGCACCTTAGAGCTGCATTCTTTTATCTTATGTCTGTTTGTTTTGAGACAAGGTCTCACTGTGCAACTTTGCCTGGCCTAGAATTCATAGGCATCTATCTGCCTTCTGGGCCCTGGGATTAAAGGTGTGCACCACCAATGACAGACCTGTACCGTTCTTGAATTTCACAGTGTTAAAGAAATAGCATCTTTTCCTGCCACCATGGACAAAATTTCCAAGCTCTCTATGGCAGGCAAGTCTTCAGGCACCTACTCATCTTTGAAATAGTCACTGTGACCTGAGAGTGGGGTATTCTGACTATTTTGTGCAGGATGCCATCTCTAGGGGTGTAGGGTGAAGGTCAGAGTTAGGGTTTCAGTTGGAGGCAGGAATTTTGATGTCAGCGAGTGGGTAAAGAATCTAGTATATTTAAACACATCAGCTGTCCCCTGAATGAGTAACCTCCAAAGGGATTTGTATAAGATTAATTATTGTATATAAGGTACTTTATTGTCTTAAACATATTTTTTTCTTATACACTTTTGAGAAATCCCTTTAAATAAAAACCATTCTAAGAAATAAAATTACAACTTTCTACTTAAGTATTTTCTAAATTTAAGTTCATTTGGAAGGTCTTGGCTTTTATAAAAGGGTCCTTTTTAATTAAAAATTTCAAGCATATTTGTTCCATATATGAATAAAGACATTTAATAATTGACTATAGGTATCTTTGACAATTTTGTGCACTATATGGATTTGTCTTATATGTGTTTTTCATTATTTCCTATATAAGTACAATTAAATATTCAGCAACATTATATTTGTACTTGTTAAATATGCTCATTGCAATTAATCTAGTGGTTGCCACTGATTATCCTATATTTTAAGTGCACTCCCCCTTGATTTTTCTTTATTTTGAGTCAGCGTCTCACATAGTCTAGGCTAGCTTCAAGCTTTGTATGTTGCCAAAGATGTCCTTGTACTTTGGATTCTTCTGCCTCTCTTCTCTTCAACATGGAAGGATTAGAAGGTATGCCACCATGCCTACAACCTAACCCTCATCTCTCATTATTACTTTATAGGTTCTGATGTAGCCCTGACTGGCCTGAAACTCACAATATAGACCAGGCTGTCCTGAAACTCACTGTGCAGACCAGGCTGACCTCAAACTCCCTGAGAACTGATGCCTCTGACTACTGGGATTAAAAGTGTAGATCACCACACCTGGCTGTCTTTTTAATTATTTGGTTGTTTTGAGAAATAATCTGGCAGTGCCGCCTTGAGCAGCCTTGGATTTGTGGTACTCCTCTAGGATTGCACACATGTGTGATAGCATCCTACTTTGAAATTCTTAAATTAGGTTTAATGAAAAGGATTGACCTCAGAAGAAGCCTGCCTTGGTTTCTTCTGCATAAATTATATTTGTTGACAGAGATTTCTGTCCCACCTGGTCCTACAGCTATTCAGTCCCAAAGAAACACACAGAGGCCTACATTAATCATAAATTAGTTGGCCTGTTAGCTCAGGCTTTCTTGTTAACTAATTCTTACATCTTTCATTAACCCGTAATTCTTGTCTGTGTTAGCCATGTGGCTTAGTACCTTTATCAGTGAGGCATTCTCATCTTGCTTCCTCTGTGTCTGGCTGACAACTGCAGACTGAGCCTTTCCTCTTCCCAGAATTATCCTGTTCTGGTTGCACCACCTATAATTCTTTCCTGGTTATTGGCCAATCAGCATTTATTAAAACAATATAAGTGACAAATCTTTATAGGGCACAAGACCATTGCCCCACATTGATTTTTACATTTTCCTTTAAGCCACCTCATTTAAATAAATCTTTTATAAGTGGCTTGACTTAGGAGTATGCCCATAAATAGCATGTGTTCAAAGGATGCAGAAAAATTACTATCCAGGGCTTGAAAACAATATCTTAGAAGAAAACAGTAGTTAATTTAAAACCAATCATTTGTTCTCTTGCCAAACATTTGTTGAATATCTAGAGTTTGAGATACTGTATTTGGCACAGGATATAGTGATGATTAAAATATCCACCCTCAAACAAGAGAAACCCTCTTGAAAACTGAACAGTGGTCCTCAAGTCTTCACACATATTTTTTATTTCATCTGCTAAAAGGATTTGCAAATATATATGCTTTGTGTATTTTTAGGTTGTTACCTAGAAGTTTTCCTGATTGGTATAAATGGTAGCAAAGGGTACTGTTTCACAGAGAAACCTTGTAAACATTGAGAATTTTGTTTTTTGAGACAGGGTTTCTCTGTGAAACAATCCTGGCTGTCCTGGAATTCACTCTTAGACCAAGCTGATGTTGAACTCACAGAGATTCGCCTGCCTCTGCTTCCCAAGTGCTGGGATTATTAAAGGCATTTATCACCACCGCCTGGCAAACACTGATATTTAAAATGAATTTTGTTTGTTTTGAACAGGTCTCTTTTTTAGTGGAAGTAGACTACCCCAGTAGTTTGTTTGCTCCATCTATGTCTGGAAAGACTCGAAACTCTTGGCCATCAGATATTCCTTAGTCCTGTCTCTCCTTGAGCTTGAATTTCAGCCTTACTTATTTCTATACATAATGATTTTACCTGATAAGCTTTTTCTTCCTAGAAGTTTTATTTTCATATTACTTTTTTGTAACAAAGAAAATCTGAATGTTTCATTAAACCTTCTGTTGTTATAGTACATAATTGTTCAACATGACATCAGTGTTACAGAATTTGATAACTCTTTGGAAAGAAAACTTTTAATGACAAGCTATTTTCTCAGTCCAATTTTGCCTAATGTTAATTAACATATTAATATGACTATTAGTTGAATGAATCAATTGAATGTTAATTATTGCTAGAATGTAAGCAGTTCTGATGTAGAGGTGTCATTCAGGTCTTCTCAGACTTTCTACATTTTATGTCAACAGTAGTATCTTGATCTGTACTAATTGACAACTTGCTTAGGGTCTTACTCAATTTTGTTGGCAATAGACATAGAATCGGTTCGATTTTATCAACTTGACACAAACTGGAGTTACTGGGGAAGAAGCAACCTCCATTGAGGAACTGCCTTCATCAGATTGGTCTGTGGGGTATTTTCTTGATTAGTGATTTGGGATGGCCCAGCCCGTTGTGAGTGGCGCCTGGCCTGTTGTCCTGTGTTGTGTAGGGGTGCAGGCTAAGCATGAAAAGCAAGCCAGTAGGCTGTGTTTCTCCATGACTTTATGCCCTAATTCCTGCCTATGCTTACCTCAATGACAGGCTCAACCCTGTGCGATGTATTAAATCCTTTTCTCCCCAGACTCCATTTGGTCATGGTGTTTGTCACAACACCAGGAAGTGAACTAGGACAGTCAGAAGGCTCCTGACTTATAGAAAAGTGTTGTGCTTGGATACTGAAGTTATTTGTATATTATTTTTTGAAGGGTCATTAAAATCACTTCACTAAAATTTATCAAATAACATTATCAGTTCTATTCTTGATGTCTATTTTACCAGTATTTGGGGACAAACAAAAACTATTAATTTCAATATACATTTGCTAATACAATTTTTTAAATATTGAGAATATACTTTAGTTTATGACATGTTTAAATACATTTTGTCAAACTCTTAAAGTTTTCACTATTAACAAAGGTATCTGTACTGTTAAACCAACCGTTAGTTTGCCTTTCTGACAGGAAAAACAGTTTCACCTTTTAGTTAAATTGAGTATAATATAGTTTAATGAGTGAAAATTTCAAAACCTGTTGAGAAATAAGTTTGGGACATCTTTGAACTGGTTTTCAGAACAAATGTGTACCTTTCAACTAGATAGACAAAAAACTTATTCTTGTGGTTACATTTGTGACTATATATGCCATACATTCATTACATTGATAACATATTTCATAATAAATGATTTTGTAGCTTTGATCTTTTTTAAATTGATAAAAAGAATACAGTATTAAGGTTAGAGTTTCATGAATCAAGGACTGTGGTACAGACATGATGTTCTTTATTAAATGTGTATTAAGCTGTATTGATTGGGCTTGGGGAATAATTAAATAAAAATCACTTATAAGAATTGGAAATTTGTTAATTTTTAAAGCTTGATGCTCATACTTTTGATGTATTTAGTAAAACATAAATCTACTTGGTGCAGAGACTGGTGTTCAACAATGTCATAATAAAGGTATGGAAATAGTTTTATATGATGGGAAATAACTAATGGGGTTGCATACTTCATGATGTTATTCAAGAATAAATTTTTGTCTATCTAGTTGAAAGGTACACATTTGTTCTGAAACATGTAAGTTCTCTCTGATATTCAGCCAGACTGTTGTGGAGAGTTTTATAGTATTCTACTAGGAATTATTAATTAAATTTAATGAATAAGCAACAGTTATCAATTATATGAAATATTTCAGTTGTTCATCAGTGCCCTTAAAATGTATCTTATTTCTTTTTTGTGTGTGACCATGTACACAGTATAGGGTAATATGGTACGGTGATGGTATTGGGATATCCTGACTTACGGGGAAGCCAGGATCTACTTAGAGCCTCAGTAGGATGGCTCTGGAGGGGTAGAGCCGCAATAGGACAGCTCTGGAGGCTGGAGCTGCAATGGGACATCTCAGCCCTGGAGGAAAGGTATCCTGACTATTGGGAAGCCAGGCTACCTGAAGCTGGGGTGCTGTGGGGGACGGTCTCCCCGCAGGATATAGAGATCCTGCTCTTCTCCTGGAGAGCTTCTACATCTGAGTTCTGCTCTGTTCCCTTGTGGGAGCATCCTAGCAGAGCTATCTGCTTCTTTCTGCCCAAGATGTTTCTTCTGGTAACACTCTGCTAGGGGAAGACCCCAGCAGAAATGTAGCAATCTCCAGCTCTGTCGAAAAGTTGATACCTCCCCCGCCTCCCGCTGTCCTTACTTAGCCCCCTTAAGGAGTCCTAGCAAGGTTCTTCTGCTTTGCTCCATCGTTGTCACCTAAGACTCTTTTGAGAAAAACATTAATTTGGGAAGGAGGAGTCCAGGAGAGTGGTTGCCTCTGCCACTTAAATGCTGCTCTTAACTGAAGGGGTGGAGAGGCTTATATAGGGCTTCTTAGGGGCGGCATTTTTTTTCCCAGGGAGACGGGGGATTGGTTAATTTTTCCCTGCTCAGGGCTTGGTCAGTTTAGCTGAGATGGCTCCGACTTCATGGCCAAACTGTGTTTCTTTCACTGGTCCTTTTTAGCTTTTTGACTCTAATCTTAGGACCAGGGCATATTTCTTTCACTGACTCTAATTCTAGGGACAATATGTGTTTCTTTGATACTAGTTTCAGAGCCAGAGCACATGTCTTTAGTCCCGGGTTCAGGGATAAAGATGTTTCTCTCCCTGACCCAGGTCTCAAATATAGGGTGAGTTTCTTTCTATGACTCTGGGTTCAGAGTCAGGGTGTTCAGTGATTGGTCAGTTTCCTGCTCCAGTTCTCCCTTTTACCCTACACAGAAGTCAGGCCAGTTTTCAGGAGCTGGTTTTCTCCTTCCTCCATGTGGGTTCAGGGCTTTACTCGGCTCTTCAGGCTTAGAGGCAGGCTCCTCCCCCTCCCACTCCCATGCCATCTTGCTGGCCATCAACAGTAAATCTTTAAAAAAAAGCGGTTGTGTATTTTCAAGATAAGAATTGAGACAAGCTGAGGGTTATCTTATCTTCAAGTGTGTTCAAAAGCTGTGTTTGAAGTTTTCTATTCTTTGCTGTCTGACATTTCCCATCTTGGCTTATTGATAAGAGTTATGTCCCTAGTCTATAATATGCTTTATTTGACACAAGCTGGCACTGACCAAAATAGCTCTGAAGCAAGTCTTTGCTTTTAGTACAAACATTAATATCTCAAGACAATTTTATTTACGTTGACTTGAATAGTGTTATAGTGTTTAAAGGATGCTGGTTTTGACCATTCACATATATGTTCCTTTAGTTGGTGCCGTGACACAGTGTACTGTAGTAAAATAAGTCAGAGAAGGGGCTATTCTGAACACTTGGATGTGGAAGTCTGAAAATGGATTCTGAAAGACTACTGTGCTCTGTACCCTTGGAAAAGGCTTGTATCACTTCATCCCAAGTCTTTGTAAAATAAGAAAAACAATAAATACTTACTATTAACTTTTAATAATCATGAATTAATGAATTAAAATTTATGTGTATGGATGTTTTACCTACATATATGAATGTGTACCACTTTTGTGCCTAGTGCCCTTGAAGGTTAGAAGATGACATTAAATACCCCAGAGTTTCAGACAATTATGGGCTGCCAAATGGGTGCCTAGAATGGAACCTGTGTCCTCTGGAAGAGTAGCAAGTACTGAGCCATCTCTCTAGCCTTCCCAATCAGGAATGATAATACAATGTTGTAACATGAAGGGGCCTGCTTTTTGGGGTTTCTGTCCCACCCGGTACCCCACAGCTGGCAAGGTCTCAAAGAAAATCACACAGAGATCTCCATAAGATAATAAACTGATTGGCCCAATAGCTCAAGCTACTTATTCGCTCTTGTAGCTTATATTAACCCATTATTCTTATCTATGTTAGCCACATGGCTCGGCACCTTTCTCAGCGAGGCAGCTCACATCTTGCTTCTTCGGTGGTCTTGGCAGAACTACGGAGGGAGCTTCCTTCTTCCTAGCATACTCCTGTTCTCATTGCCCCACCTCTACTTCCTGTCTGGTTGACCCACCTATATTTCCTGCCTGGCCAATCAGTGTTTATTTAATTCAGTGTTAATTTAAAAAAGACAATTCTTCTGCACCACAACATGAGAAATGCTTGCAGAAAAGAATGTGATAATATGTTCTTGAGGGGAGAGGAGATTGTGTCAGAGAAAAAGATTTAGTGGAGGAGGTGAAGCTATGGAGGAGCAGTTTCCTAAATGGAGAGTAGGCTGAAGGCACAGGCCAGTCACTAGAGCCAGAATGCGAGGGAAGAGCTGGCTGGAGATGAGTGCGCAGGCAGAGCCTAGATTTCATTTTTACTCAGGTTGAAGTAAAGGTGTCTGTAGACAGTGGGTAAATGTGCCATAGTCCACTGGCAGCTGTGCAGTGTGGGGGAGTGATGAGCCCAAGTAGACATTTAGGAGTTGTGTTAAGGGCAGAATGATTGCTGTTTTGTGAGGCCCACCAGTCAGCTCTCAAATAAATCATACACTGGGAGGCTTATTATTATTTATGAATGCCTGGTCTTGGCTTGTTTCTTGCTGGCTTTTCTTAAATAATCCTGACTACCTTTTGCCTCTGGACCTTCATGTTTCTTAATTCTGTATATCTTACTTTCCTTCTTACTCGGTGACTGTCTGGGGGGACTGGTCCCTGATGTCCTCCTTTCCTTGTTCTCTTGCTCCTTGCTCTTTTATCCTCTCAGATATCTCCTTCCATTTGTACTCCCTGCTTGCTAGCCCTGCCTATTCTTACTCCTGCCTCACTACCTGCCATTCATCTTTTTATTGAGACCATCAGGTGTTTTAGACAGGGACAGCAACACAGCTTCACAAAGTTAAACAGATGCAGCCTAAAAAAGTCACACACCTGAAAATAATATTCCCCAACATTTCCCCCTTTTTTCTTTCTGAAACAAAAATGAAAAATTTTTAACTTGAACATAGTAATACTGTATACAATAAAAACAATTATCAAGTAAAGATTATGTTCACAATGTACTGAATTCCATATAATGTGTGTCTGGTAAATTTAAAGAATAATTTATACTATCTCAGTAAATTCAAAGTTTTATAACTAACTTACTTGCTATCATATCTAAGAAAAACTGTAACTGTAACTGTCTAGTCTTCAACTCCATCAAAGACACCAGAAGTATATCATATTATTTAAGTAAACAAAAAGTACATTGCAAACTACTTATAAACACTCTAGAAATGACAGACATCTGACTGCTTGGACTGTCACCCAATGTTCCTTTGCAATGTTGGGGCATCCATCTTCAGCCTATAGGCCAATACCGTATTGTATGAGTTTGATGGCTCCTAAGTTCAGCACTCTAGCCAAAGATGGACAAGTTCATGATTCTTCAGGCAGAAATGATGAAATGCCTGGTTCATGTCCATGTCATGCCGCCTCCTTTGTGTCTGCAGGAGACATGGTTAGTTGACCATTGCCTCATTTCTCAATGAAAACAATTTCCATTGTGGGTTCTTCCTTTGTGTTTTTAAAAAGTCTCTAGCTTCATGGTTAAATGTTTGGGGAGATCTTTCATTTACTCTTTTTGTCATTGATTTCTAATTTAATTTCATTATGGTCAAGAAACATACTTTAGGATTTTAATCCTTTGAAATTTACTGAGGCTTGTGTTATGCCAAGCCATAAAATATTTTGGCTAACATTACAGGCACATTAAAAATATGTATCATGCTGTTATTTGCCTTTAGGTTAAGTGGTCTGAGTAGGCTCAGGGTCTCTGTCCTCAGCTCTACCACTTGTCTTGGCGCCATATATCCCTGCTTCTTTCTTTACTTACGGAGACGAACATATTAAATTATCTGGCCATATTTGGGTTTATTTCTACTCTCAATTCTTTTGAGATTATTATTTTTTAAGAGATATTCTCCAGATCCCTCCTTGTCAGTCACTCCCATAGGTTTGCTGTATTTTTCCACAGAGGACAACTGTTAGGAGGGTGATCTAGGTACCTGATCTATTGTTCTCTCTGGAGCCCCTCGGGGTGTAATGGTTTTCTATTGTTGTTAGTTACAGAGTACTGCATTCCCCTTGTTTTGAATTCTGCCCTCATCTTCATGTGGTTCTTTATCATACAATGAAATGCAATGAATTGACATTTTACTGGGTGTGAGGCCCAAACCAGGCAGGCTCAAACAATAAGAGTGGAGAAGGATTTCTTATGTATAACAGGTAAGAATAGCATGGAATCATCCCAAAATAATGCCCTCTTTCAGCAAAAGAAAGGAAGCATGGAAATTTTTTTCTGGCAGTCTATTTTATAGTCATATAGGAAAGTATTTCATGGGTACATTCCTGAGCATACTTACTTTACTGTTCAAAAGAAAAGATGGCTACATTTTTGGGCATGCTTAACTTAAGCCCATGAAACACATACATGTTTGAAATGTTAAAATGGAGCGCTAGGACATTTTGGAGCATATTCTGTTCGTATTATAACAGTGGTGGTCAAGAAGGCCTTTGGGCATGTTCACTTTGCATTTCTAAAAGGCAGGAAAATGTGGTGGCACAATCCTAGAGTCCCAGCCTGGAGAAATGGAACATAAAGGGTCAGCACAAAGTCAGCCCGAGTACCGTCTTGTGCTAGAGTGCTGGGGTTGGGGTGTGATGGCAGACCAGAAAGCTCTGGAGCAAGTTTGCTTTTCTCCAGAAAGTTTTAGCTGGAAAAAAGGGAAGGACAATTTGAAAGTATGTTTATACAGGATTTTGCTTAGAATGGTGTGTGTAACTAATGATTATGTTCTTTCAGTGCCTCATTTTGGATGATCCAGAATTCTGTTTGCTCCTCTCTAGCACTCTGACAATTGGCTCTGCCTGGGGAAAGGGTTTCACTCAATAGGAATATTTAGTGCAAAAGCCTGAAAATGGTTCGGCATGTTCATTGTGCTGGTAACTATGTGTCAAGTCGGCACAATTTGGGAAGAGGGAACCTCAGTTGGAAAAATGCACCCCCCCCCCCCCCGAACAAGTCTGGCTTGTTGGAAACCTGTGGTGTATTTTCTTGATTGATGATGGGTTTGAGAGGGCCCAGATCTCTGTGTTACCACCTCTGGCCCAGTGGTGCTAGATGCTATAAGAAAGCAGGCTGAACAAGTCAAGAGGAGCAAGCTAGTAAGCAGCATCACTCCACAGCCTCTGCATCAGCTCTAGCCTCTAGGTTCCAGCTCTGTTTGAGTTCCTGTCCTGATTTCTTTTAATGATGGACTAAGATGTGGAAGTGTAAGCCAAATAAGCCCTTTCCTCTCCAAACTGATTTTGGTTATGATGTTTTAATTACAACAGTAAACTGCCTCCCCCCCCCACCAGACACTAATCTTAAGTGTCTAGTGAGATGATTGTGGCTGTAATTGAAGGAGTGCAAATAGTTGGAGAAGAGATCCGAGAGGAAATGCAGGAGTCAGATTAGAAACATCCTTTCTAGGCCATTACAAAGCCCAGAGGATTAACCAGTAGCTATCATGACTTGTCTCTGATAATATTTGGTTGTTATAGCAGCTCTGTTGAAGCTAAATTGTGGAGAACCAGACCAGAAGCAGTAGATCTGTAGGGGGTATGAGAGAAGGCTGCCTGGGACTGTCATGGTTGATTTAACTGGAGGATTCTTTCCCACCCACCAGTTTCCAAATAGCCACTCTGAGACTTAACATTAGTTACAATATTAATATTAGTTTGGCCTATTAGCTCAGGCTTATTATTTACTAGTTCTTACAACTTAACCCATTTTTATTTTCTATATTTTACCATAAGATTCATGGCTTGTTACTTCTTGTTTCTCTGGTGGCTGCTGGCATCTCTCAAACCTCACCTTCTTTTTCCCTGTATCTTTGTTTGGATTTTCCAACTAACTATGTTCTGTCCTGCCATAGACCAAAGCAGCTTCTTTATTAACCATTGTTAATAACACATATTCATAGCATATAGAAGGACATCCCACATTCAGGTTGCATTGTAAGAGGGAAAAGACTGATTTCAAGTTGCCGTTAGTACAACTGGGGAGTAGTTTTTAGTGCAAAGATCAGATGTTCAGTTCTAAATACTGAAAACTTTCTTACTTTTTAAAAAAATCATAGTAAAGGTGATTATAGATGCACCTCCATTGGTAGAGTGCTTGCCAACATTCGTAAAGCCTTTGCTTCTGCCTTAAACACTGCATAAACTGGATGAGGTAGTGTGTGTTGTAATTTTAGAATTTTGGGTGCATAGCCAGATGGAGGCTAGCCTGGGCTACTTGACACCCCATCTTAAACAATAACAACAGCAAAACCCAGCCCCAAATACAAACAAATAACCTTCTCCAACAACAACACATCCCAATAAAGAGATTATAGCCTATCTATTCCTTGGTTTATTTTGTAATTCTATTAGTATCTTTTTCTGCTGAAAAATATTAACAAATATCTGTCTGGGCTAGTGTAACAACTACCATAAATTATGGTAATGTAAATTTCAATTCTTACTACAAAAGAATAAGAGGAGGTTTATTCTGGAGTCACATATGAGTGATTGTGGACCATGAACACAGATTCATGTTCTAATGTAGTAATAGTTTCATGAAACCTTTTTTTATTGTAGTAGAACAAATAAAGTCATGAAACAGGACTTTTTTCAGACGTTGGTGGAAATGTTAGGTGGGTGGTTACGGCACAGCAGGGGAATTTCTGATACAGGTCTCAGATGCTCTCTGATGCCATTAGCCTTTGAGTTATATATGAGTTATAAACAGGAAGCCTGTTTTATATGGGCAGTAGTTTCATTCAGGAGGCTCTACCCTTATGAATTAACCAATTCGCAAGGACTCTACATCTTCATAACATTGCCTTGGAGGTAGATTTTGTTGGGACAAATGTTGAGGCCATAGCACAAACACCTTGTATGTGCCTCCTAGGATGATGAGAATAAGCGGCAAAGGATGAGAACTAGAAATCCCTCAAAGCCTGTACCAGGCTGCAGCTCTCTCTGGTAATGTTGGAGTGCTGTTTCCGTCTCCACCCAGCATCACCAAATTGGAAAATTTCTTGCAGATCTCATATCTAACGATTGGCTTATCATTCAGTTTCTATCACCTAAGTCATCGGGTGGTTAAGTATTTCTCCCTATGCTTATTAGTTTGAATTTTTTGTGAATTGCCTATCTATATATCCAGTCAGTATTTCTGTTTGGAGGTTTGCGTTTTTCTTATTGGTTGTTGCTAGTTCTGTAGATATTTGTCTCCATTGATTGTTATATTTTAACATTGTGTATAATAATTTTATTATAAAGCTCTTTAAATCTCTTTGTGGAGATCTCAGTATGTAGTACAGACTGCCTTTGAACTGTCTTCCTGCTGAAGCCTCCCCAGCACTAGGATTGTAGATAACATCACCATGGCCAACCATGTATGTGGAAGAATGAGGTGGATTCCCAGGGACTTGCTGAAGTCAAGGCTGTTGTGTTACACTACAGAAATTCAGTGGCCGTGGTGGAGACACTGACTCCGCCGCAGGTTCCACATGGTGCTGTGTGTTGTGAGTCTTCAAGACATTCTGTGAGAGAAAAAGAAAGAGAAAGTTGCCTGGGGAGGAGGCCTGGTGGATTATGGAGGACGTTTATAACCCTCATGATTTTGTTTTCAGTGGTTTTGCCTTGGTACCTCCTGGCAGCTAACATTATACCTAATAAGGATTTAACTCTGTGTAGAGTGCTTTTCTTCTCTTAGTTTTTTCATGTGTATTTAATAAATTCTATCACACATAAAATACTTTCTCAGAGGCATAGAATTTCTCATTTGAAAGTCTCTGTTTTAGAAGGTTCTTTTGAAACTGTGAAAGACTTAGAAGGTAGGAAGCATCCAACAAGTGTTAGCCAGCTTTGTCATCAGCAGTCTAGGGGCTTGGTGTCCAGTGTACCTCTACAGCTTCCAGCTAGCCAGGCTGAAAGACCAGCTTTTGAAGAGCTGCTTTTTCTGAGCTACTTTTTCTGTGTGTCTTTGAGACTGTTCTAAACAAAGTTCTAGATGCCAATGGTGTTACTTGCCAATTTTGCTGTTGGAGAGAACACAGTAGAGGGAGATTGGTTTAGTCCTGCACTGTAGAACAAGAGGTTAGTGTTGCCTTACAAGATCGAACTCTGTAGATGTTGAGAACTTCCTCTCCCTCTCACTTGATTCCCTCAATCTAGAATTCTCAACATTTATGCCACTTGATATGATTTAGGTCACTTTCTGTGGCCTGGAAATAGTTAATTTTGAGATCAGGTTACTAGAGAACATGACTTGAAAAGATCTGAAAGAATGTGAGAGCCTGCCCTATTGATGCTTTGGATGATGATGTTAGCTAACTTTTCTCTTCACTGGAATCCACATGCCTGCCACAGGCAATTTAAAGGATGAGAGATTGATTTCCACTTAGGATTTCAGAGGGTTCAGTCTGTCATGGTGTGGGAGCCGCTCACATTGTGGTGGGTTGGGAAACAGCCAGGGAAAGATACCTTGAGGACACACCTAGGAACCTATTTCCTCCAGGAAGGACTCACCTCCTGAAGGTTCTAGAACCTTCTAAAATAGGACCACCAATCAGGGACCAAGTGCTCAAATCATGAACCTATAGTGAACTTTAAAGGATTTCATAAAATCCTGTCCCTGGCTCTCAAAGGCTCATTGCCATCTCATGAGTACAATGTATCCAGTCAATACCCAGGAGTCCCTTCAATCTTGACACTTCCAGTATTATTTCAAAGTCTCCTCTGATACTCAGGCCAAACTCAGCCGTGAATCTCTGGAAAATCGAAAAGAAAACCATGTGCTTTTAGTATACAATGGCATATCCCGAAAGGCAGGAATGGGAGACTACCAGTGGAAGGTCAGACAAGATCATGGACGTCTGTGTCTGTTGTCTGGTGCCTGTGGCAGTGCTGTCTAGACTCCAGTGTTCTTGGGTACCTCACCCCCATGTCCCCACACTGTGTCTGAAATGCCTTCAGGGCACTTTTGCTATTGGTTTTGTTTTTAATTGTCCATATTTCTTTACCCATTGTGCCCTTTGTTTTGGATATAGCTCAGTGGTAGAGTGTTTACTTAGCAAGTAAGAGGCCTTACAGCCAATCTTTAGTATGACTCCCATCCTCAAAACCATGTACTAGGGGCTGGGCATATAGCTGTGTGGTTGAGTACTTGCCTAGGTCCTGGTTCCATCCCTAGTAGTGTTGACAGAGAAAAACAAAACAAAACCAGCTACATTTTCTTTGTCAACGTTTTCTTCTTTTGCTTTTTGAGACGGGGTTTCTCTGTGTATAGCCCCGATGTCCTGGTACTAGCTCTTGTAGACCAGGATGGCCATGAACTCACAGAGAGCCACCTGCCTCTGCCTCCCAAGTGCTGGGATTAAATGTGTGCTGCCACCACCTGGCATCCTTGTCAACTTTTATTATGTTCCTTTCCTGTGTAGACCGCATAGTTTTGAAATCCTTCAGCTCTGATTTTTCCTTATTTCAATAAAAGACTGAGTAAAGCATAATAATGGCCATGCCACAGCCTGAATGCTATAAAGGTTTGAAATTTCCTCTGTAAAATTAATTAGTCTGTTATTTTGAAATCAGTCTTACTCAAATTCACAGTATATAAACACGATATAGAAAAGTTCTTAGCTGGAGCAGAGCATGAAAACACTGTCATTTGTCCTTGATAACGTCCTTTTCCCCATCTGGAACCTCGTGAGTGGAGTCCACTGGGTGACTTTGTGTTGCTATTCCTGTTACCTAAGCTCCCATCAGAGTTCACTGTTGCTCTGCTTACAGCATCCGAGGACTTCTCTGGCCTGCATCCAAACTTCCTGTCCACAAACTAGTTCCTAAGACCTAAGAACTACATGATCATGTTCAGTCATTAATGACCCCTCTTATTGTTACCTGTTTCCTGGGTCCATGCTGAGTTTGTTTTCTCACAGTCATTAAGGACAACAGAAGAAGGATGAGCAAGCAGGTTTTACTTGTAAAAGAGAGTACTAGTTACCCTCCAGCAAAAGGGGTCACGAAAACGGGCTGCTAAATAGTGTTTTGGAGCAGGCGTCATTATGTCCTAGGAATCATTTGGTGCCACCAATATATAAATTAGGGTGGGATTAATTTGCCTGGCTAATTTGAATGTCTATGGAAATTCTGATTGGTTGATGGACCAATTACAAGAGCACAGGCTCAGGAAAGCCTAATTGTAGGGAAAGGCACCAAGAAGTGCCAAGTGGGGAGGAAGAACCAAGAAGTAAAGAGAGCAAAGGTTGGTGGTTGACTGACATCTTGACGGGTCAGAGCTTTCGGATGTAAGCTGTTGAGTTCACCGATTATGTAGTTTGTCCTACAATGTCAGTGTTCTTGGTGCTGACAGTGGAGTCTACTGGGACAAGGAGACATGCTTTCCTTGGATCTGTAATCCTATGTGCCGATAGAGTGGGGATGCCTTGCTCCTATCAGTTTGGTACCGATTTTCTGTATTATTTTCGTACCACTGTGACCAAATTACTTGACATAGATATTTTAGAGGAAAAAACATTTATTTGGCTTCTCGTTTCAGACAGCTCAGTCCATTATGGTAGGGAAGGGATGGCACAGGGCTGTTGTATTCAGAGGGGCCTGGACCAGAGAAAGAAAGTGGCCAGAGATACCCTAAGGACTTTGCTTACCCCCAGTGACTTGTTCTTCTCACCTAGGTTCCACCCCAGAAAGCCTCCAGAATCTGTTGAAATGGTTTCACCAGCTATGTGTTCAAGTCATGAGTCTGTGGGGAACATAGAGTCAGATCTTAAAAGTAGCTATAGTAAAATCTGATCAAGGTCAGTGAGGTGGTTCCCTCTGACCTCCACATATACACATCCTCCTAATATAATGAATAAATGCTAAAAAATTAAAACTTTAAAAAACAAATTTTTCTGTATAGTTGTTGCCTGAATTAGTATTGCTGTTGACATAAAGCCTAAGTCTGGTTGATACAGTTTAGTGTTTTTTGACAGCCTGGTTCCTGAAATGTGAATTTTCTCAGTGCTCACTTCTTTCTGGTATGGCTTACACTGTGGATGGAAATGTCAGATGTGTGCCTGGTACATTTGTGTAGTGTCCCACCTTGGAGGTCCCGAGGATTGTCATTGCAAGAGTATGGTGTATGTCACTTGTCTCCTGTAATGATTGTATTTCTTCTTTTTTAGGTGATACAGTTAATATTGGAGATGTGTCCTACAAGCTGAAAACACCCAAGAACCCGGAACTTGTCCCACAGAACTACAGTAAGAAATGATACTTGTGAATTAGTACTTTTTAAAATTTTATTGTGGGCATTAAATAAATAATCAGAGCTGCTGTGAACCCAGGGTGCTGCTATCAGTTTTGTGCAGTAGAGCATAGTGCTTTTCTCGGTTTCTGTCATTTGCTTTGGAGTGGTTACATCTGTCCAAGGCATCTCCTTTTCTCGTTTATGGCTTCTATCAGAAAGTCCATGTTTACCATATACTGTGGCTGGAGTTGGACATTAGATTAACAAAACACATGTAGTGAAAATAAGTTTATATTTGGTTAGTTTTGGTCATTTGTGTGAACATCATGATCACTCTCATCACCTCTCAGTTTCTTCTTGTCTTTGCTTTCCCTGCACGGAAACCACTGTTTTCTTCTTTGCCATACTCAATCAGCTGCATCTATTCTTTAGTTTCATGAAAATAGTGATCTGTGTGTGTGTGTGTGTGTGTGTAATGTATGTATGCATGCATCTGCCTTTTTTCCACTAAGAAGATGAATTTGAGGTTCATCTATGTTGCTGAACCTCTCCATTGTTGTAAATTTTCTTTATTGAGATTTAATTCATACACTATACACTATACAGTTCACATTTAAAGAAGATTTATTTTATGGATATGTGTATGTCTGAGTGTATGTGTGCAGTGCATGTGAGCATATGCCTGGAGAGGCCAGCAGGGTATCAGATCCCCGTGGTTGTGTGCCATGTGATGTCTGTGTTGGGTCTTCTACAAGAGCAGCGATGCTCTTAACTGCTGAACTGTCTCTCTGAGCCCGAAGTCCACTCTCTTAGAATAACCATCCAGTTCTTCCTAGTTGTCCTGAGCTGTGCAGTCATCACCACCACCGCACCTCAGAGGAGCTTTGGTACTCCTAAAAGGAAAAGCGAGAAAACATGATGGTCCCTCCTTCCATGCCCTCCTTTCTCCTTTCCTTATCTCTAGCCTTGGGCAGTCACTACTGCTCTATTTTATGTTGCTCTGCAGTTGCCTGCCCTGGACATGTCATGGCAGTGGGGTCATATACCAAATGCTTTCTCCATCTGGCTTATTTTATTAGTGGGATGTTTGATGTTGTAGCATGCGTTACTTCATTGCTCTTTATGACTGAATAATATCCCATTATATGAATAGTTTACGTTTATTTTACTTGTTCTTTAGTTGATGGGCATTTGGATGGGCATTGTTTCTAGTTGGGTCTGTTGCAAATAATATTAAAGAAAATTTTATATAAAAATGGTTTTGTTGTTGCTATTGCAAATAGACATAGGAAAGGAGTTGCTTGGCCATACTGTAGCCCTGTTTAAAGTTTTGAGTAATTATTAACATGACTTTCAAAGCAGTTTCACCATTTTACATGCCATCAGGAGTGTATCGTGATTCCTGTTTCCCCATGCCCTCATTAACACTTTTCCTGTCTCCTTTGGTTGATGTTGTTTTGAGATACTAGGAGTTGAAGCCCGGACTTCATGACTGCTGTACAAGCACTATCCATTGAGCTGCACCCCTAGCCTTCTCAGATTTAGTTAGAATTTCAGGCAGGGCATGACTTTGAACTCACTGTGTTACTCAGCCAGCCTCTGATCTTTCTGTCTTAGTCTCATGTTTCTCTGGTACTGGAGACCTGTGTCGCCAGGCTCTGCCTTTTTAGCTGTAGCCATCCTCTTATGTGCAAAGTGATGGCATAGAGTTTTGATTGGCATTTCTCAAACAACTTGCAGTCACTTTATTGCTCAAAATAATCTCACTTTGTCACTCAAAAAAATTTTAAGTATGTTTCTAATATCCTGGGAAATTAAGTTGACCTTGGGAAGGGTCAGCCCTTAGCTGTTTTGATCTGGCCTTAGGCTCAGTCTTGCTACCCTCCTCTTCTAGTCTGTATTCCAGTCTTTGGGTATGATATTTAACCCTTTAAAGCAATGTTGTTCAGATTAGTGCTTACTTATGTGGTAATACACACACGTACATGTATGTACACGCATATATGTGTGCATCTGTATATCTACACATATGTATATGCACACACACATATGTTTATATGCACATACAAATATATAAAAAACCCTTTGTCTCAGTATCTAAATGGTGTCTGTCTGGCCCTTCCCCCCGTTTTTATGCTATTATTGTCATGTGAATTATACCCTTTTACCTGAGTCTGGGGTCTGGTGAAAGTTAAAGGAATGACCATGCAAGCATGAGAAGAGATCTTAGTTTGTTTCTCAGAAACCACATGAAAAAGCTGGGTGTATAGCCGGGCAGTGGTGGCACACACCTTTAATCTCAGCCCTTGGCAGGCAGAGGCAGGTGAATCATTCTGAGTTTGAGGCCAACCTGGTTTACAAAGTGAGTTCTAGGACATCCAGAGCTGTTACACAGAAAAACCCTACCTCAAAAGGCTAAAATAAATAAATGAATGATTAAAATAAAAAGAAAAGAAAGAAAGAAAGAAGAAAAAAAAGTTGGGTGCAATGTCACGTGCTTGTCTTCCCAGCGCTGGGGAGACAGGGACAGACAGAGCACCCTGCCCTCACCTAATTGGTGAGGTTCAGACCAAGTAAGAGGTCCTGTTTTATAAATCAAGGATGAAATGTTTGAGGCATGATGCCCAAAGTTGACCTGGGCTTCCTTCCATAAGCGTGTGTGTGCCCCGCCCTCCTATCCCCACATTTCACTCAGCTGCGTAAACATACACTTTCACACAGAAAAGTCTCCTGCCAGGTTTATCATCATTATTTTATAAAGTTGTCTTTTAAGGCTGTGAAAGGGAAGCACAGACAAAAGCATGTTTACGTCTTCGTATTTACCCATGCAGTTTATTTTACAGTTTCTTTGGGTGAATTTGAATGGTTGTCCAGTGAGCATTTATGTCAGCCTGATTTCCCTGTACCTAGGCCCAGCTATGGGTGAATGATCTGTTTTTGTTATCTAGAAATGTCTCAATTTTTTCTTCATGTTTTGAAGGATAATCACTGGTTACAGACTTCTCAGCTGACAGTTTCTTTTGGCATTTTGAATATGTTATCCTGGTGCTTCCAGACTTCCTGGTTTCTGTGAGGGTCAGTTATTGATCTCTTCAGAACCCCCCCCCCCCACCTTATTCTGTGAGCTCTTTGTCACTTTTCGCCTTCTTATGAAGAGTCTTTTTGGCTTTTGATGGTTTGACTTGGATCATTTTTTGCAGCAAAGGGTCCTGTCCTAAAAGCCTGTTCTCCAATGTGACTGTGGATGATGGAACCTTTAAGAGATGGGGCCTTGCTCCTGACTGTTCATTTCCCGACTGCCCTAATTTGAAATAATCACTCAAAAACTATATTATTTACAATACTGTTTAACCAATAGATTAAACATATTGCTAGCTTGCTCTTACATCAAAAATTAACCCATTTCCATTATTTTATATTTTACTGTGAGACTTGTGGCCTACTTGCAAGGTTCCAGCTGGTAGCTTGTGTCTTTCCCCACTGGCAGCTAAATGGCATCTCACAACTCTTCCTTCTTTCTCCCAGCATTCAGTTTAGTTTTCCCAGCCTAGCTCTATTCTGCCCTATCACAGGCCAAAGCAGTTTCTTTATTCATTAACCAATAAAAGCAACACATATACAGAAGGACTTCCCACATCATTTACCCTTTTCTATTTAAATAAAAAGGAAGGTTTTAACTTTAATATAGTAAAATTGTATATATCAAAACAGGTATCAAACAAGAATTATAGCTACAATACTTATATCTACTTTATCATAACTAAGGAAAAGTATATCTACTATTCAACTTCATCAAAGACTCCAGAAATAAACAAAAAGTTCATTGTAAGCAACTTCCAAAACTCTAGAATTGAAAGAGACATCTTGCTGCCTATACAGTCACCCAAAGTTCTTCTGTATTGTTTGAGCATCCATCTTCAGCCTACTGACCCATAGTATCTGGCAGACTTTTCCATGAAGCAGGAAATTTCAAAGACAGTTCCACCTATATTGGCAGTTTGTTAATCACTTTCTTCTGTGTCCTACAGAATGTCTAACAGACTCTTTCATGAAGCAGGGACCCTGAAGGACTGTCACACCTCCTTTAGGTAGCTTCAGCAGTCATTTTTTCTGTGGGTCCTTCTAGTCAAGTAGTTCAGGCAAGAGAAGTTTCTTGCCCAAGTGGCTAACAAACTCCTTGAGGAGACTCATTGATGCCATCATCCTCTTGAAGTAGATTGGTGCTGCCAGGAGTAGATGTGTCTCACTGTCGTGAAAAGTCCTAAGTTCTTAAAACATTTTAAATGTCGTATTCTGTAATCTTTGAAAGGTTTGAAGAATAAATATCCATGTACATCTAGAAAATCTAATTAGCATAACTACAAGCTTAACTATTATAGATGATTATCTATTAACGTATATTTTAAATTATACATTAGTTTTAAATGAGTTGCACAAACATGATACCTTTATCAAGAGCAGAAATATACATATAATAAAATTGACCTTAAGTTTGTATCAATAAACCAAGATCCATACCAATACAAATCTCTATAACATATCCCCCTTTAAATGTAAACAGACATTTATAAACAATATTTGGGAATTGGGATGTAGTTCTCTCCAAACTGTTTTCTGCTTTTTGTTGGGCAAAGTATTTTTTTGGGGTGTTCACAGCAACCTTTTGGGAAGCCTTGGTCCATCAAACTTCATTAGTCCGGAAACAACCCATAGGTTTTCATCCTCTGTAGAAAGAAAAGTAGAACCTCTTTTCCAAAGCAACAGATTCTTAGACCTATATTTTGAAGTCAAGATACCTCTAAAGTATGTAGGTTGGTTTACCTTAGCAGTCCACACAGTGAAATGTCTCTCTGTACTTAGCTCCTTCACAGCCAAAAAAATTAAAGAAAACACAATAATATACATAATCCAAACTGTGTATTTTCCATCTTTATATGGCTTATTTTTCTTACTCAATTACTTTTTCTACACGTTTAATATTTATTTTATAATCTTTACTCCTTTAATCTATGTCTGTACTCTTTTATATTACATTTTCTATTTCTTTCTTCTTTTTCTTCTCTCTCCCAAGCCTATGAACATTTTTTAAACACACTGTGTCTCATTTAGAGGTCTTTTATGTCTGAATCTGTCCTACTGTATATCTGTAATCCTTTTCTGTCTAGGAGTGCTTCTTAAAATGCTAAGCACTTCTTAAAAAGTTAAGTAAGTGTAGGCATGACTAGGACCAAGGCTGCTTTGCCTTTAGGCTCTGCCCACTTGAACATGGTGGAGGCATGTTCACTGCCTCTGTAAGCCGTGCATACCACCTGAGTTCCAATATGAGTGGGTCTATGTCTAGCCATTAAGCATTTTGTAACATGCTGTGTACAAACCCCATTTAAATGCTTGGCCTCCTGAAAGAAACAGAGTTATTGCTGACAGTACAAACCAGGAAGCTGCCATTTTGAAACCACATTTTTTTTTCTGCTATGGCTGAATCAGGAAGACCTCTTTTAAAGGAGCTGCATAGAATTTTTTCTCAAACTCTCTCAGGTTTTAAGTGGTTTGTTGGCCACATTGGCCCCAATTTGTTGGTGGGACACCTGACAATGATTTGCTTTACAAAGACCAAGACTTGCCCTTCCCCACTGTTCATCTTTCCCATATCATTGATTTCTCTTCCTCTCACATACTCCTACTGTGATGTCAGTTATAACAATGAAAGGCTGACTTAATACAATGTTTATTAAGTTTTAATTTCTGACTTTATCCTGTTCAAAAGTTTGGTAAGCTTCTTGGATGTTGAATGACAAGGTTTTGGTCATTTCCCCCCTTTAGCCTGCCTCCTTCCTTCCCTGCCTTCCTGCCTCTCTTCCTCCCTCACTTTTCTAGAAGTCTTATTATTGGTAGTTGATAGACTTCATAACCCCTGTCAGCATCTGAGACTGTTCCTCCTTTTCATTTCTCTTCCATGGGCTGGATTACATCAGTTCATTTTTCTTCATGTTTGCCTTCTTCTACATTCGTTCAGGATCTTTCTTTACATCAGATGATTCTATTACTTGCTCACATCTGCCTCTTAACCTGTCTAGTGAGTTTTTCCTCTTTACTTACTGTAGCTTTCAAGTTCATAACGTCTGTTGGAAGTTTTAAGATAATTTCTGTCTAGTGACATTGTTTGACGCATTGATGTTACGCTGTCCTTTAATTCCCTACTCAGTTTCTTTTCATGCTTAGAACATATTTATAATAGCCAATTGCTTGTTGTCCTAGTTGTCCTTCTATTGACCAAAAGTAGCTTGGGGAGGAAGGGATTTGTCTTACAACTTCCAGGTCCCAGTCAAGTGAGCGAGCACGATGGCAAGGTAAGGAACCAGAGGTCAGGTGGAGCAGACCGTGGGAGGAACGTCGCTCACCAGCTTGCTCAGCCTGCTTTCTTCTGCCACCCATAACCACCTGCCCAGGGCACTGCCCACAGTGAACTGGTCTCCCCACATCAACCATGTGTCAAGAAAATGCCCCACAGGTTTGCTTACTGGTCAACCTAATGGAGGCATTTCTCAAGGTTCTGCCCTCCCAGATGATCATGTTTGTGTCAAGCTGACAAAAACTAGCCAGCAGACATGTCTACCAAGTGTCTGTCTGCCTGTCTCTGTCTACCATTGAGGACACTTCCAGCCCCCTCGGACGACTTTAACTCTTTCTTTCTATGCACTTCTGAGCCGTACTTTTTCATTTCTTTGTTCTTGTAGTTTCTTTTGTTGAAAGTGTACATTTAAAGTAATGTGGCAGCTGTGGAAAACAGTCTTTTCATAGGAATTGTTGTTGCTGCTACTTTAAGTGACTTTGCTTAGCTATCTCTCTACATTGTATTCTTTACATCCTTGTTTATTAAGGTTTCCCTTTAGTTTAGTGATCACCAAATGAGGACACAACTTTTTTAAATGTCCTGAAGCACAAATTCCCTTGGTTTTTACTGAGGGGCTTTTGTTGTGACCATACCATATTAGAAACATGTTGAAGTCTTTCTACAAAGTCAGAATTTATTGATTAACAAAAAAATTCATAAAGCTGCGTCAATCTCTTGGCATTATCACCCCAAGTACTACTGAGCTCACTTGATGATCATGGTCATTGTCAACCATGCCTGTTTTACTTCAGCATCAATTATATTAATTTCAAGATTACATATTTTATCTGACACAGTTGTGGGTGTATGTGTTTGCGTGTGTGCGCAGAATGACTAAGAAAGGGCTAAAGAGGCTGCAGAGTTCAAACTGCCTGACCTGAAAGCAGAGACTTAGAACTTGGACAGAGGCAAGAAAAATGACTGGAGGGATCAGGAAAGAAATTTTCCAAACTGCAGGCACAAACTTGTTCAGAGCAGTCAAATGTATCGTAGTCTTTGGGGGCTGAGTGGGGGGGAAATGGGTCTATTCAGTACCAGGAGTGGGAGTTACACGTGGTGTGATTGATAGGCACATGTGTTGGTGTTTTCAGATATTGTTTAGTTGTGTTCCTGTTCTAACTCGGCAAGTCCATATTTTATTTATGTGAATGTTCGCCATCAGTCTGTGCCATGGTGGAACTAGACAGATGGTGGTTGTTTACTCATACAAACAAGATGCTGAGTCACTCTCCCCCAACATTTGCTCTTAAAATCTAGCCAACTGTGTGCTGGTTTGGTTTTGCCAACTCAACACAAGCTAGAGTCTCCTGGGAAGAAGCAGCCTCCTTTAAGGAATTGCCTCCATCAGACTGAACTGTGAACATGTCTGTGGACATTTTTTTTTTTAAAGTAATAACTGATGTAGTAGGGTCCAGCTCACTGTGTGTGATGGGCAGATGGTCCTGTGTTGTATGAGAAATCAGATTGAACAAGCCATAGAAAGCAAGACAGTAAGTGGCATTCCTTTCTGACTTGTGCTTAAGTTCCTGCCCTGACTTCCTTAGTGTTAGAATTTGACATGACGTGCAGGCTATAGGTTGTTTGGTAATGTTGTTTATCACAGTAACAGAAGACAGCAGGACACTGCTGTTTGACCAGATGGAGCTGCTCAAGGCAAGGCACAGCTGCAAACTGCTCCCTCCTAAAATAAGGAATGACTGAGGATAGCACATGGCACGATCTCCGCAGCTTTGCTGGACATGAGGGCGCGCACCACCCTGGGTGTGCCTCATTCTCCTTGTAAACGTGCCTTTACCTTCTTTCTGCTTGTGCAGACCCTCAGGGTCAGCCAGAAGTAGACATAGATCTTCCGAGTATTTGCCTGCATATATGCTTGGCCTCTCCTGGTTCCTAAGCTTATTTGGAACCTCAGGTGAACATCTATTTTTTTTTTTAAGTTTTTTAACCATTTTTTATCATCCCCCTTTTAACTCTAATTGGTTTCTCTGCTGCAGGCAGCTGTAATGTTGAATAATTGTCACTGCTTTTGGGGGGTGCACAGTGCTGATTCTACACAATGAGCTCTGAGCAGGTTAACCAAGGACGGGTTTTGAGAATGAACATTGGAGAGAACTGCCAGACCTGCCTGGGGGATAGTTCTCTGGGAGTGGGCTTTTGGGGACACTCCGGTCTATTTTGTCCCCTTCAGTGACTGCTAGGTGTTTTCTGGTGTTTGCTGTGATGGTGGGTGGCTGGGATGGGATAATAAAAGCATCACCAAACCTCCTACCCCTGGTCCCTCCCATTTTCCTTGAATTGATGTCTATCAGCCGACTGAAAGCCTTTTGTTAATTTCTAGAGTTTTGGGAAAATTTATTTGGACAATTTTTGTCAGTATTCTCATTTGTTTCTTAAATGGAGAGATGGATGTTCAGAGGTCCTTTCTCTGTTGTTCTACTAATAGGAGATCACTAGAATTGATCTCTCACATTGTTTGCTTTTCCCAGAGGAGCAATGAAGTGCATGGTGTTTCCTTTTACTCACTGACCATTTTCATATTTCCAATTACCAAATGCTTGCTAAAGCCGCTTTTCCCATTTGAGGGTATTGAGTTGTTTGCCTTTTTAAACTGATTTCCACAGGTTTTCATATATTATGACTACAGATCTTTTGAATTATGCGTGTGTGTTTATAACCATACTTTTTCTCAATCAATTTGTTTAGTCGTATTTTTCAATATTACCATGGTCGGTCGGTATTTGATTGTATCAGGTTTTTTATCTTGACTTCTGCTTCTTGTGTTTGTGATGTTGTCTATGTCTTTTTCTAAGAAATTTATGGTTCTGTTTTATTTCATCTCAGTTTGGAAATTTGTCTTCTAGTCTCGTTTTTGTTATGTCGCTCAGACTTTGAACTCTTAAGCTCAAGTGGAGATCATGCTGCCTCAGTCTCCTGGCATCTGAGACTGTAAGTGTGTCCCACCACGCAGCTGACATAAAGCCACTCAGGAGACTGCCTTCTTTATTCTTTAAATATCTCCAGACTCTAGAGTGATACTCTGCCCCGACTCCCAATACTGGAGCATCGTACTTACATATTTTACTAGTCATTTTTCTAAAGATTGGGATTATTATAGTTAATTAATTAATTATTTTTTTGTGTGTGTGCGTGTGTACCAATAGGTATGTGGGCACTCACATGCCACAAGACATCTGTAGAGTTAGAGAACGATTTGTAGGACCTGGTTTCTCCTACTGTGTGGGTCCTAGAGATTAGACCCAGATTGCCAGGCTTGTGACAAGTGCCTTTGAATTCTTAACTGTGTGCTGAGTTTCAAGAGAAACTGTGATTTTTTTTTTTAATAGATGGACTGTTTTGTTCTGGTTGTTAACTTGATGTGAAATGCTCTTGCTGCCCTCTTGATCCCAACAGTGGGAGTCGAGAACATTTATTTTAAGATTTATTATTTAATGGTTATGTCTATGAGCATTATTGGAACAGACATGTTTTCTATTCTAGGGTTAAGGCTAATGATATAAACTCTTCAACAAGTTATTATACGTGTCTGCAGAAAAATTAAGAAAATAGACCTGTAATACCTTCATGCCATGAGTACAAGATCAAGAAAAAAAATCATTTCCTTTGACTTCCAGGTCTTTTTTTTATGAATTTTTTTTATGAATGTAGTGCATTTTTCATAATAAATTTGGGAGTTGAGGAAAAATACTGTTTTTTTTTAAGTAATTTTATTAAATTATAAAAGTTTCCATTTACGCCCCTCTTCCCAACACCCTCACACTCCCCCCCCCCTCCCTCTTTGTCCCTAAGGGCAGTCAGGGTTTCCAGCCCTGTGGGAAGTTCAAGTTCCTCCCCCCTCCCTCCAGGTCCAGGAAGGTGAGTATCCAAAGAGACTGGATCCCAAAAATCCAGTATATGCAGAGGAAACTAGTCCCAGTGTCATTGTCAATGGCTTCTCAGAAAGACTCCGGGCCAGCCGCATTCAGAGAATCCGGCCACATTCAGAGAATCTGGTTGGATCACGTGCTCGTTCAGTCGCAGTCCAACTGCCCTTGGTAAACTCTCATTAGATCCGACCCCTTGTATCAGTGGGTGATAGCATCCCTCGCAGTCCTTCGTCATTTTCTTCGTCTTTCTGCTCCTCATTTGGACCTTGGGGGCTCATTCCGGTGCTCCAATGTGGGTCTCCGTCTGTATCGCCATCCATCGCCAGATGAAGGATCTATGGTGATAAGCAAAATATTCATCAGTATGGTTATGGGCCAAGGCCGGTTCAGGCACCCTCTCCTCTGTCCAGAGAACAATCTGGGGATCTCTCCTTGGACCTGGGATCCCATATATAATCAAGTTTCCTGTAAACCCTAAAATGACTCCCTTAGTTGAAATATATTCTTCCCTGATCCCATATTCATCCTTCCTCCCTTCCCCCCATCCCGGTCAACCGAGCTTTCTCCATTCCTCCCCTACTCCCTTCTCTCTAACCCTCTCCCCTTCCAACAACCCTCCCACCCCCCCCCCCATGCACCCAAGGTTACCTGGGACTCTTGACTATTTCCTACCTCCTGGTGGATAGCTAAATAATCTTCATCAGGTTCGTCTTTTTATTTAGCTTCTCTAGGATCACGAATAATAGGCTCGAAGACCTTTAATTATGGTTAGAATCCACTTATGAGTGAATACATACCGTGTTCCTCTTTTTGGGTCTGGCTTACCTCACTCAGTAAAGTGTTTTCTATGTCCATCCATTTGCATGCAAAATTCAAGATGTCATTATTTTTTACCGCTGAGTAAAACTCTAATGTGTATATGTTCCACACCTTTTTTAACCATTCTTCTATTGAGGGGCACCTAGGCTGTTTCCAGGTTCTGGCTATTACAAATAGTGCTGCTATGAACATAGTTGAACAAATGCTTTTGTAGTATGCTAGGGAATCTCTAGGGTATATTCCCAAGAGTGGAATTGCTGGGTCCTGAGGGAGGTTGACTCCCAGTTTCCTGAGAAACCGCCACACTGATTTCCACAGTGGCTGCATAAGTTTGCATTCCCACCAACAATGGATGAATGTTCCCCTCACCCCACATCCTCTCCAGCATAGGCTATCATTGGTGTTTTTGACTTTAACTATTCTGACAGGTGTAAGATGGTATCTCAAAGTGGTTTTGATTTGCATTTCCCTGATCGCTAAGGAGGTTGAGCATGACCTTAAGTGTCTTCTGGCCATTCGAAGTTCATCTGTTGTGAATTCTCTGTTCAGTTCAGTACCCCATTTTTTAATTGGGTTAATTAGAGTTTTAGTGCCTAGTTTCTTGAGTTCTTTGTATATTTTGGAGATCAGACCTTTGTCTGTTGAGGGATTGGTGAAGATCTTCTCCCAGTCAGAAGGCAGCCTTTTTGTCTTACTGACAGTGTCCTTTGCTTTACAGAAGCTTCTCAGTTTCAGTAGATCCCATTTATTCATTGTTTCTCTTATTGTCCGTGCTGCTGGGGTCCTACTTAGGAAGAGGCCTCCTGTGCCTATATCTTGTAGACTACTTCCCACTTTCTCTTCTATCAGGTTCAAAGTGGACGGATTAATGTTGATGTCTTTAATCCATTTGGACCTGAGTTTTGTGCATGGTGATAGGTATGGATCTACTTTCATCCTTCTACAGGTTGACATCCAGTTATGCCATCACTATTTGTTAAAGATGCTTTCCTTCTTCCATTGTATACCTTTAGCTCCCTTGTCAAAAATTAGGTGCTCATAGGTTTGTGGGTTAATATCCGGGTCTTCTATTCGATTCCAAAGGTCGATTTCTCTGTTCTTATGCCAATACCAAGCTGTTTTCAATACTGTAGCTCTGTAATAGAGTTTGAAGTCAGGGATGGTAATGCCTCCTGAAGTTCCTTTATTGTATAAGATTGTTTTGGCTGTCCTGGGTTTTTTGTTTTGCCATATAAACTTGATTATTGTTTTCTCAAGGTCTGTGAAGAAGTTTGATGGGATTTTGATGGGGATTTCATTGAATCTATAGATTGCTTTTGGTAGAATTGCCATTTTTACTATGTTGATCCTCCCAATCCAAGAACAAGGGAGATCTTTCCATTTTCTGGTATCCTCCTCAATTTCTTTCTTCAAAGACTTAAAGTTCTTGTCAAATAGGTCTTTCACTTCCTTGGTTAGAGTAACCCCAAGATATTTTATGCTATTTGTGGCTATCGTGAAAGGTGATGTTTCTCTGATTTCCCTCTCTGCTTCTTTATCCTTTGTGTATAGGAGGGCCACTGATTTTTTGGAGTTGATCTTGTATCCTGCCACGTTACTAAAGATGTTTATCAGCTGTAGGAGTTCTTTGGTAGAGTTTTTGGGGTCACTTATGTACACTATCATATCGTCAGCAAATAACGAAAGTTTCACTTCATCCTTTCCAATTTGAATCCCCTTGATCTCCTTATGTTGTCTTATTGCTATTGCTAGAACTTCAAGCACTATATTGAAGAGGTATGGAGAGAGTGGACAGCCTTGTCGTGTTCCTGATTTTAGTGGAAAGGCTTTGAGTTTCTCTCCATTCAATTTGATGTTAGCTGTCGGCTTGCTGTATATTGCTTTTATTATATTTAGGTATGATCCTCGTATACCCAATCTCTCCAACACCTTTATCATAAATGGGTGTTGAATTTTGTCAAATGCTTTCTCAGCATCCAATGAAATGATCATATGGTTTTTTTCTTTCAGTTTATTTATATGATGGATTACATTGATAGATTTGTGTATGTTGAACCAGCCCTGCATCTCTGGGATGAAGCCTACTTGATCATAATGGATAATTTTTCTAATGTGTTCCTGGATTCGGTTTGCCAGGATTTTATTGAGAATTTTCGCGTCGATGTTCATGAGTGAGATTGGCCTGTAATTCTCTCTTGGTTGTGTCTTTGTGTGGTTTTGGTATTAAGGTAACTGTAGCTTCATAAAAGGAGTTTGGCAATGACTCTTCTGTTTCTATATTATGGAATACATTAAGGAGTATAGGTATTAGCTCTTCCTGGAAGTTCTGGTAGAATTCTGCATTGAAACCATCTGGTCCTGGGCTTTTTTTGGCAGGGAGATTTCTGATAACAGCTTCTAATTCTTCACGACTAACAGGTCTATTTAGATTGTTCACCTGTTCTTGGTTCAACTTTGGAATATGGTATTTATCTAAAAAAATGACCATTTCTTTAACATTTTCCAACTTTGTGGCATATAAACTTTCGTAGTAAGATCTAATGATTCTCTGAATTTCCTCTGTGTTTGTGGTTATATCCCCCTTTTCATTTCTGATCCTATTAATTTGGATGTGCTCTCTCTGCCGTTTGATTAGTTTGGATAGGGGTTTGTCAATCTTGTTGATTTTTCTCCAAGAACCAGCTTTTTGATTCATTGATTCTTTGGATTGTTTTCTCTGTTTCTATTTTGTTGATTTCAGCCCTCAGTTTGATTATTTCCAGTCTTCTACTCCTCCTGGGTGAATCAGCTTCTTTTTTTCTAGAGCTTTCAAGTGTGCTGTTAGGTCTCCAATGTGTGCTTTCTCCGTTTTCTTTATTTGAGCACCTATTGCTATGAACTTTCCTCTTAGCACTGCTTTCATAGTGTCCCATAGGTTTGAGTATGTTGTGTCTTTGTTTTCATTAAATTCAAGGAAGACTTTAATTTCTTTCTTAATTTCGTCCTTGACCCAGGGGTGATTTAGTAGTTGACTGTTCAACTTCCATGAGTTTGTTGACTTCCTGGGGGTAGCATTGTTGTTGAATTCTAATTTTAATCCATGGTGATCTGACAAGACACAGGTGGTTACTAATATTTTTTTGTATCTGTGGGAGTTTGCTTTGTTACCGAGTATGTGGTCAATCTTCGAGAAGGTTCCATGAACTGCAGAGAAGAAGGTATATTCTTTCCTATTTTGGTGGAGTGTTCTATAGATGTCTGTTAAGTCCATTTGATTCAATACCTCCAATAAATCTCTTAATTCTCTGTTTGGTTTCTGTCTGATTGACCTGTCCATTGGTGAGAGAGGAGTGTTGAAGTCTCCTACTATTAGCGTGTGTGGTTTGATGACTGCCTTGAGTTCTAGAAGAGTTTATTTTACATATGTGGGTGCTTTTACATTAGGGGCATAGATATTCAGGATTGAGACTTCTTCCTGATGAGTTGTTCCTGTTATGAGTATGAAATGTCCATCTCCATCTCTTCTGATTGATTTTAGTTTGAAGTCGATTTTGTTAGATATTAGAATGGCCACACCCGCTTGTTTCTTAGGTCCATTTGCTTGGAAAACCTTTTCCCAACCCTTTACTCTGAGTAGGTGTCTGTCTTTGTGGTTGAGGTGTGTTTCTTGTAAACAGCAGAATGTTGGATCCTGTTTTCGTATCCAATCTCTAAGTCTGTGCCTCTCTATAGGTGAATTGAGTCCATTGATATTAAGAGATATTAATGACCATTGATTGTTGACTCCTGTCATTTTTTTTGGGGGGTAATAGAGTGTATGTGTTTTCCTTCGTTGAATTGTGCTAGTGAAGGGTCGCTAGATGTCTGAATTATTGTAGTCAGTGTTGGCAATGTTGGATTCCTTGGGATGTAATTTTCCTTCTAATATTCTCTGTAAGGCTGGATTAGTAGTTACGTATTGTTTAAATTTGTTTTTATCCTGGAATATTTTGTTTTCTCCGTTGATAATGAACGAAAGCTTGGCTGGGTAAAGTAGTCTGGGCTTGCATCCATGGTCCCTTAATTTCTGCAGTACCTCTATCCAGGACCTTCTGGCTTTCATGGTTTCTATAGAGAAGTCTGGTGTAAGTCTGATAGGTTTACCTTTATAGGTTATTTGACCTTTTTCCTTTGCAGCTCTTAATATCCTTTCTTTAATCTGACTGCTTTGTGTTTTGATTATTATATGGCGAAAGGATGTTTTTTTCTGATCCAGTCTATTCGGTGTTCTGTATGCTTCTTGCACCTTCATAGGAATATCCCTCTTTAGGATGGGAAAGTTTTCTTCTATAATTTTGTTGAATATATCTTCTGGACCTTTGATCTGCAATTCTTCTCCTTCTTCTACTCCTATTATTCTTAGATTTGGTTTTTTTATTATGTCCCATATTTCCTGAATGTTTTGTGATGAGAATTTGTTGGATTTGCTGTTTTCTTTGGTCAGGGCGTTTATTTTCTCTATGGTGTCTTCATAATCAGAGATTCGTTCTTCTATCTCTTGTATTCTATTGGTTATGCTTGATTCTGTAGTCTCCGTTTGTTTACCTAGGTTTTCCATATCCAGCCGGCCCTCGGTTTGTGTTTTCTTCACTGCCTCCATTTCAGTTTTCAATTCTTGAACTGATTCCATTACCTGTTTGATTATTTTTTCTTGGTTTCCCAGGGTATCATTTACGAATTTACTCATTTCTTCAAACTTTTTGTTATATTTGTCTTCCATTTCTTTACTCATTTCTTCCATCTTTTTGTTATATTTCTCTTCTATTTCTTTAAGTGAGTTATTCATACCCTGTTTAAGAGACTCTATTGCTTTCATAATGACACTGTTTTCCACTTCTTTCGGAATAGGGTGTTCAAGTCCTTCTGTCGTAAGATCGCTGGGATCTGGTGTTTTTATGTTGTTTTTCAGATTGTTGGAGGAATTCTTGCCTTGGCGCCTGCCCATCTCTTCCTTCAGATGCTCTCCAATGGCTCTTCCCTCCGCTGGGTCTTCTTCTACTAGATTAGTGCCCCTTGCTATCCAGGAGTCACTTTGCCTGCAGCCTTAGCTTGCTGCAGGCCGGCTATCAGCACAAAGGGACTCCCGTCCCTTTGCACTCACCGCCTGACCCGGCCCGCGATGCCCACCCAGGCTGAGATGGAGGAATTTAAGCCCCGAAAGAGGGAGAGGGGAGGGGAGGGGTTCCAGGCAGAAAGCTGGGATGGCTTAGCAGGAGAGAGGGATTAGCTGGGGGAAGCTGCCCCTTTGGAGTAGCCAGGGAGATAAGGATGGTGGGAATATTGTGTGTTCCCTATCGGGACTTGTATGGCAGTCAACACACTTACCCCTCCACAGGCTCAGAGCCCCTCGCTGGTCAGAAGACTCCCTGCCTGCAGTCTTAGCTTGCTGCAGGCCGGCTATCAGCACAAAGGGAGAATACTGTTTTTTAAAAGAAACTAGGAAATCTTAGTTTCAGGTCGGGGAAATACTTGCTGAGGGTGAAGATTTCGCTTAAACATTTGGGTGTGCTACTTTCAGCTGTGTGAATTCTCTAGGGTGTGCAATTCCCAGGTCTGCTTGACTCTATGGAGATGGCGGTTCCAGCCGTATGGATCTAGTTAGGACACAGTCAGACAGTCGGAATGCAGGAGGTGACCGTGCAGATAGTGCCTGACATATAATGTGATGTCTGATGACGGGTCTGTGGGCAGGCGCAGGTTCCTCTGTGGTTTGGAGGACTCGGGGTGGCCTTTTTCTCACCAACCCTCATGTGACCATTTCCAGGTCAGTCCTGTATCCACTGACAGCTCTTCCCGGAGTCTGATTCTTGGACTCTTACATTGGCTGCCTTGTGAGTGGCACTGCTGAGTGTGAGGATCATGATCTTAAGACACACTGAAAACACTCTTTTCTCCACTCAGTCCTCCTTAAAGAAGGGAAATCTGTGCTGGGCATGTTGGCTGATGACAGTTAAGCTCCAAAGTGTAACTATTCCTAAATACAAGATTCTCAACGGTCGCTAAAAACCCTTACCAAACCCAGCATAGCAGCAGAACACTCACCGTAATATCTTCCTTAATGCTTCCAGATTTTACCATTTTCACAGGAACCATATGTGATCATCTTTAAGAACCTCGTTTGTGGCATTTATAGCTTGCCCTTTGAAATGTACCTGAAGACTTTGTTCTGAAAGTAACAAAGCCTTTAGACGCTGTTTGCATCTGCTTGTGTTTCCTGTCCGTCGCTGTTCTCTATGCTCAATATCCTCACCTGCCACCTTTTGCACCTCAAGAAGGTGGTGGCATATGTTTTGCTTAGTAAATTGTTAGTGGTCTCTACTATCTTATCCATTTGTTAGATAAAGATGATTAGGTGTTGGACTTGGAAAGGGAGGTGTGACTGGGTGAACTAAATCTTCTCAAGTGTCTACACAGGTAAAATGCAAAAGCTGCGTGATGATCAGACAGAAAAGTATATGTTTTGTATACTTACTGTATTCAGATACTGTGTTTATGAGCTTTCTCTCGCTTTCCAAAGAATGGTTGCGAAATGGGGAAATTATAGTTCTTTAGTTTCACCGTTATATAATTGATGAGAGATTATGGCTTTAGGTTGTGAAGGAATTTTGAAACATCTTCTTTCCTTTAGGAGTTTTAAAAATAGATTTTTGGGGGAGATGCTTATTTGGTCAAGTGCCTGCAATGTAAGCATGAGACCCACATAAAGCCAGATGTGGTCTGTAGCCCCACTACTAGAGAGTACAGTGGGTGGAGGTAGGTGTGTCTCCTGAATTCGCTGACCAGTGGAGCCAATTAGTGAGATTCAGGTCCACAGAGACCCTGTCTTCAAAATGTAAGGTGTCCACAATAGAGCCTTAACCTCCAGCCTCCACATACACATATATGCACATGTACATGTATACACACACACTATATATATATGCATTGATAAATAAAATACTTTGGAAATGGTGGGTTTTTTTGGAAAGTTTGATACCCAATTTTTACCTTTGTATTTATGTTTTGGTTTAGCTCATTCTAAGGATATTCTTTATATTTTGGATAGCTAATATTTAAGATGAAGCATAGGATGATGGGCTTTTTTGTAGAAGGGACTGTTGCCAACTGTCATTCTCCCTTACTAGCTGGGAAAGCCAAACACAAGGAAGAGGTCAGAAGACAAGGGGTGGGGGGCGGGCAAAGCCCAGACTTTCTGATTTTAGTTTTATTTCCTGCTTATCTTCTCAAATGCCTCTGGGACTTAAAGGTGCACTTGCTTTTCCTTGGAATTAGCTCTGCAATGGAAGGAAGCAAGAGAGATTGGAAACTTCATCTGGAGCTAAGTATGAATGATGCTGAAAAGAAGTGCTGGCCTAGTGGTGTGACAGGGCTGTTTGTCTCTGTCCTCACCAGACTTTTAGAGCGCTGGGAAATCAGCACAGGCAGGGAGAAGCAGAGACACAGTGCTGCGCACAGTGATAAAAGCCCTGCCACTGCCAGGTGAGGTGGCAGGGACCAAGACCTAGCATCCCTGGCAGACACAGAAAGCAGGATTATCTTCTCACTGCAGAGTGGCTGTGCTTGCTGTCCTGCAGGCACTGTTGACTTCTCACCTGAGCTGCTGCTGGCTTCTTCGTGTGGGGCACCGCGGGACATCTTTTAGGTCAGCAGCTGGCCCTGGGCCTGCACATCACACACACAGGAGTGGGTTTATTATCAAGGGCCTGTCAGCTCCTGCCTTTTCCATTATAACTTCCCTATGGCATCTTAGTCCTGTCTCTCACCTGTAAGTGTTGGAGTGGGTAATTGAAAGCTTTTTGCTGTTTTGTGTGAAAACTGAATCTCAAGGCTTAGATGAAGTCGGCAGCTTTTTCTTTCTTTTTTTTTTAAAGATATTCTTTTATATTTTGTGTTTCAAGTTAAAATATTTTATATCAAAGAAAGTATTTCTTCCAGAGCCTTTGAGGTAGTGCTCCCCAGGTAGCAGGGTTTCAAGAGATAACTTTAAACCCACCTCAGAGGGACTCCTGATTCCTTGCATAATCTAGTTGCCACCTGCAGACAGTTATATTAAGGCCATTTCAGGTCACTGGACACACCAAAACTTTTATCCAAGCAATTAGGCTCCAAAGGTTTCTGTAAGAATTACATACAACGTTGTGCTTTTCAAATGGATCACGGGATTGAAGACTTTTCCCCCCTCTAGTTTATAAATAATTCAGAGGTTTGAGAAATTTATCAACGTCATAAATGACAGAATAACATGGAGAAACGATGTGATTTTTGTGTCAATATAAATATTGTAGAACAATTATTGCAGCTATTTGTACAAAGGTTGCACAAAGGGGAAGCGTTACCCAAGCCTCTTTCTTAACAGAGGCAGAGGTTGAGGAAATGTGAAAGAAGTAAGGCCTCCAGTGCTTAAGATCGTTGTGCGTCTGTTGTTTTTAATTCATTTGTTGACAATTTTATACATGTACATCACTGGGCACACTGGTCATCCTGTGCTCTCATATTCCTCTCCTTTCACTCTTAGCCCTGATATTTGCCAGAAAAAAAAAACAGTTTCATTTTTATTAAATTAGAGCAAGCTTTTATTAAAATTTTAAATACTGACAAAGATGGAGTTTGGTCAGGACCACCACCTGGAACCTTTCCAGCGGAGTTACCTCTAGACACGTGTGACTTCTGTGGACAAAATCCAGAGGCCCACTCTACTTTCCCTTGAGACTTTGTTGTTGTTTTTCAAGAACCACAACTCTCAGAATCCCAGGATGTTACCTAGTCTTTGGGCAGGTGGAGCTTACAGGTTAACTTTAGGTCTAACAGTCACCAAGCCCCACCTCCTACCAACAAGTCCCCTCCACCCCCATAAAGACTTTGTGTTTTTGTTTTGCAAACCACTGAGTTTAACCAATGCCACCTTCATGGGCTGGGGTGTGGTGTTAACCCCCAAGGATGGGCAAGTCTCCAGTAGCTACACCACTGCTTACAAGGGCTCTGCCTCTCCACCAGTCCTTGGTTGCTGTTAACTTTCTGGGAAGAGACTATGTCCCATGAGATACTTCACCATGACTGAGTGTTGAAAAGTCCAGTGTTGCTAAGGCCTTGGACGATAACCATGGTTACTGTGAGCTAATGAATCCATTGACCGTTTCATGTCCTTTCTCCCCATTGTCATACTCTTCTGTTCTTTCTACCTCCTCCACGGTGGTCCTTGAGCCTTGGAAAGGGAGATTACATGTGTGCCATCTGGGACTGAGCACTCAGTGGTCACTTGTCCTAACACTTTGACTTTACATGAGTTTCTATTAATCACTATTTTCCATAAAAAGAAGCTTCTATGATTAAGACTGATGGTATGTCCTTTACTTTTTTTAAAAAAAATAACTCATTTTTATTTTATGTGCCTTGTCCTTTTGACTGCATGCATGTTTGTGTGAGGGTATCAGATCTTGGAGTTACAGCCAGTTGTGAGCTGTCATGCGGGTGCTGGGAATTGAACCCAGGTCCACTGAAAGAACAGCCATTGCTCTTAACCATGGAGCCATCTCTCCAGCCCATGTGCTTTACTTTTAATACTGCCTGGTTGCCTCTTCTTACATCAGAATTTGTGAATTACCTTTAGGATTTTCATCTAAAGATTATTTTATCTTTGAGACAGTCTCATTATGAAACCATGACTGGCCTGGTACTTGCTACATAATAGATCAGGCTGCTCTTGAATTCAAGGTGTGGGATTCCCCTCTGTATGCTATGAATATCATTGATCAGTAAAGAACTGCTTTTGGCCTATAGCAGAGCTATAGGGGAACAGAGCTAGGCAGGGAAAACTAAACTGAATGCTGGCAGAAAGGAGGCAGAGTAAAGGAGAAGCGATGGAGCCGTCGTCCGAGACAGATGTGCTGAAACTGGTAGGCCATAACACAGCACAGATCAATGGAGATGCACTAAATTAATATGTAAGAGTTAGCCAATAAGAAGCTAAAGCTAATGGGCCAAGCAGTGACTTAATTAATACAGTTTCTGTGTGATTATTTCAGGGTAAGCGACTGGAGACCAACAAGCAGCTCTCCCCTCCTAGAAATTGGCATGGCAGTGTGGTAACTAACTCCACGTAAAACCTGAGAGAACCTGGAAAGGAATTTTAGACACTAAAAAACAAAGTTTAGCTGCATTTTTTTTTCCCCAAGTGGGCTTTGCTTGCTGGTGGCATGCTGTGGCCCCCTTAAGAGAGGTTTTTCTGATTTAGTGGTAGCAGGATAAAAAAAGTCATGACCATTTTGAAATGCCGGCTTTCTGGGCTGTGCTGCCACTGCGACCTCTGACTTTTTCAGGAGACCGAGCATTTGAATGGGGTTTGTGAGTAATGTGCTAAGGCTTGCTTGGTGGCAACATGGACCGGCTGTGTGCCCAGAGATGGTGCCTTGTGTATGGCTCTTGGAGGTGGCAAGCAGCTCTGCCGTGCTGGGCTGTGCAGAACAAGCAGGCAGGCTGTATATACAATAGTAATGGCGCAACTTAAGTTTTTAAGAAGTACTTAGCATTTTAAGAAGCACTTCTGGTCAGATATTCAATAAAGACCAATCCAGATTTTAAAAAAAGACCTTTAAATGGGTCACAGTATTGGATAAATGTATGTAGGCATGGGAGAGAGAAGAAAAAAGAGTATAGAGAATTGGAAAAGAAGTAAATGGTTAAAAAAATAAAACAAAGTCTTTAAAGGACAGAATACAGTCAGTCATAGATTAAAGAAATAAATAATAATAATCCATGTAAAGATGGAAAATACACAGAGAGTCTGGATTATGATTATTATTGTGTTTTCTTTGAATTTTTTGACTGTGAAGGAGCTAAGTACAGAGAGACATTTCACACGGCATCAGCGTTAATCATAGAAGCTTCTTTTTATGGCAAATAGTAATTAATAGAAACTAATGTACAGTCAAGGCATTAAGACTAGTGACCACTGAGTGCTCAGTCCCAGATGGCACACATGTAATCTCCCTTTCCAGGGCTCAAGGACCACCGTGGGGGAGGTAGAAAGAACAGAAGAGTATGACAATGGGGAGAAAGGACATGAAACGGTCAATGGATTCATTAGCTCACAGTAACCATGGTTATCGTCCAAGGCCTTAGCAAGACTGGACTATGGATGCTCAAACAATACAGAAGAACTTTGGGTGACTATCCAGGCAATGAGATGTCTCTGTCAATTCTAGAGTTTTGGAAGTTGCTTACAATGAACTTATTGTTTATTTAGGTAATATTATATCCTTCTGGAGATTCTGATGGAGTTGAAGAATTTATAGTTATAATTATAGTTTTCCTTAGTTATGATAAGAGATAAAGTAGATATAAATGTTGTAACTGTATTCTTGCTTGATAACTGTTTTTGTTATATGTAATTTTACTATGTTGAAGATAAAGCCTTCCTTTTCATTTAAACAGAAAAGGGGAGGTAAATGTGGGATTCCCCTCTGTATGCTGTGAATATCATTGGTCAACAAAGAACTGCTTTTGGCCTATTGCAGAGCTACAGGGGAACAGAGCTATATGGGGAAAACTAAGCTGAATGCTGGGAGAAAGGAGGCGGAGTAAAGGAGGAGGCATAGAGTTGCCGCCAGAGACAGATGACAGATGTGCTGGAACTTTGCTGGTAGACACACACACACACACACACACACGATTTAAAAATAAATTAAAAAAATACATATAACTGGGTGTGGTGCCACATGCCTTTAATCCCACCACTTAGGAGGCAGGAGGAACTCTGTGTAGTAAGGAAGCTTCTTGTTGGTCTCTGGCTGCTTAGCCCCAAAATAATCACACAGAAACTTTATTAATTAAATCACTGCTTGGCCCATTAGGTCTAGCTTCTTCTTGCCTAACTCTTACATATTAATTTAACCCATCTCCATTAATCTGTGCATTACCATGAGGTGTGTGTTTGCACCAAGTATGTGGGTATCTTCAGAGTCCTGAGGCAACCAATTTCCTGGAACTTGAATTACATGACATGGGAGCTGGGAATTGAACTTAGGTCCTTCTGGAAGAGAAATGCAAGTTTTTAACTGCTGAGGTATCTCTCCAACCCTTGATAGGTACATTCTCGAGGGCTTTCAAAACAAAGGCAAATTAACTTATAGTCTTTGACTTTTCCATAAAGTCTTTCCTTGGACTTGGTGTAAACAGTCTTTATCCAGTACCTAATTCTTTTATTTTGAAACATATTGTAAGGCAAATTGCATTTTGATATATTTTTTCACTTTATTCTTTTACTTAATCTTGTTGCTTTCTCAGATTTTCATCACAAATGTATAATTTAAAATTTTTTATTAGTGTATTTTTAATTAATAAATTGAAATGGTATGCTATTTAATATATTTTAATTTTTGTATATATTGGAGAATGATTAACTTGAGCTAATTAATATGTCCATTACTGCAGCGCACAACTCCTCTCTGTGCTCTATATACTACCATACTCTTTGAGAGCTTCGGGCAAGGGGCTGGAGGTTGAGACACACAAAGACACACAGACAGAGAGACACACCTCTAGTTATTGGTAAGAAGCCCTTTATTCAATAGCACCATGGAGGCTTATATACCCAACACGGTCAGATGGGCCAGCAGGTGAAAACCTTATCCTCTGATCCTCAAGGCAAGGCAACACGTGAAGGAAGCAGAGCTGGTAAATAACTTTGACACAGCTTTTAGTAGCTCAAATCAAAGTAAAGGTCACTAGCAGGGAAGAGCAGATGGAGGCCAGGACTCCAAATGGTCCCAACACATTACCTCACAATTTTTAAGCTTCATTTATTTCTTTACATCCTGGGGCTGACCCCTCCATCTTTCCCTCTCAATCCCTCTCCCTCATTTACATTTTTTACTGAGATTACTTAAAATCGACTCTTTTAGTCATTTTCAAATATATGATACTATGCTGACCAGTTTTGTCAACTTGACACAAACTGGAGTCCTCAGAGAGGAGGGAATGGCAATTGAGAACTGAGCCAAAGACAAGCCTGTAAGGCATTTTCTTAGTGACTGATATGGGAAGTCCTAGCTCACTGTGGGTGAGGCCATCCCTGGGCTGGTGGTCCTGGATGCTCTAAGAAAACAAACAGACTGAGTCATGGGGAGCCAACCAGTAAGCAGCATCCTCTCTCAGCTCACCTCTGCTCAGCTCCTGCCTCCGGGTTCCCACACAGTGTGAATTCCTGCTTTGGTTTCTCACCTGACTGATTCAGGATATGGAGGCTAAATAAACCCTTTTTCCCAAAGTGCTTTTGGTCATTGTGTTTCATCACAGCAATAGAGACCCCAGCGAAGACTATCATCAAGTATAGTCAGCATGTTTTAGAACACATCTGAACTAGTTTCTCCTGAGGTTTTGTACTCTTTGACCAGCATGTCTCCATTGCTTTCTGCCTTGAGATGTACAATTTTTGGCTATGTAATAGGTTAAAACAAATTTCTCTGGGTCTGCCTGTCAATTTGGCCATGATTAATGACCATATTTAAATGAGAACATGAACTCAAATAGGAAACCCTTAATTTAAAAATAGCAATTTAAAATCTATATATGTGAAAGAGGATTACATATTTAGCATACAGATATTCCTACAAATTGATGAGAATAATCATGCGTGACCAGTAGAAAGTAAGCCAAGGATTTCTTTTTTTTTAATTTTTTTTTATTGGGCTATATATTTTTCTCCACTCCTCTCCCTTCCTCCTCCTTTTCCTTCTACCCTCTCCCATGATCCCCATGTTCGCAATTTACTCAGGAGATCTTGTCTTTTTCTACTTCCCAGGTAGATTAGATCCGTGTATGTCTCTCTTAGGGTCCTCTTTGTTGTCTAGGTTCTCTGGGATTGTGAATTGTAGGTCAATTTTCTTTGCTTTATGTCTAAAAGCCACTTATAAGTGAGTATATATGATATTTATCTTTCTGGGTCTGGGTTACCTCACTCAAAATGATGTTTTCTAGCTCCATCCATTTGCCTGTAAATTTCAAGATATCATTATTTTTTTCTGCTGTGTAGTACTCCATTGTGTAAATGTACCACATTTTCCTTATCCATTCTTCATTTGAGGGGCATTTAGGTTGTTTCCAGGTTCTGGCTATGACAAACAGTACTGCTATGAACATAGTTGAGCACATGTCCTTGTGGTATGCTTGAGCATTCTTTGGGTATAGACCCAAAAGTGGTATTGCTGGGTTTTGAGGTAGATTGTTGCCTAGTTTTCTGAGAAATTACCATATTGAAATCCAAAGGGGCTGTACCAGTTTGCACTCCTACCAGCAAGGGAGGAGTGTTCTCTTCACTCCACTTCCTCTCCTGCATAAGTTGTCATCAGTGTTTTTGGTCTTGACCATTCTTACAGATGTAAGGTAGAATCTTAGAGTTGCTTTGATTTGCATTTCTCTGATGGCTAAGGATGTTGAGCATTTCCTTAAGTGTCTTTCAGCCATTTTAGATTCCTCTGTTGAGAGTTCTCTGTTTAGGTCTGTACCCCATTTTTTTTTTTAAAAAAATGGATTATTTGTTTTTTAAATGACAAATTTCTTGATTTCTTTGTATATTTTGGAAGTCAGACCCTTGTCCGATGTAGGGTTGGTAAAGATCTTCTCCCTTTCTATAGGCTGCCTTTTTCTGTTGTTGACCATGTTCTTTGCGTTACAGAAGCTTCTCAGTTTCAGGAGGTTCCATTTATCAATTGTTTCTTTCAGTGTCTGTGCTACTGGGATTATATTTAGGAAGTGGTCTCCTGTGCCAATGTGCTCAAGTATACTTTCCTTCTCCTCCTCCTTCTCCTCCTCTTCTTCCCCTTTCCCTTCTCCTTCTTCTCCTCCTCCTTTTCTTCTTTTTCTTTTTCTTTTTTTTTTGGTTTTTCAAGACAGAGTCTTGCTGTAGTTTTAGAGCTTGTCCTGGAACTAGCTCTTGTAGACCAGGCTGGCCTTGAACTCACAGAGATCCTCCTGCCTCTGCCTCCCACGCTCTTGGGATTAAAGGTGTGATGGGATTAAAGGTGTGCCCCACTTTCTCTTCTATGAGGTTCAGTGTGGTTGGTTTTATGTTGAGGTCTTTGATCCATTTGGACTTGGGTTTTGTGCATGGCGATAGATTTGGATCTGTTTTCATTCTTCTACGTGCTGATATCCAGTTATGCTAGCACCAATTGTTGAATATGCTTTCTTTTTTCTATTTTATATTTTTTGCTTCTTTGTCAAAAATCAGGTGTTTGTAGGTGTGTGGATTGATATCCGGGTCTTTGATTCAGTTCCATTGGTCCTCCTGTCTGTTTTTATACCAATACCAGGCTGTTTTCAGTATTGTAGCTCTATAGTAGAGTTTGAAGTCAGGGATTGTGATGCCTCCAGAAGTATCTTTATTGTACAGGAATGTTTTGGCTATCCTGGGCTTTTTACTTTTTCATATGAAGTTGAGTATTGTTTATTTGAGGTCTGCAAAGAATTTTGCTGGGATTTTGATAGGTATTTCATTGAATCTGTAGACTGCTTTTGGTAAAATTGCCATTACTATGTTAATTCTACCTGCCCAAGAGCATGGGAGATCTTTCCATTTTCTGGTGTCCTCATCAATTTCTTTCTTCAAAGATTTAAAGTTATTGTCATACAGGCCTTCCATTTGTTTGGTTAGAGTTGGTTACTTCCAGATTTTTTATGTTATTTGCAGCTATTGTGAAGGGTGTTGTTTTCCTGATTTCTTTTTCAGCCCATTTATCATCTGTGTAAAGGAGGGCTACTGACTTTTTTTGAGTTTATTCTGTATCCTGCTATATTACTGAAAGTGTTTATGAATTGTAGAAGTTCCTTTAAGCCAAGGATTTTAATAGGCACAACAAAGAAGAGGAATAAATGGCCAGTGGGTGTGTGAACAGTGTTCTAACCTTGCAAGACAGCCAGCTTGCGGCATGTTTCCTTGTGAGGTGCCAGTTTTTACACATCACCATGACCAGAGATGAAAACTGTCATGGTACAGGGTGTCCAGGAAATCGCATTCCGATATATCGTTGGCAGAAGCATTAGTTCCTATGACTTTCCAAGAGCGTGAGACAACAGCTGCTATTAAAGTAAAAAGAGATTGCCTCTCAGACTGTCAGATCAAAAATGTCCCTTCTTACCAGTTTACACTGAGAAGCTCTGGGTGTGGTGGTGCATGTCTGTAAGTCCAGTTATTTAGAGGGCAGAGATAGGATTAAGAGTCTGAGGCCAAGCTAGGCCTGATGATGCTGGTTGATAATCTTAGCTAATCAGGGGAGAGAGGCAGGAGGATTCTAGGTTCAAGTCTTGCCTGGCCAGCAGAACAACTTCAAAGACAGCCCTAGGGAATTTATCTCTAAGCTGCATCAAAACAGAGTTAAGGGGTGGGGTAGGCTTGAAAGATTAACACAGCTGTTAGACCTCATCAGAGGAGTTCTTTCCTGGTGGATGGTGGTTAGTGCAGAAACTCAACAAGCCATCCCAGTGCTATGAATAAGGGTGGAACGTGCAGAACAAATGGGATGTCTCCATCACTTTTCCAAGGAACAGGGGCCCTGTTAGAGGTGTCAGGAAGATTGTAAGGGCCAGAGGAAGACAGTGTCTTCTGCAACATACACCCAGGAACTGGGACTCAGATGATTTAAGCTTTCTACCTGTAATCCTGCTTCCATGGTTCCAGAAAATACTGTGCAAACTGTCAAGGGAGGGAAGCAATTAATAAGCTGTCACATCATGAACCACAACAGTGATCAGCAGTGGCAAGATATTCATAAAGGTGTAATAAGTGACACTTACATGTGGCACTAACATGTGAGTGTCACCAGTGACTGACTAATTGGACCCCAGGCTGCTCGATAGGAGGGAAATCATATTAGGTACTAGAAGCCTAGCCAACTTTCCGGAGCTAGTGAGGTCATGGAATCCATAAAAAAATTTCCTGTGGTCGTTTTACTGGACCAGCATAATTCCTAGTTGCGCTCTACATCTTAGCCTCTACTCACAGGTAAGTGTAGGTACCTGTCCTTACTGAAGAAACTTCTCTTTATAGCTGATGAGACCACCACAGAAAATCACAGTGGATACAGTGCAAAGATCGGTAGATGATGGGGAGTTTAGCCCCAGTAGATACATCTGTATCACAGTTCTTGCATCTCTGGCTCAGAGAACATTGAGGAAGTATGGGCAGAAAGACTGTAAGAGCCAGAATACTAGGAAGTCTGCCGTAGTCTGTCCTAGAAATGGTTGCATAAAGACAAGACAGAGAAAATGACAATATCAGTAGACATGCTACCATAGAAGAGGGAGAATTTTGTGGGGTCCCACAACTATACAAAGAACTATAGAAACATCTAATTTACATGGGAAGTTGAGAAAGACAAGATCTGAGTAAATTGAAAATGTGGGGATTATGGAAGAAGGCAGAAGGGGAGGGGGATGGAAAGGAGGGGCCTGGAGAAAAGTATATAGCTCAATAAAAACAATAAAAAAACTGTAGAAACTAATGATTGCTGGGAGGGGGAGAATTAGCCTCTTCCAGAGGTGAACCCCCTTACTGGTTTTCCAAAACTCTTACTGGTCAGCGTTGAAGCCATATACACATACAAAACTTTCTGTTACTGTTGCAAAAATAAATTCAATCAACACAGAAAATCAAGAAAGCTCAAAAACACTAAAATATAAAAATCTGAATTGTGCTGTCAGCCAGACTGTAAGCACCGAGGATGTTCCACCGTGGTAGTTTGTTTCTAGGTATAGTGGGGCGCCTTTATATTCATCTCCTACAGTTTGTCAGCTATTGCTATGATCAGAATGCCAACCAGGTAAATCTGTGACTCAGAAAGGTTGTTGGTGTCTGTAGATTTGTCTTGAGTTCTGTATAAATGGAATCATATTATATTTTGCTTTTTATATTTGGCATGACATAATTACTTTGAAATTCTGCCATGTTGCACATTTCTCTAGTTTAAAAAAGTATTATTCATTTCTATCGGTGTTGGGAGAAGGGCACTTGTTTGTTCCCAGCTGCTCAGCCCTGAAATAACCATACAGAAACTATATTAATTAAATTACTGCTTGGCCTATTAGCTCTAGCTTCTTATTGGCTAACTCTTACATATTAATTTAACCCATCTCCATTAATCTGTGTTTTGCCATATGGCTGTGGCTTACCAGGTACAATTCCCAGTGTCTGTCTCTGGAGGCTCAGTGGCATCTCTCTGACTCTGATCTATTTTCTCCCAGCATACAGCCTAGCTTTCCCTGCCTAGTTCTGTTCTTCCCTGCCACAGGCTCAAAGCAGTTCTTTATTCATTAACCAATAAAAGCAATACACAGACAGAAGGACCTCCCACGTCATTTAGGTGTATCACAACTTGCCCACCTGTTGATGGACATTTGAAGTTATTACTGCTTTTGAGGCTTTAGAAAGAAAGCTGGGTTTATGGGATTGTAGGCTTAGTCTATTTAAATCAGGATATTTGTTTTTCAGCTATTGAAATATAGAAATGTATTCATTTATTATGAATTTTGGATATTAGCCCCTTATTCTCATATATGTTATTATAAATATACTCACTGCTGGATATTGGTGGCACATGTCTTTAATCCCAGCACTTGGAGGCAGAAGCAGGAGGATTTCTGTAAGTTCAAGGCTAGCCTGGTCTACAAGAGCTAGTTCCAGGATAGGCTCCAAAGCTACAGTGAAATCCTGTCTCGAAAAACCAAAAAAAAAAAAAAAAAGGAAATATGTGAACTGTACTCTCACCTTGTACAGTCCCCACTCTGTGGGGTACCTTTTCACTCTGTGTTGTCATTTTTTTCCATTTAGAAGCACTTACTTTCATATAGGCCTGCTTATTTGTTTTTGCTTCTGTAGCCAGAGCTTTAGTGTGACACCCCAAAAATCATTGCCAAGGCCAATTCAGGAGATTCCTACCATGTTCTCTTGTTTTATGGCTTTTGGTTCTTTATTAGTTTTATGCCGATTTTGTATAGGCTGTGCGATAAAGCTCTAATTTCATTCGTTGGCATGTGGAAATAGTTTTCCCAGAATCATTTGTTGAAAAGATTATCTTCCCCCATCATGTCCTCTTGGTACCCCGTCTCCATAGTTAAACACACGGGTTTGGATTTATTTCTGTGCTCTTTGGTTTGTTGTGCTGGACTACGGTTTGTGTTTGCTCCGGTACCATACTGTATTGATCCCAGCAGCACTGTCTTTGTCATGTGCAGAATCGAGATTTATATACGCCTGTATTCACAGAAATGTGGCAAGAAAGCTGCAGGGGACCACGTGGGTGAAGGACGACAACAGGCAAGAGGAGGAAGGAAGGATGTGGAGACAGCGGGTGTGGACGATGATACACGTGTAGGGAGGTGTTATTAATGAGAGCCATTGTTTCGTACACCTGTGCAAAAGTACAAAAAAGAAAATATACTCCATATTATTTTGTGCCAATGTTCACAAAAGAATATGTTTTGAAAATGGTCTTATATTAAATATTTTCTAAAGCTTGACTTTAAAACATAAATTATAAATTAATATAAGTTACTTATTTGGTTTAAATGTTAAGACAACATAATAGGTATATCGAGAAGTCACATTCTCACCCTATTGCCATTTTCATAGTTCCAGGGATGTCTCCTCTTTATATTTCTATGTAAGTTCTTGTGCTTATGCATTCCTCTCACACACAGGGCACAGTGTGGCACTTACTCATATATGGATATGCTGTAATTTACTTACTCTACATTTACTTAATTTACTTACTCTTGATAGGTTTTTCTGTGCTGAACACTCATGCCAGTGTTCCCCTTTCAGGTAGTTGTGGTTGCAGCCATATTTGCTGAAGACTCATCACTCACCTTAGAGGCTTTGTTCACTCTGAGGTTTTCTGTACATATTGTTTCTCTTTGGCGTCTTGAAGGAAGGACCTTATTATCCTCATCTTTGTATTCTTGATGCTCAGCATATACTAGATCCTCACCAAATAGAGCTGTGTGAGTGATTTTAGTTTTTACCCATTTACTCCACAAAACTATGTTGCAAATAATGAAGACTTGGGCTTTGAACACATCACTTTGTATCCCCCACCTCCATGTCTTCACTCTCTTGTCACTACCTCCAGGAACAAGTAGGTAGGTGACATTTTAGTAGCGTATTCACATGCAGTGAGGAGGGCCACTGTGCTTTCTTTACCACCCCTAAGTATATCGGAGAATGACCAGACTCCTGGTAGCCTGGGTTTAGATTCTTCTGAGTAATTTTTTAAAAAATGTGTATTAATGTTTTGCCTGAATGTATGCTTGTGTGTACTGCATGCATGCCTGGTGCCCATGAAGGTCAGAGAAGGGTGTCAGATCTCATGGAACTATAGTTACAGTTGGTTGTCTGTCACCGTGTGGGTGCTGGGAACTGACTCCCAGGGCTCTGCAATCTCTCTGTGTAATTTTCATGGGGTTATTGAGGTGAGAAAAATGAAACGTCCCTGGGAAATCCCTGACACAGCCTCTGAGAGTTAGCTTGGGGGTAAGTTCTGTGCCCCATTCTCTGTAATTTCTTCAGAGTGCACTCTTGGCCCAGCAGGTGATTTGAGTGGCCATCTAGTCTGCACCTGGCCCGCACCTGGCCTCCGCCTGGTCTGCACCTGGCCTGCACCTGGCCTGCACCTGGCCTGTACCTACTCTACACATAGACTACACTTAGTCGGCACCTAGTTTGCACTATATCTGTTCAGGCATACAGCAGGGACAGGGCTTTGCCAGTGAGGACAGACTTAAACAAGACTAAACAAGGTATTTTCATAGCTATAGTGCCTATGGTAGTCATAGCTGACAAGTATTAACTTTTTTTGGAAAATGAGAAAACTTAAACACAGAATGGACCAAATGCCTGTCCCTGGCCGCAAAGGACAGGATGATTAACCACAGCTAGGACTATTTGGCTGCAGATGCTTTGTGTTTTCACTATATTATTTCTTAGAATACAAAAAAATCAATAGTTTTCAAGGATTTATTAAGAGGGAATTGGAACTGCTTTATTTTAATTTTAAGTCTTTACATTGATGATGACTTAGCGTCGATATGGGGAGAAAAATGGTAGTTTAGAGTATGAAGTTCTTGAATATGACAGCACAAGCAGTCAGAAGTACTTATGATTTTATTTGTAGAAAGCCGTTGGATAAGATTTAGTTAGAAATGCAGCCAGCGTGACCCAGATGTTTTATCTTTACAGGGTAAGGAAAGCCTAGACAGTAAGATCAAGCTCCATGATACTGTCTTGACACTAGGCTATTCTTAGTGGATTCCCAGAAGGTAGTGGCATCTTTTGCCTGAAGTCAAAGCTAGGGGTTTCTCTCATGCACAGGACCTGTTTATATTATGTTGTGCATGGCAGTTTGGCAGTTTATTTTGCAGATGTTCATAATGTGCAGTCTTAAATCTTGTTTCTATTTCTGGCATGCTTTTAAGTATGACTCATGTTTTCTTGAGGCTGTCCTAAAAATACTGCTGGTTGAAGCGTTAATGTGAAATACACCACAGGCATCACACAGCACCGCATAACGCTTGCCTTCTATAGAGTAATGCAGCTCCCCTGCCAATTAAAGGTGGAAGTGCTTTTAAGAATGTGCTGCACTAAAAATACGAACAGGGAGAGTGGGGGATTTTATGGAAATATAATGCACAGAAATAACAGTGACTTCCAAATTCTAATAAAGGATGAAACATATCATTAATGTCATAAAAATAATAGAAACAGGACTAATGGGAAGAACAGCATTTAATGTAAATGCTAAATTTGATGTAAACCTGTGGTAGGGAAAGTCTTGATGCTGAAGGTGTCAAAAAGCTTTTGTAGAGAGCTGGTAAGATGGCTCAGTAGGTAAAAGTGCTCGCTACTGAGCTGGGCAACCTGAGTTTGAATCTCAGCACCCAGTGGAAGGAGAAATTCACTCACGCAAGCTGTCTTCTGACCTCCACAAGTATGCTGTGGTACATATGCTCACAGGTGCACACACGCACACACACACACACACACACACACACACACAGAAGGGGGAACGGGGAAGGGAGGGAGAGAATAAAGAATAAAGGCTTCTGGTGGGGTGCGGTATGTGAGATGTGAAATCTGAAATGCAAGCTTTGGACTTGAACAACTTAAGTCTAATTTAGTTCTATTTCATCAACCTTACACAAATGGCGCCCCTGTCCAATGTTAGTCAACCTTACACAAATGGCGCTCCTCCAGTGTTAATCAACCTTACACAAATGGCGCCCCCTCCAACATTAATCAACCTTACACAAATGGCGCTCCTCTCCAACATTAGTCAATGGCGTCCCTCTCCAACGTTAGTCAACCTTACACAAATGGCGCTCCCCTCCAATGTTAGTCAACCTTACACAAATGGTGCCCCTCTCCAACATTAATCAACCTTACACAAATGGTGCTCCTTTCCAACATTAGTCAATGGCGTCCCTCTCCAACGTTAGTCAACCTTACACAAATGGCGCTCCCCTCCAATGTTAGTCAACCTTACACAAATGGTGCCCCTCTCCAACATTAATCAACCTTACACAAATGGCGCTCCTCTCCAATGTTAGTCAACCTTACACAAATGGCGCTCCTCTCCAGTGTTAGTCATCCTTACACAAATGGTGCCCCTTTCCAGTATTAATCAACCTTACACAAATGGCGCCCCTCTCCAACATTAATCAACCTTACACAAATGGCGCTCCTCTAATGTTGTCAACCTCACACAAATGGTGCCCCTCTCCAATGGTGATTTTCTCTTTGCAAAATGGGAGTGAGAGCTTGCATAGCATTCATTTACTTTATAAACCCTTGATCTGTGTGCATAACATAATTCTCATAACTCTAAATACAATTGTATTTATTAAATAGTCAGGGAAATGACACTGGGAGCTTAAATGAGTTGATTAAGGTTACACAACTAATAAAAATCAGAATTGGGATTTGAACTCAGACAGTGTGGCTCAAATTTGTCTTACATAATATGGCCTCTGCTGCCTAGGCCTGCTGTGAGATTTAAATGAGATACAGTGGAGAAAATCATTTGTGTTTTTATTTGACACATGTTAGGCAAGCAGTGAATTATAGCCATGATTGCTTATCTATTTTAGCAGAGTTTCACACCCCAGAAAATAGGACCCTGGGAATTTGCATGTACTGCTGTGAGCACTTGTGGGCGTATATTTCACCTCAGCATGATGCTTGTATGTGAAGAATCACAGAGGCAACTGGCAATCTCAGCAACACCTTCATTTGTCCTTGGACTCTAGTGATTCTTGACATTGACTATGCTGCCGTCACCCCTACTGGTCGGAATTAACAGGCATGGAATTAACTAAGGAGAACAGCCTAGTTTTGTATTCTTACCATCCTTCTGTCTCACCTCTCAGGTGCTGGGGATACAAATGTGTGAGCTCCCACATTAAGTCCTGTTATTGGGAGAAAGTCTATTATTGGGGAAAAAAATAAAGTAGGAAACATGGTCTCTGAGAAGATGTGCCTGATGAATGTCAGGCACAGATGAGGTGAGTGACGAGAGTCCTAGTCTCAAGAGTGCCATTGGTCTCCTGGGCAGGATGGACTATCTTGGATATTAAGTAGTCATGAATTGTGAGGAACTTGTGGGGTACCTACCCTTCTGTATTAGTAATGGTTCTCAGTTCTCTAGAGTTACGGAACTTATAGAATGAATCTCTCAATATATAGAGAAAGAAAATTTTCTAGAATGACTTACAGTCTGTGGTTCAGCTAGTTCAACGATGAATGGCTATGAACAGAAAGTTCAAGAATCTTGTAGTTGCTCAGTCCAGGAGACTGGATTTCTCAGCTAGTCTTCAGTATAGACTGTAATCCCGAAGTAGAATCTAATGGCAGTGACTTGCTAGTGAGGCAAGGGCAAGCAAAGAGCAAAAGCTTCCTTCTTCCATGTCCTTGTATCGGCTTCTAGCAGGAGGAATGGCCCAGATTAGAGGTGGGTTTTTCCAGTTTAAAAGGTATGGTTTAAAGATGTGTGTGAACTCCTCAACAAGATCTGTATTAAATGTGTGTCTTCCTACCTCAGAGATCTAGATTAGAGGTAGGTCTTCCCACTTCAAATCAAGCAAAAATCCTTCATAGTTGTGCCCCAGTTTTGGGTCTTAGTTAATTCCATATGTATTCAAGTTGATAACTAAGAATAGCCATTATGCCTTCCCTGCTGAACTATTGGTTACTGAAGGATTCTGGGAGACGGGGAATATTTATTGGCTGAATTGGATAGTTCCATACCTATACTCAAATGTGTGGTTTCAGTTGAATTCATTGGTTCATTGAACAAAACAAAACATGACATGAGTATGGGAAAGGGACCTATAGGGAGGATGGTCATTGGTGGGATGGGATTATGAAGAGGAAGATGCATGAAGTTTGGGAGGCAAGAGTAGCCTGAGTGCACCACATACCTGAATTGGCAAAGAACAAAATTAATAAAGAGCTAGAATGTCACCAGTGCTATTAAGCTATTCATGAGACTAGCCGATCCATTCCATTCCCCATTCGTAGATACTCAGTTATCTTGAATAATATCATTTACTTGGTTTTTTGCTTTCTTGATCATCGTTTTATTATATATTTGTATTTCTAAAGAAATGATTTGCTAATACATTGAGCTTTATCAATACTGTGAATGTGATTATTTTTTCACTCAATTACATATCTTTAGAGGTTTGTCATCTTGTTGGAAATAACCATTAGATGAATTTCACATAACTTTTAAAATATCTGTTTGTATTATAATAAGCTTTTTATGGTGCTAGAACCCAGGTCTAAGCATGAAGGTCATTTATGTTTCATAGACCCCTATACATACAGTTTGAAGATAGTTTCAAGCAATATTTTTAACGCCTTTGCATTTTGACAGTGACTTGTTACATGAGCTTGAGTGTGGAATTTTCCACTGTGGTGTGACTTTGGGCACTGAGAAAGTTTCACGTTTTGGAGCATTTCTTTTCCTTTAAGGATCCTCAGCCTTTTGTGATAGTTTCTGTTGTTACACAGTTAACTAGTGTGTGTATTTTAGCCACTCTTCTGTCTTCTGTGTTGTTTGGAGCACTGCTGCTATAGTTTTCTACTTTTCTTTCTTTTTTTTCTTAGGGGTTTCATCATGTAGCCCTGGCTGACCTGGAACTCACAGGGATCCTCCTGCCTCTGCCTCCCTACTGCTGGGATCAAAGGTGTGCCCCACATTTTCTACATTTCTAGAAGTACAAGAGCAAGATTTTTGTGTGTGTGTATTTAGTGATGAACCCACTGGCTTGTTGTGTGATTACCTGTGAACAATAATCTAATTATATCAATTTAATAATTTTAGAAAATGCTTAGGTAGAAGTTGAACATGTTGATGATTTATTTAATTAATAGTAGACTGGAACTGCTTTGTTTGGGGCCATCTTATTTCCAAAAGAATGGGGCTGTGGTATGCTGTCCTGAGCATAAAGCCATTAATCCCTTAGAGGAACTGTGACGATCCACAAGTGACCCTTCCCACATTGGGGCCTGATGACATTCTGTCATAGGAGGAGGAGGCAGGAAGGGCATTAGCCCCTCCCCTGAGATGTCAGCCAGTCCTCGGTTTTCCTCTCCTGTATGTGTATAATTCTATCAGATGATGTGTCTTCAACCGCTGGAGTGTATAGAGGATAGAGGCTAATGAAGTGTGTGGGGGTGGAGCTCTGTCTGTAGGTCAGGGAGGAAGTCATTATCTGTGTTTAGTGGGAGTTTCTGGTGTTGTGGAGCCACTCACATTCCTGTAAGTAACTTCATACACCCATCCTCTAGTAAGTAAAGTCAATAGACTCTTTAGCTCACCAAACTGGACTTGGACAGAATTATTCTTTTAGTCTGTTATTGATGCCCTATCTATTGTGAGTAGACATTTGTTGACATCTTCTTAGGAAATGTGCAGGCACCAGATGGTGTAGAGAGTGGACTTTGCCTGTCTTCCAACCAGTGCTACTTTAGATATGAACAGACTCTAGCTTTTTATGTCTGTGACAACCATTATTTGTCTGGATTGTTAGGCCATATCTCCCTTTGGAATGAAAAGGTTAGGCTTTGAAACTGATAAAATTAATGATACTAGTTCCTCACTCATCCATACAGAACACTTTCATTCCTTTGAGGACACCTATAGATGGTTATACCAGTGTCTCACGTGCTTTGAAATGAAGGGTAGTCTACAGCCATATCTCCCTGAACGCGCCCGATCTCATCTGAAATGTAGGGCATATGACCCTTTTATGTTTGTTTGATATTTTTCTGATGTTTGTTTGATTTTTTTTCTGTTTTAGCATTCATAATAACTTTAATATGAAACTGAAATTTTGACGTTTTTCCTTCCTTCTTTCCTTCCTTCCTTCCTTCCTTCCATCCATCCAAATGCATATTTTTAATACATAGGTTATATTATTTGGGGATTTATATAATTATATAGTAAAGCTATGATAGTTAAATTTGAATTTCATTTCTTTCTTTTTCTCAAAGTTTCAGAATCTCCAGCTCAGTCCATAGTCCAGCATCTGAGATGGATAATGCAGAAGGATTTGTTGGGGCAAGATATCTTTCTCATAGGACCTCCTGGGCCTCTTCGACGCTCTGTTGCCATGCAGTACTTGGTGAGCAATCAATTCTTGTCACTTCCTAAGGGTCTTAACTTTGATAAAGGATAGAAAATAAATGAAAGTGAAGAATTCATAAATATAGCAGAATTAGCTGCATTAGGATAAGCACTGTCATCAAGCAATGATGAGTTCATAAAGAGCTCAGCAGAAGTTACTTGGGAAGCCTATGTGCATTGACCTTTCAGAACAGTAGCTTGCATATATACATGGATGTATATACATCTACATAGTGGCTTGCATATATATAGATGTATGTATGTACACACACACACACACACACACACACACACACACTTTTTTTTTCTTGTTTTGTAACTAGAAAGCCTTCCACTTTCAGAAGAAAAGAAATCTAAATCCAGACAGTGAGTAGTGAGCAGATAGAGTCAGCAGCTCAGAGACTGTACAACCCACACTACAGCTCTGACTCCTGTGTTACTCAGGGAATATTTCTTTATCACAGGCTCACAACTTAAAAGACAAAGCAGTTCCTTTGAGGTTTTGAGGTTGTGTGGTTTATAGAGGGGACCCAAGCTATAGGGTATTTTTAATGTCATGGCTACATACTGCTTTTTCTCCTGTTTAATAGTGAGAAAACAAATGAATAAAGATTGGCTAATCCACTCAGTCTTTAGCTAGGAAATGATGGAGTTAGACTTGAGCCGCCATTTCACCTCTTTGACACGGTGTTCTCTTGTATAATGCTAGTTCTTTGAAAACTGTTAAGTGAATTGAAATATTTAGACCTCAATGCCAAAAGGAACATTTAAAGACCTTTCTGTTATCCTGTCAGTATTAATAGGCATTGTTCTACTGATTTAGTCAAGAATGAGTCACCTCAGATGAAGTTGTGTTCTGAAGACAGCTTTTTAGAATGGGAAAAAAAAACCCTTGTTAAAACTTTCTTGTGTTACTTATTATTGAAGAATTGATTTCTCTGTTGTTGAATCTGTTTTATATGCTTTATATCAGTGGCACATTTAGTTTATCTTTTATTTAAATTTTTTTGTGTATGTGTGTGTGTTATGTGTGTGCACGGACACATGCACATCCCCATGGTCAGAGGATGCATCAGGTCTTCTGGAGCTGGAGTTACAGGAGGTTGTGAAACTCCAGTCTTCTGTATGAGCACAGAGAGCTCTTAACTGCTCAGTCCTCTCTCCAGCCCCAAATTTCTTGTAGAACTTCATGATGTTTATGAGGCAGAAAGAACAGAAGTGAAATGGACAAACCAGACACAGAACTCCCATTGGTTTAGAACTTTCATCTCTTTTATCCATGCTCAGAGTCAGTTTGTAAGGTGTGTCCGACCCTGTAGCATTGTCCTGAGCACACAAGGCAAAAGTGTCTTGTCTAAGAATGAGGGACTTCTCCCCCACTCATTTCAAAGACTGTGATATGCCATTGAGATTTGGTTTTGGCCTGGCTTTGAAATTGTTAGAATTGTGGAAAGAGAGGGGCTAGGATATCATAGGGATTTGGTTCAGAAATGCAATGTAAGTCTACAAGTGTGAAGCCACATGGCTTCTAGCCCCAAACTTCAAGTGTAAAATAGATCTGAAGTAGCCAAACATATATGACAACTCAATACTGCCCTTCCACCTTGCAAACTTCAGTGAATACTGTTGTCACTGGATGTAAGAATCTTAACTTGGTAATGTCCTGAGTGAATAACATTTTGGGAGCAAGCTTGCTGAAGCTAATAAAAATTAATAGACAATTTGCTACTTGTCTGTGATATTAAAGAAGAGTATAGATCATTTAAAATGATTCAGCTGCCTTCTGCTGCCTCTTCTGGCACAGCATGAGAGCTTGTTCCCTCCCTTTTTCCATGACGTAGTGCCTGAGTACCGCCTGGTGCTTGGCTGATGAAGGAGGCCGTCAAGACTGAGGCTAGTAATTCAAGATTAAACTGTGGTGCTCTTTGATAATAAGAGGTGCTGGCCATGATGGTGTACACCTTCTATCCCAGCACTCAAAAGGCAGAGGCAAGAGAATCAAAGTTCTAGGCTAGCCTGGCAAGTCTATACACACACACACACACACACACACACACACACACACACACACACAGAGTTTTGCCAATCATTGTAAATGAAAGGGCTTTAGGGAGGGATCTATGTTCAGCCATTTAATGAAGCAGACATGATGTTATTAGTGACGTGTCCTGGAAGCAGGAAGTGGGTATCTGCTAAAAGGAGAGAATTACTGTATTCTAGAATAGGAAAGTATTATTTGATATTATTACATCTTTATGATTATGCATCTTCTCTATTTTAAACATTGTCTCTTTTTTGTTAAACTTGAAACTATGGCAGTCTGGAACAAAGAAATGTAAAAGAACTGAATGACAATAAAGTATTGTTCATTAATGTAACAGGGATAAATTGCAAGGAAACACAATCCCATTGTGTGAAAAGCTCCTTCTCCAGTAATGACATGATCTGTCAACTTTTCCCTTTATCCTTAAGTAAATTAATTTCTTTGATTAGTAAAAGTTTATTATACCCTTTATTTGATTGGAGAGTGTCACTGTTCCTAATTCACCATTGTTAAAGCAAGGGTAGAGCACCCAGTTGTTAGGTTACAACAAAATTATTTTCCAAGTAGGTAAACTGATTGGAAATGGTTCATATTCTAGATGTCTTTCCACCCCCCCCGATCACATAATGTTTTGGGGGGGCTAGATAGGTTTTTCTTCTCTCCGTTTTGTTTATCTTCCTCTTCCTTCTCTTCCTCTTGCTCTTTTCCATCTGCTTCAGCTGTTGGTGTCTAGTCTTTGTTTCCACTTGGTAAGGTATCAAACAATGATGTTGTATTCAGTTGCCAAACCTTGGTCAATGGAGTAAATGAATTGTAACCACACTTTTAAAAAGTTAAATATTACTTATAAAATTTGTTATGACTTGTAGGAAAATTGCCAGATAATTATTCATGATATTTGAAAAAGAATTCAACAGGATAAATTTAGGTTTGCAGGATTCAATTTTGATTCTTGTTACTTAAGTAGTAGGATGGAGTACAGTAAAAATGAAGTTCTAAGGATGTGTGTGTACATGTATGTGAGCACAGTATATGTATTTATGTGTGCATGCAATGTCTGTGAGCAAATGTGTTTATATATGTATGTATATGTCTGTGTATATGTGTGAGCATATGTGTGTGCTTGTGTATATTTATGTGAAGTATGTGTGCTTATATGTATGTGTGTGCATGTATGTGTAGGTTTTTTTGAGACATTGTCTTGTATGTAGCCCTGGCTAGTCTGGAACTTGCTGTGTAGACCAGGCTGGCCTTGAATTCACAGAGATGCACCTGCCTCTCTCAAGTGCTGGGATTAAAGGTGAGCCCCACTATACCTGGCATTTGTATATTTTGGTATCCAATTTATTGAAATTTTTCAAAGACTCAAAATATTTTCAATCCATAATTATAGTTATAATGCTCTTCTCTAGAAAGTGACTTTGTTGAATAGGCTGAATTGTAGGATGGTAGTTTGATTTTTAGCTCTGGAATAATTTTCTCTCTGTTTTACAGGAATTGACCAAACGAGAGGTGGAATACATTGCCCTGTCGAGAGATACCACTGAAACTGACCTCAAACAGCGCCGTGAGATCCGAGCTGGCACGGCTTTTTACATAGACCAGGTAAGCTCTTACCTGCTAGCCCATGACTAACAACTCCAGAGTTCTGTGAAATTTTACTTGTAAAATGGAAAGAGTCTCATGTGTCAGTGAAAGATAGATGTTGTTATTCTTTCTATACAGGTTTGATTTAGGGTTCGATGTTCTTGTTCTTAGGAATGTCTTCATCTAGCTCTGAAGGAGAAAGCTTGGATTAGGTGGCTGGTACTTAAGTGTCAGCTAAAGATCAGGATTTCTTCGTTTTCAGTTGCTGCTTCTAACTTGCTTATTAACATAGGAGCCCCCTAGCATATTAGCATAAGTATTTTCAATCTAAAGTTGACTTAGAGAGATGTGGGGTAAAGCACAGGAAACGAAATACTTCCAGGAATTACAGCATTTTGTTGGGTATTTCTTAGGTGTTGATAATCAACTAAAATACTCTATGAATGTTATAAGGAAACATATTTCTTTCTTTAAACATTGCATAAACTATTAAATGTTCTTTCAAATGCCTCATAGAATATAGGGTAAAGACTATAAATAATCTAATTATACAGGAAATATTTGTAGTAACCATTGAGTTCATGGGGATGTACTTGGCTCCCTTATTTGCAAATACCGCAAATTAAAACATAAAACATCTAACTTTAAAGAATTCACCATTTTTAATTGTCCAAGGGAGATGAGATGAATCAGCAGCTTTGCCACTGGAAGCAGCGGAAGCTGGAGCAGTTCTGCATCATTAACACCCTTTCTCAAGACAGAAGACACTGCACATATGTTTGGATTCAATAGTTACACCTCCAACATTCCTTTTCTCCCAAATGTGCGAGGGATCTCTGACCTTCACAGGCAGCAGAGACAGACTGTGGGAGGCAAGAAGGCCCAGTAGCCACTGTTGGTTCAAACTTCGAAAGACTGACCCTGGGTCTTATTTATTTAAACACGCCACAGTCTGGTGAAAACTGTTCTTGTGGTGACTAACTCAATCCTGCATGCCCAGTGAAGCATACCTAAGTCTCTGAGGAGCAAAGTCGGCTAAATACCGCTCAGACATAATTGCATCCAAACTCCTGTTCATAAAGCTAGGTTCTATAGAATGATGAGATAAACAAGTTTACAGAAATGGTCTGGAGGGGTCTGGTGCTGGAAGGTCTCCAGCCACACAGATTGCACAGCAAGCCCTTCGTGAATTTTAAAGTGTTTTGTTTCTAATGGGCATACTCTTTATAATTAAGAGTATAATGCCAGTGGAAGGATTTTGTGGAACAGAATATTCACATCTCTTAAATTTATTGGTCATTACCAAATGAAAAATGTATGTAAAATGAAGATATTTGGCAGTCACATCAAGTGATGGCAGCCAAAACTTAGTATTACTAGTGGGAAAACCTGAAACCCTCACTTTTCCCACAGTTAAAAAGCAGCCCTTCCTGGATGAAGCTCATGAGTGCACTAAAGGAATCTCTCTGAGAACTGCTTGTGCTCATGGACACTGTGTACAGATGCCAGCGGGTGACAGCAGTGCCTTGTGGTTTCCTAATTGACTTTCCAATCTTATAGTGGGTTTAATGTGTCTTCTACCTTAAAAAGTAGCTTAAAACTTTGACTTTTCAGAAATGAAATTACTTTAGATAAGTAAATTTTTTTTATGAGCTGAAGATTTTTTTTGTTGAATTTTAGTTATCTTTTAAAAATTGTGTTTTGGGGGGATTGGAAAGATGGTTTAGTGGTTAAGAGCACTGGCTGCTCTTAACAGAGGTCCAATTCTGAGCCCCCATATATTAGGGGGTTCACAGTTATCTCTGAATCCAGTCCCAGGGGATCTGATACTCTCTTCTGGCCACTGAGGGCTCCAGGAATGCATGAGGTTCACAGTCCTTCTAGCAGACAAAATATTTGTTATATAAAATAAAATTAAACAAATCCTTAACAATTGTTTTATTGATGCATAATCATTGGAAGATGTATTTTCTTTATAAATTTTATTTTATTTTATATTCATGAGTGTTTCGTTTTGCCTGTGTCCCCACAAAGGCCAAAAGAGGGCATCAGACCCCCTGGGGTGGAGTTGCAGTTGAGAGCTGTCATTTGGGTGCTGGGAATTAAACACTGGTCCTCTGGAAGAGTAGACTGTATTCCTAATGGCTGAGCCATCTCCCCAGTCCAAAATATAAATTATTTTCATGAAACTTTCTACCATTCTAAAAAATGTATTTACAAATGATGCATATTCCACAGCTGCTATAGTGTATAAAATGTTTGAAGAACATATAAATGTATGGTGCATTTTGTATTCCCTATTTTCTTGATGAAGCTCATTCATGATGCTCATTGGTTCCTAGCGTTCTGAAGCACACTGACACCTGAGAGCCTGTGACTGAATATAGGCGTCCAGGCATAGTGACTCTTTCTCCCAATTGCCTAAGACTCTTTTGAGGTTTAAATAAATTTAAATTTATTCTCTGCTAGTTAGCATGTCCTTGCTTGATATAATAAAATAAATAAAATCCAAACTCTGTAACAGCCTAACACGGCATTGACATGTGAATTTACCTTGTCGTCCACATTTATTGTCTGGTTTTCCTATTGCAATATATTTCTCTCTGACACTCAAAACTGGAATGTAACAGGCATTTATATTTGAGATTAGATATTTTGCCATTAAATGATCAAACCTGGCAATTTTTTAAGTAAATTGAAAAGAAAAAAGGCACGGCTAAGAAGACTGACTTTCCTGTGGACAAGTGGTTGATCCTTAAGAAAAACTTATCTTTATTTTATGCATATGTGCATGTGTGTGCCACCTGTCTGTGATACCCACAGAAATCAGAGAGGGTGTCAGTCTTCAGAAGCTGGAGTTACAAGTTGTTAAATGTGTGTCTACTGGGAGTTGAGCCCAGAGCCTCTGGAATCGCAGCAAGCTCTCTTAACTGAGCTGTTTCTCTATCCAAATATTGATTTTTTTAAATGTCTATTTTGAATTATCACAAGGTGTAATTTCCATTTGAATTCTAGGTAGACAAAGCTGCTAATTGATTGTCACCTAGTCACGTTATAAGATCCAAAGTCCTTTAAGATATTCCTTTTATTTCCTCAATATTCTCTTTTTTATAGAATTAACATTTTATTAGTATGATTTCAGCAAAACTGTGCTGAGGAAAAAATCAGCATCTATAAACACCTTTAAAAGAAAATAAAATGAATAAAGATGCTCAGAAAAGTTCCAAGTTTTCTTCTCATTTAATGCCTAGCTTTGAATAGGCATTTTTTAAATTAGTTGAATTTATTCATTTATTTATATCTTGACCACAGTTCACCTCCCTCCTCTCCTCCCACTGCCTCCCTCTGTCTCCCGTCCCTCTTCTTAACCTTTGAAATTGATGTCCAGGCTGTAAAGAAAGAAGCTTTAATCACCACCAAGTAATGCCCATAACCTAGATTGATCAACAGATGAAATAATGCTTGTAGCTTTCCATGAGTAGTGGAAGAGCATTTGTGGTTTTCAGTGTGGTTAATATTAAATTACTTGTTAAATTCTTTACAAACATGAATACTTTGTATATTTTCTGTCCATAAGCATATATATTTATTATATAATAATGAATAAACTTAACAAAAATGGAATACCATATGTAAAATTTCATCATTCCTTTTACATATGGTGTCTTTTTAAGTCAGGAGACAGGTATTTCTTTGAACTATGTCATTTAAATGTCTATCCAATAGTTCAGTTCACCAAATAGTAGTGCTGTTATATAATGTTCCGTTCTATGTGCCCTCTCATACTGCCAACCATTAAATTTTGTGACTTTTCAATATTACAAATAATACTTGTTGAATATTATAGTTAGCTCTCATTATGATCTGATGAGGATTTAGATATGGGTTCTAGAAGTACGATTTGTAATGGGCAGAGTGGGACTTTTTAAAGAGCCTCACTATTCATGGCCAGTTTGCTTTCCAGGATGGGTACCCCACTGATGCTCTAAACGCTACCCCCATTGCCTCATGAGATCACTACCTCGTGGAGTCTTGACATCATTGGTGTTACTGTATACTTTGCCAAATTGATAAGTTTTAATTTGCATTTTTGGTTTTTATGTAGGGTGTGATTTTTTAGAATGCTCTGGCTATTACTTCTCTGAGCTCCCAGCCAGTGGAAAAGGAGAGTGGTACTCACAAAGGAAGTCAGGGCTCCTCAGCAAGATGCTGGATCTCACCACAGGCGTCATTGTCAAAGCTTGCTCTAGTTACCTAGTTGCTACAAAGCTCCTTTTATTATTTTACAGGAATCTTTTGCAGTGCAATTTGTAAGACTTTAAAGAACAATTGCTCAGAGTGACATATGATTACTTATTTGGATTACTTTGGTATCTGTCAAGAAATAAGGAGACCATGAGCAATATTTTGCTCACACTTTAACTTTCATTTGCCCTAGATGGTAAACTACCTAAAAAACAAAATACAAATTCTTCAATAATTGTTGTTGTAATCTTACCAAAGTTTTCTTCTGAACTTGCTGATGTTGTCATTAATATTGTGATTGTCACATGACTCCAAAAAAACTGGGGAAAAAACTTTTAAGTCAGGTTTAAAATGTACTCAAGTACAAGGAAATACAGATTATAGTACAAATAATTAAACATATATTTACCCTGACCAAGAGGAGATAGAGCTTTAAGCCGCAAATAGTTTGGGGAGGAGAAAGACAAAATCAAATGATTTCTATATTAAACACTTATTATAATCTTGTAATTTCTTTTATGTGATAATGTGAAGTTCAGTAATGCATATAGTATATATTAGTGTGAAGCACAGGGAAAGTAAACATTTACATAGAATTTTAATGTATTCTCTTCTATTTTAGATTATTTTTGATCGACATTGTTAATAGAAAAAAAATACTCCAAGACTTAAAAAAAACCAAAATCACATCATGTTACAGGTCATAAAAGCAACCCTTAATATATAGTTGAACAGCATCATGCCATCGATGAGACAGTGGGAGTTTATCTTGTCTAAGTGCCTTTCACTGACTGGGAACAGACAAGAAAACATAGACTCCATTCCATCTCTGGATTCTGAAGCCATTTCCACACATGCTTACTGAACTGACAAGGTTGTATTCTGGAAGCTCATTCATGAGAGAAATATTTGGAATTTGGAAAACATCTCTACATGGAAACAAGGTTATGAAGAGTGGCTAAGTTCTGGCACTTTTACCAGACCCTTTCCAACTACACTGTTTTGTGCTACAATTATCCCAGTTGGGAAAAATCTGTCTTTTTATTTTGGCCTCTCTGGCAGCCAGAGCTCAGGCTGTGGCTCCTAATTGTGTCAGTCTCATACCGAGACCAACTCTTCCTGCCTATGTAATGTTTGGTAGGTTTGTGAAATTAAATTTAAAAATATAAAGGGAGATGAATGAGGGGGCATTTACTGGAGGAACATCTCGGTGCTTGGTGTTTTAATCTTCAGAACTTCCTTGGGGGCAGATGACTTGCTGGTCTTGCAGATGAGATAACAGGCTTCCATGGCTAGGGTCATAGAATTGGCTAATAGCAGAGGGAGTATTGATTCTATTGCTTCTCCCCAAAAGTAATGATGCTGACCATTGACGACTGTACTGACCACATGCTGCTATTCATAACTATAAAATAGCTATTTTTTTAAAAAAGGAAAATAAGCTTGGATTTAATTTTTATGTTAATAACTGAATGTCAGTGCCATGTAATTATCTATTTGATGTTTATTTGGGTCAGATATTATAATCAAGGCAAAATGAAATGTGCTCTGTATTTGTAAAAATAGGTCATTTAGCTTCCCTGATTGGGTCATAGATTTCATGCATGTGTAGACTGAAACTGTGCTAAGGGTCTCCCTGTTACAAAGTAGCCCTGACCTTGTCCAGCTATCTTTTTTTTTTGGCAAAAGGGGGACATTGTTTTTGTAAATAGATATTAATATTAGGTATTCAGGCTCTTTCTAGACTCTGAAATATATCCCTGAGGTGTACAGGGCGAGGACAAACAAAATCCCCGTGGTGAGACATTCAGAGTGTGTTCCACTAGCTTACTGAAACAGTACACCATCATCCATTGTCACCCTACTGTGAGCAGCACACCGGAACTGAGGTCCTTTCCCGCACAACCAGTACCTACTGACCCTCCCCTGCTCTCCCTGTTCTTCCCTGCTCTCTTGGCCTTTAGTAACCACCAGTTAAAGTTTGTAGATTCCTTGTTTAAGTAAGGCCATGTGGAACTTGCCTTTTGTGTTTGCGTTATTTAATCCAGTGATTTCTAGTTCTATCCGTGTTCTTATAAATAACGAGACAGAAGGGAGTCCTTCCTTCCTTCCTTAAAATGTTGTTTAGTATCCACTGGATGGTGGGTTGTTTTTCTTCCCTAAGACAGGATCTCACTATGTACCTCTGGTTGTCTTATAACTCACGCTGTAGACCAGGCTGGCCTTGAACTCACAGAAAGTCACCTGCCTCTGCCCCCCAAGTGTTGGGATTAAAGGTGTGTGCCACTATACTGGATCACTGATTGTTATTAACAACTTGCTGTGTCCTGGGGGTTATCTCATTCATTTTTAACCTCATTAGAAGGAAGTGAAGGCTCAAAGATGAACTTGACCACACTGAGTCACTCACGGCAAGCGGGTAGAAGACTAACTTAACTGCAGGTTTGGGTTGCTGGAACAGAATGCCTGAGGCAGGTATAATGACCAGAAATTTATTTGGTTCACAGCTTTGGAGGCTGGGAAGTCCAAGACTGAGGGGCTTTTTATCTGAGGAGAGCTTTCTTGGTAGAAAGGTAGAAAGGCAAAAGGAGAGGAACAGAAAAGAGGCCAGATTCACCGTCTGTACATAACTAGTCCACAGTCAAGTTAATATTAGTCTGTTCATGGTAAGTAGTCTTCATAGCCTGACTGCCTGTAAAGACCCCATGTCTTAACTTGTAGCATTGAGGATTAAGTATTGGACACAGGCTCTTTGAGGGACACCTTCAGACTATAGCAGCAAACAGAAAATCAGTCTATCCTATCTGATATTTACTTGTTTTGTTCAGTGGAGAAAGGCTTTACTAGTCTGAAATTTTAGAATAAACAGTTGGGGCTGGGAGATGATTGAGTTCCATAAAGTGTCTGCTGCACGGTATGAAGACCCGAGTTTGGAGTTCTTGCTCCCATGTTCAAGCTAGGCAGTTCCATATCTGTGACCCTAGCGCTGTGGGGTAGGGTGGAGTGGGAACCAGACAGATACAGGACAGTCTCCTGAGCTTGCTGGTCGGCTGGGATAGCAGACTTTGTGAGTTCAAGGCTCAGTGGGTTCCAATTGAAGAAATCACTGAGTGTTGACCTCGGGTCTCTGCACTTAGACATATACTTACACATGTGTGTGCACACTCACAGAGTAAAAACCTTAAAATGTATTTTTTTCATTTTTCTTTTTGCTCCTTCAGTGCTTTGTCAGTGTGGTTTTTTGAGTAAATATGAAGCTTTTTGAAATTTATTTTCATTAAATAATAACTGTATTGGCAATGATTTGCATTTTAAATAGCCTTACTTTTTTATTCTAGTACTGCTTTGATATTTAAATTGTTACATGCAGAATACCCCATGAGGATACTATCATTTTGTAAAGGAGGCCACAGACATCCAGATTAATTACTTGCCTCAGGTCTTATCAAATTGGAAGCAAATCTAGAACAGACTATGAACCTGTTTTTCCTTTGGACTCTTTTATGTCCACGCATCAGGTTATTAAAGCTGAGGTATGAGCCGTCTGGGTCAGAGAACGGCTATATTTTCTCCTGATTATTATTTGAAAGAATTACGTCTTTGAGGTTCTTTGGCTTGCTAGACAAGAAAGACTCTTTAAAATTGGTGCCTTCTCTTCTAAGGGCCTGTGCACTGCTTCTTTACAGCCGTGGGGATTTCAGGAGGAAATTCGCAGTTTACTGGTCTGTCTAGAAAAACGTCGTAGTGCCTAGAGTAATTTTCCCAAGTTCTACTTACCCTTGCTCTGCTCACAGCAAATGTAGGCACTCGTGGCTGTGCCCTCCATCCATTCCTGGCTTATGTAACAGTGTTCCTTATTGAACAGTCGTGCTGTCACTCGGAACTGTGCGTGGCCTGCTGTGAGCCAGCTTTATGATAGCCATAGAGGGTAGGGCTCTCCTCTGAAGACCAGGGGATCTCACCAGGGAGATGTGGCGTGTATGAGAGAACAGGGAAGGCCAGCATTGCTCTTTCTCACTTCAGTAGTGGGCAACAGGGGACAAAGGGGACATTATTGAGTGAGGGCAAGATGCTTGTCCCATATTAGACACAACATTTGTAGCATTTTTTCTATCCAACTAAGTTGAAGCTTAATATATGGCCCAAAACAACATTTATATGTTAAAGTACTTTCTTATTGTTACATTTTATTCTCTGCAAATGCAATCAGATTATAGTAATAAAGTCGGAAAGTGCTGATTATAAAGAACTTAAATAACTTCCTAGGCATTTACAGAGGCACCAGGGACTAATCCTGGCTCTTTAAGTCCAGTGTGTCACGTTTCCTTACCACAGAGCATCCTGGTGCCGGCTTCAGGTACCTCCCAGGGCTTCTGTAAGCCAGATAAACCCGTTTGCACCCCAAGGTGATTTTCGTCCTTTTGTTTATCACAGCAACCAAAGTAAAGTAGCTCAGTCATTCTTTTCTTATATCCTCATGCTTGAGATTCAACTGTGATATGAAATAGCCAATTTATTTCCATGTAGTGCATTTAATTAATAAATAACTTATGTCAAATCAGAAATCAGTTGGACAGATTTACTTTCTCTTAAATTCTTAGTTGAGCTGTGAACCTCATAGAGACTTTACAGAGAGCTCACCCAACACCAAGTAAAACCTCCCTAAGTTTTATTTTAGTAATGAATTACTCTCTTTTCTGTATTTATCCACAATTCTTCCTCTTTGTTTCAATATACCCACGTTTTGACTCATTCAGCAAATGGTCCAGCCAGGCTCCTGCAGCAGGGTTTGTCTTTCTTTTTATGGCCAGTAATTCTGAAGAATGTTTCTCGGTTTTGGTTCTCCTGCTGTTTCCTCGTGTTTGAAACGGTGTAGTCTTGTTAAGAATGCATAGAAGTGATGATGTGTCCACCCAGCTCTGCATCAGGAACCCTGCTGCATGAAATCAGCAGAGCTCATTATTGGCAACACGTGTTTTGACCACATAGCGCGTGCTCTTGCAGTTCCCCAGTGTTGTTGTGGAATGTCACTTTAACTATGGAAAGGTGTGTTATGCTGGCTTATGTTGCGGAATATCACTTTAACTACATAAAGGTGTGTTACGCTGGTTTATGTTGTGGTATATCACTTTAACTACATAAAGGTGTGTTACGCTGGTTTATGTTGTGGTATATCACTTTAACTGTGGAAAGATGTGTTACTTTTGTTTGTGCTGCATTTGCTTCATTATGAAAAGATGTGTTGTTGTTTTGCCTTGCCTGCCTAAGGCACCTGACTGGTCTAATAAAAAGCTGACTGGCCAATAGCTAGGCAACAGGGGTAGGCGAGGCTGATGAACACAGAAGACAAATAGGAGAAATCCAGGCGTGAGAGGGCGACGCCAGCCAGACGTAAAAGTAGGAAAGTAGGACATACAGAATGAAGAAAGGCAGAAAGCTCTGAGGCAAACGTTGATTGAGAGAAACGGGCTAAGATATTAGAGTGGAAGAAGCATAAGCCAAGGCTGAGCATTCGTAACTGATAAGAAGTCTCCATGTCATGGTTGGTGGTTGGTGGGCAAAAGTGCCTGCTGCACAGTGTTACTTTGTGTTGTTCCTGTCATTTATGTCTTGTGAGAAGATATTTGAGTGTGTACAGTTTCTCCCCAGAACTTTACCATCTATTATGAGTCTTGCCTGCCATAATTGTGATGTCCTCCAAATAATAGGATTCTCCTCTGTTCTTTAGTAGCAGGGTTCTTAAACTTAATTTTATTTTATGTGTGTTGCTGTTTTGCCTGCATGTATGTCTGTGAGGGTGTTAGATGCACTGAAACTAGAGTTACAGTTCTGGGTAAAATGTGGTGCTGGGAATAGAACCTGGGTCCTCTGAAAGAATAGCCAGTGCTCTTAACTGCTGAGCCATGTCTCTAGCCAGTAGGGGTTCTTGCCTTGAGGTCCCTACTGTGTGAGATTTGCCCTGGAGAAGAGGTGCAGCATGGGCAGGGGCTTCATGGAATCACTGGAGTACTGTCTCTTCATCCATCACCTTCTTAGTTCTCAGTGCAGCACATCCATCAAAGTAGATGGAAGATTCTGGGTGCGTTTGACATGTTTCTGATCTCTGCATGCCTCTGGATTTCATGTGCATTGGGTCACAGTACCTGTGAGGCGGGAGAAGGCAGAGCCGTATATTCCCTGAGGAGGGAGAAGACAGAGCCGTATATTCCCTGAGGAGGAAGAAGGCAGAGCCTTATATTCCCTGAGGCTCAGTTGTCAGATGTTGCTTTTCCTGCCCATAGTTGGTAAACGGAATTTTTGATCTGTGTGTTTGATTTTTCTCAGAGAATGGGTATCTTTATCTCCATGAAATGTTTAAAAGTCCTATAGTCTGTCTTATAATAAAGATTGATAAAAATTTAACTTAAAGAGCATTTTGCTACCAGTAGTGATATTTAGTTTATTTTATTGTAAGCTGTAAGTTCTTGAGCAGGTGTTTCTTGTGAAAGAAAGCTCAGTTGAAATCTCACCTGCAGCATGTTTTTATAAGAGAGCATCCCAAGTCTGTCCATGGCAGTCTGTTGTTTGATAGCCCAGAAACTGTGGCCCTGGTTTTGATCTTTACACAGGTAGCAGAGACTAGATCCCCTTTACCCGATTTCTTGGGGGCCCTGAAGTCACCTTCCTTCAATATCAAGAAGTAAATAAATACTTTGAGATGATGATCAGTTTTCATAGAAGAAAATCCAAATATTAGCAATAGTGATAGGTTTGAAGGGCTATTCATGAACTGATCTTTTTCTTATAATTGGATAATTATCTTTAGTCTGTCATTGGATCCTAATCTTATTTTCTTATAGTACATAGATACCTGAAGTAAATTAACCCCTTGTTATACATTGTAAAATTCAACAATTTATTGGAAGGAAATTTCGAATTAGAAATTTCTGCTTTCTCTTTGGAAAATGAATGCTGCAGTATTCCAGAAATTTCTCTGGCTATTGGATAGGGTGTGTGTGTCAGGGGGAGAGGGAATGCTTAGCTCTCTTTTTTTGAGTTAATCACTAAAGGGAAAATTAAAGGAATAAAGGTTGTTGTAAGTAGAGATTTTCTAGTAGAGTAGTTTGTGTCCAGGGAAATCACAAACTCCTTGTCACTAAAGGATGACCCGTGACATGGCCGATTGCAGGAGATGTTGCAAATGCAACATCTTTTTGGCTTATCTAGAAAATTGAGCAACTCAGACTCGCAGAGAAGAGAGCTGAGGGATGAAGAGGGTCTGAGCTAGGAGAGGGATAGAAAGGGATGAATTGAGAAATATTTTGGCCTCTTTTTTTCTTTTCTTTTTCCCAGACAAGGTAGATCCAGGCTGGCCTCCACTAACTAGTCTGCCTCTCGCCTCAGTCCCCTGTGTCCTGGGATGTAGTGCCTGTGCCACTACAGGTCTGTTCGCGAGTCTCGGGCAAGGGCCTGGAGAGTTAAACACACAGACAGGACATGGGCCATCCTTGATACCAGAATGCCAACTTTCTTGTGCTCAGGGGCAGCTTATATAGGGCTCTGTCCACGCCCCAGCTCTCGGGATCTTTCAGCTGCAGGCCTCACTAGAACCCACTCTCCGGCATCTCCTGCTGCAGGCTGCTCAGAGCAGAGGAAAACATGTTGTTTACAAGAAATTCAGGGGCTGGTGCTCTGCAGTGCCCAACACTGGGATGTCAGGCCAGTCACCATGCTGGTAAGTTCAAGTTCAATTAAGGATATTAGATTATCAAACTATGAAGATCAATTGGCTCTGGGAGATGAAATACAACTTTGGAGCCCTGCCATGGGTGAACGGTATTCCTGCCTTGAAGACGGGCTGGGTATTTTTTGTCGACACAACAAACCTTGGTTACTCCATTTCAGAAGCTGCTTGGGAAGAGAGAACCTCAGCTGCGGAATTGCTTCCCTTAGATTGCCAAGCCTGTGGACGTTTCCTTGATTAATAATTGATGTGGGCGGTGCCACCCCTGGGCAAGTGTTTTAGGTTATATAAGAAAAGTCTCTAAGCATGCTATGGAGGGCAAATCAGTAAGCAGCATCCTTATGCGGTTTTTGCTTCAGGTCCCTGCTGTGGGTATGTTTCTCGAATTTCCTCTGTGGTGGGCTGTTACCTGTGAGTTATAAGACAAGACAAACCTTTCCTTCTCAGTTGCTTTTGGTCATGGCGTTTACCACAGTGTGAAAAGCAAACTGGGTTGGAACTGAAGCAGATTTGGGGAAATGGGACGTGCTCAGTGTTGTACGGGGATCTCCAGTACTGTCAGGTCTGGTTGCAGACTTCCATGCAGCACAGCCATGTGGATCTGAAGCTTGGGAGCACTGAGATTGGAGAGCCATTAACGCAGAAAAAGTGTCTGGATTGTGTGCTGAAGATCCCTTGGGAGTAGCGCAAGCAGCTGTAGAGGAAAAGCCGTGGGTTGTGGGTGTAGTTCTGGGCCCACGGTTAAGGAACAGACAGCAGGAAAAATTATTGTTCTGAGACTCAGTCATGAAACCAGAGGTGATTTTAAGGAGTGGCAATACATAGTTGGCAGCATTAATTCTGTCTATGTGCTTGCAGAAACGTGAATTCGATTTTCCTTTGAAGTGGACTTTCAAGGATTTTGATGTAAATGTTTGTGTTCAGGGCCTGGCAGGAGAAGCTTTACTGGTTTCTGATCCATTACCATTTACTCCCTATTTCCCTGGATTATGAATTTTCTTAAATCCATGAGGATATGGTACTCATCAATTCAGTCAACCCAGTATGTATGATGTTGTCAGCATTAAACATCACAGGAAAACAGAATTTGTTTTAATGATTTGTTTGCAAACATCATGGTCTCCAAGCTTCCCTACCTAGCCTTTTGATCCTCACAAGACAAGTATGGAATAGAGAAGCCAAACTGTTACTTTTGTTTCTCTTCTCTAATTAGGAAATCTGTTTCCTCGTTTAATTTTGGTACCCATTCCTAGATAACTGTTAGTTTTCTGTTTCATTGGCTGTGTAATCTAAAATGTAATGTTGCAAAAAACCCTCCAGATATTTTCTGACTTTTCATTTAACAGATGAATAAACAGGCACAAAGAGGTAAAACTATTTGCCTAAAATCAGATAGGCAGAGAAAACAAAATTAAGATTGAACCCACTGTCCTGATTCGCAATCTCTAACAAGGAGCACTGTTAGTTCCAGGGCAAGCACAATTAGGCCAGGTTCTGCTGCCCTTGCTGTTCTCATTTTGCCCTTGTGTTTCTTGGAAATAGTGTGCGGTTCGCGCTGCCACAGAAGGCAGGACGCTGGTTTTGGAAGGCTTGGAAAAGGCAGAGAGAAACGTGCTTCCAGTATTGAACAACTTGTTGGAGAACCGGGAGATGCAGCTTGAAGATGGACGCTTCCTGATGTCTGCGGAGCGCTACGACAAGCTTCTCCAAGTAAGAAGGAGAGCCGCGGCTGGCCTCTGCTGCGGGAGTGGGGAGAGCTGAGTGTCACCTGTGAATCTCGACTGGGAATTAGGACCTGTTCAGGTGGTCCTTCTCTTTGGCAAACTGCCGAAGTAAATCACGAGTTGATAATTTTAAAAGGCTGGTCCATCTGCAAAGACCTCCCCAATTACTAGTGTTTCCCCTTTCCTTTGACCAGCTTAACAGCTATTCTTCCCTTCCCCATTTTCCACCTTTATTCCTTGTTTCTTTTGGTAATGACTTTTAGACAGTGCTGAGCATCTGAGATTAAAAAAAAAAAACAACTAAATGAAGTCCCATTCTTAAATTCAGAAAATGCAATTCCGTAGGATCTGACAGACGTGGATGGGATGTTTAAAAGACACTCTGGGGTTCAATTCCCGCATTCATGTGACAGCGTACCACTGTTCCCAACTCCAGTCCCAGGAGATCCCATTTTCTCTTCTGGCCTCCAGGTGCACATATGGTACAAAGACATACATGCAGGCAAAACATCTACAAAATAAAATTTAAAAAATATAGAAGTGATAAATGATGCTCCAAGCCACCAGTGTTTTCTGTCTGCCCCTGAAATTGTCTGCTTCCAGCCCTGCTCTCCGCATTGTCCTCAACACAATAGTCAGTGATTGAGTCAAAACAGGTGTCACACACCTGTAATCTCAGCGTTGTGGAGATCGAGGCCAGAGGGTCAGAAGCTCAAGGTTATGCTTCAATACTTGGGGCTACTATGACCTTGTCTCAAAAAACAAAACAAAACAGCTCCCACCCCCACCTCAACCTAAACAGAGTAAACACGGATCAGTCCTGTGCTCTGACCCTGGTGGCTTCCTGTTTCACTCTTAGTAAGACTGGAAGTCCTTCCAGTGCAACAGGATACCCAGATAATCAGGTCCTACCACCCCTTACCTCAGGTCGGTCTGTCTGCTTCCTACTCTCCTCCAGCTACTAGGCCCCCTTGTGTTGACCAGCTCAGAAGGCTTCTCCCAGGTCTAGACTTGGCATGGGTGTTTCTTGTTCCTGGAATGTTTTTTTCCCAAGTATTTGCTTTGCTCACTCCTACAACCCATTCTTGTGTAAATGTTACATTATCAATGAAGCTCACCTCAGTGCTCTTACTTAACTTGTGTCTGTCTCTGCTCTCTTGCTGCTTCAGATTTCCCCGCAATGTCTTAACATTCTATGTGACTTAGGCTTTTGTCTACTGTCTACTAGAGTACAAAAGGGTAGGGAGTTTTTCACTCCCATTGAAGAATGTTTGGCATGTGGTAAGTGTTCATTAACTCTTTGTTGAATGAGTAGTAAATATGATAGATGATATGACACAAATGTGTACAAAGAGGGAACACTGTGAACCATTGTGAACCATCACATGTTGCTGGGAGTTGAACCGGTGTCCAGTTCCCTGGGAGAAGCAGCCCCAACTCTTAAAGGATCTAACCAAAGAGGGCTCTTCAAAGGCTTTAGCAGTGAGGTGGGAGTTGATGTGAAGCTTCCTCCTTGGTCATCGAGCTTGAGTTGCCCTGCACTGGCTCTCTCAGCACCTAGTGCATCCTTTGCAGGCAATTCCGCTACATCCATACTCTGGGACTTGAAGTCTTTCCCACACTTTTATTGATCAAGAATTGCATCATGTACTACTTACTGTGTGTGTGAATGCAGACATATTCATATCTAGGGACTCTTTTGCCTTCACCTCCCATCTCCTCAGAGGAGCCCTGGGTTACAGAAGCTCATGCTGTGTGTCTGCTTTTCCCCTGGGTTCTGGAATTACCTCAGGTCCTCACGCTGCAAGTACTTTTGCCCACTGAGCCGTCTCCCTAGCCTGTGTCTTCCACTTCTTGCTCTCGCTCTGAAACTGCTAGCATAGGCCTGGAGCACACTGGTGCTAGCGATAGATGCTGATGCAGGAGGGTCGGACTGAACTGATGCCCCAATCCCTGTACTTGGTGTCTTGCTCTGTAAACTACCTTGCAACATTTTAGCAATCTGTTCTATATCATTTGTAAAAGTACCTGGATGGTGTTGTCCTAGCTCAGTAGCCATTTTCTTCTAGATATATCTAAAAATGATCTAATTGTAATATAATCGGAAGGTAATTGTAGAGTTAACCAATAAGAAAAAGTTAAATTTGTACTTTCATGCTATAGTGTGCTTAGTGAAATGGACTTTTTAGTTTGTCTTTAAGAAAAAGGTGTATGTCATGTAGACTACTTTCCTTTGAGCCTTCTTCTAATTATACAATAACTATATGCCTCTAGAGACTTTATTAGTTATTTAGTAGTTTTAGTAAAGAATTTAGAAAAATATTGGTAAAGCACAGGATTTTTTTAAAGCATGTGTATTGCTTCATATCAAAACTTGGTATATTATTTATCTTTATAGTAGAATTCTGTACAAAGCAATCAAATGTATCATTGCTTTGAATAGGAATTCAGGACATGAGAAGTACAAAGACTTTAGCACTTATGCCTTATGGTCTGCTTATTATCAAAAGAGAAGGATCTGCTCTACATCAGTTTTCCCCAGTAGTTGTTAGTGTAAATTTATACTTTTCATTGATAAATCCTTCTGAGTTCTCAGACTCCCTCTCGTGAATATACACATGTATAGCCCTCCTAACACTCGTGTCTTTGGGCACTCTCTATGGTAAAGGATTACAATTGGCATAACTGAAGTCCTGCTTTGTTTGCAGGTTCAATCACTAAATTTTAATACCTTCGAACCCATGTAGCTGGAGAGGTGGCTCAGTGGATAAGAGAGCTTTCCACATGAAGACCTGAATTCAGATTTTTAGGACCCACGTAAAAAAAGCCAGCCAGCCCAGCTCTCAAGTTCTCTGTTATCCCGTCCCACAGCGGTAACGTGACAAACGATAGAGGAAGGAACCTGGTATTTTATTCTGACCTCCTCTGCATGCACCTTGTGTGCATGTGCTATCACACTGCAGGTCTTCACTTGTCCCTGCAGTCAGGGATGGCCACCCACCCTCAATAAGCCATTCAAAGGAACCAAATAAAAGTGGACACAGAAAAGGGAGCTTTATTCATGTGGCCACATTGGGAAGAGGGACCAAGAGACCCAGCAAAACCCTCAAATTCTTCATCTCTGAGGTCCTGAGGTGACAAAGGCCAAGGATGGGTAAATCCAAGCTAAGGGTTCTCAACCTGTGGGTCACAGCCTCTTTGGGATTCAAACAACCCTTCCACAGGGGTTGCCCATGCCCATCTGAAACACATATGTTCACCTTTACATTTTGTAACAGCAACAAAATCACAGGTGTGAAATAGCAACAAAAATAATTTTATGATTGGGGTCACCACCACATGAGGAACTGTATTAAAGGATTGCAACATTGGGAAGGCTGGAAGCTCTGTTCACAGCAATCCCGGTCAAGGTGTGGTCTCACCCACTGCTGTTCATCACTGTCTGGGCTTCAGTCTCATCTTGTAAGGTGGTCTGAGAAGTTGTTAGAACTGTGTGCAATCTCTTTGATGAGACAGTTTCCTCTCTGGCTGGGGCCCTTTCCTTCTCCCAGCATGAGATCCCTGATGAAATTCTTATGTCTTTGGGGGATTCATTGTTTTAATAATCTGATAGTTAGATTGAAGATACAGTGTCTTATTAAGAGTATCTTAATGGATGTCAGACAAGGTTACACATGGACCCTCAAACTCACATTGCATGTACCATACACACACCTTTCTCACTCACTCATCTTTTTCTTTGTCTCTATCACTCTTATTGATTTCATTTAGATGATGCTAGTAAAGTTTATTATAGAAATAACTATTTTGAATAAGTTTCATATTCTGATTATCTGTGTTTTGAGGCTCTCAGGCAAGTCTGGACCCAAACATTTGTTTTTCAGTGTATATGGCATAGTGTCTTGGGATTCTATATTAATTTATGATTTGTGATTTCAATTATGATTAAAATAAGTTTAATTTAAAAAATTCATGCACTCAGTCACAGACTTTTTTCTGTTATGTACTAGAGTGAGTAAGTGCCCAAGAGCTTGGATTTAGGATGAAGCAATTTTTTTATAGGAGTAAAGACACAATATAGAATGATAGAATCTTGCAAATCATTCAGTTAAGTGACACCAAGGGGCTCCTAATGAGCAGGGATCAACAAAGGACCCATTTTTACCAAGCTGTTCTGTTCAGCTTTGAATGTTTGAACTTATCCTATGTAAATGGAGTCGCTTCCACGGTAGATGCATCCGCATCAGTGATGCATGCTGTCTTTACACAGAACTGCAGTTGTTGGATGGATTGCATCCACGGGGTCCTGGAAGGTGGGGGTTACTGAAACTGGGAGAGTTGGACACAATGAAGACAGAAGGTGGTGAACACCATGTTGAACATTTCCGCACTATCTTGTTGATGTGCCCTCAGAAGATATACTCAGAGCTGTGGGCTTTTTCCTTTATATATAAATATACACACTTGTAAAGACTTTGGAGGATACCAGAAATCTGTATATAACTCTGAGCCATTGAGCGACTTAGGGAAGAAAGGCACATTACCAGGTGTCTGCCATGGACACCCACATAGTTCTCATATTTAGTTTTCATGGCACTCAGTCATGTGGATTATATAATTTCCACATTACAGGTAAGAGAATTGAGGCTCCAATGGCAAGGTCACAAATATCTTTTGCAGTTTAGCTAGGGTTTGTATCAGGTGTCTGAGTGTTGCCATTCTCTTAGGCCTGTTTTACACAGGACCGTGGACATGTTAGATAACCCCCTTGACCTTTACATCGTTCATTCATACAATATTGTCCATCTCTGTGTGGCTAATTACAGGAGAAATTTGCAGAAGGCTAAATGTGAAGTAAGCTTTTAAAAACTGGCATTACCAGTCACATGCCTTAAGAGAAATGTGCCTTATTGTCTGTTTAAGGTCTATGAGGAACCTCTACTCTGGTGATAGTCTGTTCATCTAGGTCTATCTTTTTGATCTCTACTTTCTAACCCCCTTTTTCCACATTATGGACGAGAATGTGGCAGGCTGTCTCAGGATCTTTTGTCTGGGTTTTGGACGAGAATGTGGCAGGCTATCTCAGGATTTTTTGTCTGGGTTTGTGGGCTGCATTTCCTCCCCAACATACATCTCCAGGCTGTGAGCTTTCCCTGGTGTCTGGATCCTGATTTATTTTTGCTGCGTTCCTCAATGGCTTGGCTTTGAGAGTGTTCTTAAAAATACTACTCTCAGCAGTCAAGGTTTGGTTCCCTGTCCTGGCAGCTCTTGCATTTAGAGTCTGTGTCACCTGCTGTTGTAGCTGTGATCTGTATCACTTATGCTCTAGTGTTCTCATCTCTCACGTTCTTAGGATCACACTAAAGAAGAGTTGGATGCCTGGAAGATTGTTCGAGTTAGTGAACATTTCCGAGTGATTGCCTTGGGCTTGCCCGTGCCCAGGTACCCTGGGAATCCACTAGACCCCCCTCTGCGTTCTCGATTTCAAGCCAGGGATATTTATTTTCTACCCTTCAGGGTAAGTATGTCAAGGACATAGTGCTTGGAATGATCCTTAGTATCCCCCATCCCCTCTGGCTCTTAAAAATCTTCCCTCCCCTCTTCCACATAGCTCCCTGAGTGGTGGGATTTGATGGAGACATCCTGTTTAGGACTGAGTGCTCCAAAGTGTCTCATTATCTACACACTTTCCAGTTGTGGGTCTCTGTTAGTTCCCAGCTACTGCAGGAGGAAGCGTCTCTGATGATGGCTGAGCATGGCAGAATGTTGCTAGGAGTCATTTTCTTAATTTTTGAGTAAATGAAATGATATAAAAAACAAAAGTCAGATTTCCCTGTGGTGTTCACAATGTTCATTGTGAGCCCCCTGAGTTTTTTTTAAAGGCTTCTTTTGCTTTTATTAAATAGAACATATCATGAAATGATTGCTTTACTATAAATTAGTGTCTACTTAATTAAAAGTTTGGTTTATATTTATAAAAGATTTGTTTCATCCATTGTATTCATTATTAATCAGTTGTATATGTTTCTGTTATTTAGGACCAGCTAAACCTGTTATATTCAGTTGGAGCCAATGTTTCTGCTGAGAAGTAAGTATACTTTATAAATAATGGATGCTTAAACATTTAATTTGTTTAAAAATAAATTTGTTGTTGTTAAACTAAAAAAAATTGTGAAGTTTTTTTTTTTGAATCTTTATAGAGGCCCCACAAAGGCCTGGACACTGAGATGAGTCCCAAGGTCTGAGAGGAAGGAATAAGGATTCTGTGAGCTGAAACAAGCGAGCACTGTGATTGAGAGCTTCTGCTTTCTTCCCAGCGAATAAGTCGCTTTTAGCCCCTAGGTCTTGGGTTTGAGCTTTAGAGAGATGGGAGTGAAGCTCACGTGATTTGGATCAGGTTGTGAAAATCTTATATATTGCAGTAGATTAGAGAGAGCATCTAGATAGCTAATCAGCTTCTGGAATTTTTTAATGTATTAGTGTATGAACCATTGTTCTTTAAGAATTAATAGTATATTTCATCTATTTTAGATAAATGAAATAAGACCAACTGCTTTATACTTATATATTAAATATATACTTATATATTAAAATTATTTAAATGAAATTTAAAATCTGTTCCTTTCTAGGATTTCTCAGCTCTTGTCCTTTGCCACAACTCTCTGCTCCCAAGAATCCTCTACGCTTGGACTTCCTGACTTTCCTTTAGATAGTTTGCCAGCAGCGGTTCAAATCCTGGTAAGTAAAAACTAAAGTAATGGCAGATACGTTTGCTCGGATGTGGCAAAGATGAATGGAAAGTTGATCACTTGAGTTGTCTTGTCATTCTTTCTATGAAAGGTCTGAGATTGCTGTGTAAACTGGAACAGACTGTTCAGACAGTGACATGCTCAGGCTGGGGAGAGCTTGCAGTTTTGAAGGCAGAGGTAGAAATGCAGCCTTCTGGAGATCCCATAGGGGAAAGGCAGCTTCAGGCTGATCAAATAAGAGGTTTACTGTAGGGAAATAGATGCTGAACTGACCCAACCTGAGGCAAGGGAACTGAGCTTTCCCACCCTAGCATCCGCAGTCATTGGTTGGTGGTTGTCCTAAAGGACACAGGTTCTTCAGTGCTGGCAGCTCTCCCAGCTTGTGAAAACAGATGGCTCAAGGAGCCTAAAGGCAGCCTGTGTAAGCAAGACTTTTAGTAACTGTGGGAGGGGAAGGAAGCTGGGCTATGCATAGACAGTGTATGACTGGATCTGAATACATTTGCAGTTAGTGTCCGAAAGCATGTGGCGTCCTGTCTAGAGTGATGGGAATGCCTCCAGGCCAGAGGGCACATACACAGTGTTCAGCATAAATGGGCCTGGAATGTCTGCAGAATGAGAACAAGTTGTATTGTTAGAACTAAGTGTTTATGGTAGAGACAGAGGTTAGAACCCTACCGTGAATTATTTTGTTGAGTAATCCTGCCTGGATTTTATGGTGAGGGAGGAATGGCCCCCCAGAGGTTGTGAGGTGGAGTGTGAAGTAATCTTTCTTATGTAAGATGAAGATACCTCTGTTAGCAGCTAGGAGAGTAGGGAGATCCTGGTTGCATGACAGTGAACATAAGGAGGCTGTTAAAACATCTATCCAGACACTGTCGAGGAAGGCATCATGTATAACAAGACTCCTATTTAAATGTTTCTTGCTTTCCCTTAATGTTTGCAGCTAGACAGTTAGCTTTCTACATATTGTTTACATTGCTGTGTATATCCTGAATATGTCTTATTTACCAAATTTAATATATCTTTTAATTTTTCCTCAGTAATTTTTACTTTGAAAATTCTCTAATCTGAAAAGAAAATCACCTTTAAAATAGCAAAGCAAACACCTATAATCTCTTCAATGAGAAGTCCCTGTTGATAACATATTGCTACCCCTGTTCGCATATGTAACCTCCCCCCCCTAATTTTTTCTGAGTTACTTGAAAGTAAATGCAGTACTCTTTTAAGGTATGACTGCTAAGAGTCGGAGCACGCTATATATCCAAACACGCTTGCTACACTCCATGTCATGTTGATAGTAATTCAGTAAATCATCTAGTAGGCCACATGGAGATCTTCTGTTTGCCCTTGGCAGTAGCTCTTTGATTGGTGTGAATAGACTTGAGAGTGTAATATCATTTGGGTGAAGAATTTGAGGCTAATGAACACTTTAACTTTGTAGTTATAATTGTGAGACTTGATGAATATAGATAAGATCAACTCAGATTAGGAATAAAGGCTGGAAGTGCAGTGCCTTGGATGACTAGAAGGGGGAAATATGTGCTCTTGCAGATGCATTGAATCCATACACTTTGGGTCATATGGTAGATAACCGAAGGCTTTGGCCTAGAGCTCAAGAAAGAGGCAAGAACTAGATAAAGATGCATGGGGACCAGCAGCATAGATGAAAGATAGGAGTGAGTGACATTTACTCAGGGATGTGGACAGGACAGCGAGAGAAGAAATTGCTGCCTTTGTACATTGCTGGAAGATAATTTTTATGCTTTTGGGGAAGTAAACTTTAGCAGTATATGTTTATTTCAGATACATTTTCTGTGATTGACTTGACCTCTCTACATGTCTGCTCCTAAATAGGATTCCTTTCCTATGATGTCAATTGAACATGTAATCCAGTTGATGTATCCGTACACTATTTTACTAGGACACGAAGGGAAGATGGCTGTGGAAGGTGTTTTAAAAGTGAGTACCTGTTTCTCCTTCCTTTCTGTCCTCTTCATTTCACTTTCTTTTCCCTTTCCCCGTTTTTCTTGTCCCTCTTTTCTCTTTACCCTTCTTTTCTTCCTTTGTCTTCCCTTCTCTCCTCTTCCAAGAGAGGAAGCACTGGATGCCAGTAACAAGAAAGCAGTGGTGGGAAACATGCTCTCGGGTGTTTGTATGGCATGGCGGGGGACTCGGGGTTGTTACAGGGAGCAAATGATCAGCAGTCGAACCAAAAGGTGAATATATTGATTGTAGCGGGAATTACAGGCTCATATTGGAGAAGGGTTATAAAAATGAAATGGGGAAGACATGAACAGAGACGTGGTCTTCTTGCACCAGAACATGAAGAGCAGACTAAAGGAACGATTCCACCCAAGTCTAGTGTGGTGCCCCAGGGAGCTGAATCAAGGTTACTTGCTGGAGCCCAGAGAATTTATAGTTGGCCACACACAGGTGTGGGTCCTGTAGGTCTAGTGCAGGGTCTTATGAGCACCTTGGATGCGCCTAGTGGGAGATGCTTATAAACTGCCTTGTGAACCTGCCCTCCCTTCCCTGAGGGAATGCCAGCAGGCATGCTTGTGAAGGTTTCATGTTGGTAAACACAGCTGCTCTGACTTCAGAATGGCAGTGGCTATGTCATGGCTCGAGGATAACATTACACAATGCATGAAAAGTAGGTTTGGTAACAAAAAATATGGTCTGTGTGTGTTTACACATTTTCCAGCTCTGGTCTAACAGAGCCTAGAAACCATGATCACACCAAGGGCCTGGATGTCCAAATCCCACATTCAGTAAAAGGATCTAATTCCTGAGAAATTGTGCTGAGATGAGGATTGGGTCAAGAAACAGATGAGATCAAGGAGATTGTCAACAAATGATTTTAGCATATCAAAACCACAGAAGAGCTTGCTGGTTTGAACGTTAAAAATAAATAGTGATCGATGATAATCCACTGTGTAAAATAGGTATCCATAATTCCATATGGATTTAAAAAATTTTAAATTATGGAAGACAAGCAACTCTCCTTGTTACTGTAGAATGTTTACCAACAAATATGAAAAAAAATTATATAAGTTGAAAAATCACTGTTAGGTCACCATCAGATTGATGGTTGGCTTAGGAAGGTATAAAGTTGGTGTGTGTTTGTGTGTGTGTGTACTTCCATAACTGGATATCAATGTCGTCTCAGAATACCTTGCAAAATACTTAGGTGACTACAAAATAGGAAAGTGATACTTTTATAATCACCAGCTACATGACCCAGCAGAACAAACTGCCATTGGCCCACTGTGCCTCTCCAGTGTTGTGATGAGAAGAGGTCAGCATTTGTCAGGAATCCTACTGAGAGTTGAGGGTTTGAGTTGGAATATGAAGAAAAATATAGCATAATAGTTAAGGCTCACTTTGCAGAAGAAAGGCCTATGTTTTTAAAACTCTTCAGGCCATGAAAGACAACTGAAAAACTGTCCTGGCTGGAAAGAGACTGAAAATTGGCAGTAGCTAAATGCAGCATTTCTTCCTGCATAGATTTTCAGTCACATAGGAGCAAGTGGAATTGTTGGCACAACTGAGAAACTTACATGCTTATGAATTGGGTTGTATAGTTGTATAAATTTGTTTTCTAATTTAGCAACTTAGGTAGTGATTAAATTTGCTAGAGTTCTCGTTTTTGGGGAATAGTGAACTATGATGTTTAAGAGTAGGGACCATGATATATCTTCATCTTGCTCTTAAGGGGAAAATTAGTTGATTGTGTGCATGCATGTATTTGGAGTGGTAGGGAGCCCAAAACATTCTAGAGTGGCAACATGGAATCTGGGTGAAGAGGAAATAGAAGTTTCCATGCAATAGTGTCCTACAGTTTTCCTATAAATTGAAATTACTTCAAAATTAAAAAAACCTAACATTTGAAAATGAAAATTTAAGGGAAATATGTAATGTAGTTAGAAGTTAAAATTTACAGTTTAAATTCATAGCTTGGAAAGTATGTAATTTATGGAGCGGTTATACAATTTTGAAATGGTTTTAATATCTTCTCTTATTTTCTCTGGTGTATTGTTACCATTTAAGCTAATGTTTTAATTTTTATCATAAGTTGCTAATAATACTTGGGGCATGGTTTTCTTTTATAATATGTATAGCACAGTTTCCTCATTGTATGGTTAACAATGGTGAGTTCTAAAAGACCAAAACTCTCCCGTGATGTTTTGTAAATACGTATTTGTGTGTTGGTCCTCAGTGACGATGTATCGACTTACTAATTAACTTCTCTTCAGAAGGACAGCTTTTGCTTCTCTTGCACAGTCTTGGCTAAAGACTACTACTCTCATCTGGGTTATATTTATAATATAGTTATAAATTACATTGGTTTAGGAAAATGGCAACAGTAGGTTACTCTAGTGTTATCTCTCTAGGCAATAGTCTAGGCATTGACTAAGCTTATAGTACCAGCTATGAATCCCCTTTTATTGAGTGGACTCTAAGTCCAATTAGACAGCTCTTGGTTATCCCCAGGATAAAAGTGCCACTATTGCTCCTTTGGGGATGTCCTGCTGGGACAGTCTTCTTGTGGTTTATAGGGTTAGAGCTAGGTAGGGTTGTTGATTTTCTCCCTTGGTAGCTTGCACAGCACCTTCAGATGCTATGAGAGGTAGTTCTTGAGGAGGCTTCAAGGTGAGTTCCAGCTCAGTTTCTCTGAGTCTTGTCTTTGAAGTTGTGGCTCTTCAGTAATGGTCTTTCCAGTTCTGGAAGGCAACCAAAGACAATGGCAACAACCTACATATATTGTTTTGGGAATCAACTGGACCTCCCTGAAAAGGAGTTTTCTTATGTTTGTAGAATTTTGTTAGTCTGTGGCTGATGATGATATGTGACCTAACTCTACTTAAACCACTCTCTGTCTCTGCCTCTCTCTCTTGTATATATGTATTATATACATGCTTTTAAATAAGCTTATAAAAATGTTTCTCTGTGGCTTCTTCAAGCACCCTTAGTGATATTCCCCCCCTACATTGCCCTTCCTCGTGTTTCCCTTTACCCTTTTATAGCTCTTGCGTCCTGCTCTCCTTCTGTAATTTTTGAATGCTAATGACTCCCAAGGTTCATATGCTTGAGTATTTGATCCCTTGTTAGTAGAACTGTTTGGGAAGGATTAGAAAGTATGACCTTGTTCACTGGGGGCAGAGCTTAGGATTTCAGAAGATTCAAGCCATTCCCAGTCAGCGCTCTGCCTCCTACTTCTGGATCCAGATGGGCCCTCTTCGCTATTGTTTGAGCAGTCTGCTGCCATGGCTTTGCTCTCTTAAACTCTAACCCTCTGGAACCTCTAGGTTCAGATAAACCTTTCTACTGCCTTGGCCGTGATGTTTTATCACAGCAAGAAAAGACTAAGGCACCCTGTCTCTAGAGTTCCTTCTCCTGCTTCCACGGTCCCTTTTCACTCTCCTGGTTTGTGTTTCTACTTTAATTTCTATACACAATTCTGAAAATTCAGAGCTAGAATCTACAAGTAAGAGAGCATGCAATGTGTGTCTTTCCTGGGTCTCGGTTACCTCACTCAGAGTATTTTCTAGTTGAGACAGGGTCTTACCATGTAGCCCTGACTGGTCTGGAGCTTGCTATGTAGGTCAGGCTGGCATCAAGCACACAAAGATGCCTCTATCTCCCAAATGCTGAGATTAAAGTCATGTGCATCATACACAGCTATAATAGATATCTTTTTTTAAATGTAAAGAAAACAAAGAGGCAAAGTAAAATAGAAAAGGGAGCAGAGGGGAATCAGGTAAGATGTAACACTGAGCAAGTAGGGTGCAGTCGTACACGCCTTTAAATCCCAGTAGTGGGGAGGCACAGGCAGGCAGATTTCTACGAGTTTGAGGCCAGCCTGGTCTACAGAGCGAGTTCCAGGTCAGGCTGTAAAGTTACAGAGAAACCCTGTCTCTAAACAAGCAAACAAAAATGAGAGAGAAAGAAGGGAGAGGGCAAGGCAGAAGAAGGGAATGGGAATAAGGGAGAAGGGGAAGGGTAATTGTCCTGGAGAGGGACAAAGGGCTGCCTCTGGGTAGAGAGGAGGCAGCCTGGCCCCTAGGAAAATGGCAGTTTATAAAGGTACAAGGGGAAACCTGTGTTAGGATGAGGAGTTTAATATTTGGGGCATGTTAATTAGGTGAGCCAAAGGGGGCTTCTGATTGCTGAACCTCAGTACTTTGATAGCTGACCTTGGTAGTCAGCTCAGGAGGATGAAGTGGCCAAATAAGGAAATAGGCCTTGGCAGCTAGCATTAGAAATGTAATCTAATGGGTTTTAGTAAGGCAGAGGTGGTGCACAGGGGCCCAGCGCTCAACAGGTCAGAGAAACTGGAGAGGAGATGTGGCCTTGGCAAGCTATTGGAACAGACACACAGATGCACAGACAGACACACACAGAGGGCCAAAGCTTGATTCTTCACTTTTTCCCTCTGCTGGTTGTTTTCCCAGTTTGTTTTTCTCTGTTCTGTTTTTTTACCCTCTGTTTACCTTTTTTTCTTCCCTCGTGTTTTTTCTTCCCCAAATGTTTCCCTTTACATCTTTTCTTCTTATTTTATCTCTTACTTTTTATACCTCCAATTACAGAGATTTCTACACAAGAAGAGGTTACCTGACAACCACAAGTTACACATTTTCCAAAAGCAAGTTGAAATCTTTGCATAGGAAGAAATCACGTTAAGATCACAAGTTCCATGTTTTCTTTAGAAGTCCACAAGTAGTTAAGTGTTTTTCTTCACCTCAAAGCAATGATTTTTATAATTGGTTAGCAAGGTTTTAAGCAAGCTGGGTGTATTTCCGTCCGTGCCTTTTGCACTGACAGGCGGCTGTGTGCAGTTCCAGTGGAACAGACTTCTGTTCTTAATTCTCTAGAGAAACTTTAATCAGGTGGGCAGATGACCCTCATTTTTCTTTACTCAGAGTACGGTCATCTAACTTCCTTTTATAACTTTTTCTGAGGTACACAGTGGGGCCTGTGATTAATTCTGTAAGTTATGTGACCAAGGAACTCAGGGCTAGCTTGGGTGTAGGGACATAATTGCTTTCTTTGATCATCAGCCTGTATTTCCACGTGCAGAATTCATGGATCTTTCATGCATGAAACTCCCTTGTTCTCATTTTCTATCCTCTGCAAATCTGACATGTAACAAAGGGAAGGGGAACTTTTAGACTATAGTTGCCTTTTTTGTATCTCTTACTGAAACAGTAGGCATAACCTAAACTATTTCCCTAATCGTCTTTACTAACTGTCCTAACCACTTGTATCTGTTAGACTAGCTCAGTCCAGTTGAATCATACATCTAACTAAGCATCAGTGCTCTTATGAAAATCATCTTCATTATGATCTGCAAGTAAATTGCCCAGTGAGGAGTGGGATATTCCAAGAAACAATCATACTATACCAGATACAGTAGGATCCCTTCATACAGTAATCATACCACACCAAATATAGCAGGAACATGGCAACAGCAGACAGAAGGAAGGACAACAAATGAAAGGAAAGCCATCCTCCTGCGACTTTGCCTCTCCAGGATGTACCCAGGGTAGCTTTATAATTCTCTGGGCTGTATTCTGTAAGTTCCATTTCTGTCCGCAGCTCCTCTGACATGGCCAGTGACACAATGGGAATTGGGGAGAAAGGCAAGGTTGCTGTGCTTTAGCTGGCTAGAGTCCCTTCCAAAGATACTAAGTGAGAGGGAGGGGGGGACACAGGGGCCGTGGCAGAGAGAGTGAAACTACTCAGAAACACGCCGAAATAGGGAAGTGCGTTCATTGGTCAAGGCAGGTAACCGCCATGTTTGTGTTTAGTGCACTCCTAGGCTTACAGTTTGAGCTGGAAAAGGAATGTGAGCGTGTCTCTGAATCAACACCTGAACCTGATTGACATCAGCCATAGAAGCAGAGGAGCTCATGTTTGCCTTCAGAGAGGCTGAGTTCCTCAACATGGCAGGGAGGGCATTTTGAAGGGAGGAGAGAGAGGAGACTGGCGCCGGAACTTCTGGCGAAGTGAAGCAATGTAAGGTATTTTGTGATACAACTGGGAGAGATCTCTACTGTGAATTATCTAATTCTGTGAGAACAGAGGTCTTCATTTTTTTACAGAAAAACTCCGGTGATGTGTTTCCAGACTAGTTTAAAAACAAATTATGTAAAGTTTTAAATTCTTTGTTGTTGTTTTTCTTTTTGAAACAGAGTCTGTGTAGCCTTGGCTGGCCTGGCACTCGTTATTGAGACCAGGTTGGCCTTGAACAGGACCTGCCTGCCTCTAGAAAGCATTAGGGCAGCTTTACGTAGCTTCTCCTTCATTTTGACCTTCATGATAAAGGAAGCGGAGACGTGGTTAGATGTTGATATTACTAGCAAATATTCTAACTTTGATAGTAGGTGTTGGAACTACTTAGCTGAGAGAAGGAAAACTGCGACTGTTTGTTGCCTTAATTATCTCCAGTGCAAGCTGACCCGCAGGTGCAGCTCATCTGGACCTAGAGAGCTCGTCTGGTTCACATTGCCCTCCTCTACACGGCTATGTTAGTATTTGATGCCTTAGTGGGGCGGGCGGCACACAGGTACAGTTCGCGTGTCTGTTTTTGAGAACTCTGAATTACTTGCTACTTTAAATTTCTCTCTCCTTTCAAAGTATATCTTAAGCTGATGTTCATGTCTGAGTGTTATCTCAAATAGTTTTGATAAAAAACGTGAAAGTGTACTTGATTTAGAAAGGGTTGTAATAAAGGAGTGGGCAATTTGTTCTAACAGGACAAACCAAGAATGGTATATCTTCTCTCATAGATAGCATAGAAATTGATGAGTAGTTGCTTATGAATTATATATCCATTTAAATTTTAATATAATCATTTAATTAGTTCACATTTTAAAGGAAAACCTATTACCCGCTAAAAATGCACATAGCTAAAATTCAGAAAACTTTCCTTTTTTTTTTCTGAAGCAGCTATAGAAATGACTGGAGTGACTTCATTCCCCAGATGGTGCTTGTCACGTGACACTCCTGTTCTTAGACTGTCTCTGTAGTCATGGAATCACGTCTAGCTTTAGTTGTGACTGAACGCAAGTGCTTCCATTCTCCTCTCCCCCAGCTTTGCAGACGGCATGCCTGAAGGCAGCTCAGTAACAGATGCATCCGGGCTTCTTATGGTGTGTCTTGGCACTCAGCCCTACTTAAGTAGGGCTCCATCATGACAGTGGCTAAATTAGTAGGTTCCCTTGGAGATTTAGGAAGGGTGTGCCACTCTCGTTCATTGATAATAAAGTCTGAGCCATGTCTGTCTCTGTGAAATTTGGAAAGATCTTGCCCTTAGTGTTTTCATTCAGTTCAACAAGCATTAATTGAGCATTCATTATTTGACAAATAATTGTCTACACAGTGAATTCCAGGCATGCAGAAAGAGATGCTCCTTTTGGAGAATTTATGGTCTGGTTAGGGCAGCAGATGCTCTAGTAACATTTTAATACAGTGATTTTATAACACTGTGGTTAGAAGATGAATGGCTCTGGTAGAAGCACTGATTCGGTGACAGATAGGAATGAAATAAGCTTGTGACAATGGCTCAGGTATGACGACAGATGTTAAGTAGGACTAGCTGCTAAAAACTAGGCTGAGTTGCAAGACTGTTGTGGATTATTATTTAAGTACATGTGTTACTTTGTTTTTGCTGTGGAATATTACTGTAACTATTTAAAAGGTGTGTTACTTTTGTTTGTGCTATATTTGTTTAATTATGTAAAGATGTGTTGCATTTGTTTCACCTTGCATGCCTAAGGTGACACCTGATTGGTCTAATAAACTGAAAGGCCAATAGCTAGGCAGTAGAGGGATAGGTGGGGCTGGCAGTCAGAGAGAATAAGTAGGATGAGAAGTCTATGCTGAGAGAGGAGGAGAATGAGGGATAAAGAGAGGGAGGCAGGCACTTGGGGCCAGCCAAGCAGCCGCCAGCCAGCAAACTCAGAATAAGAAATGGTGTGTGTGTGTTGGGGGAGATTAAAAGCCCAGAGGCAGAAATGTAGCTGAAGAGAAACAGGTTAGTTTAAGTTAAAGAAGAAGAAACTAGCTAGAAACAAGCATAAGCTGAGGCCGAGCATTCATAGCTAATAAGAAGTCTCCCTGGCGTGATGTGAGAGCTGGATAGTGGTCCAAAAGAAAGCCTGGTGCAGAGGGCTGTGAGCAGAAGCGAGATTGAGAGAAATGATTGGAGAAATGAGTTGATGGAGGTGCTGTTTGTTACCATGGAAAGTGGAGGAGGGAAGTGTTTGTGAGAATAGACAGTTCTTTCTGATCTTGAGGTTTCTAGGTGGGTGTGACCAGCAGCTTTTATGTCATAGATACACTTTTTTTTAACAAACATTTCTAGATCTGTTTTGATATTAAAGATAAATTCTTGGGGCCTGCCTGCAGGGACTGGGCATAGGATGGAGCCTGGCCAGTGAGGCTCTTGGCAGGAGATTCCCAGGCAGTGATGCGGTTTGCCATCTTGGGATACCACGGCTGTCCTCAGCTGTCCTCATTGGGCTCTGGGGCCCTGTCACCCATGTCAGCAGAGCAATTAAAAAAAAAAGATAATGTTTAGGAATCATTACTGTATGAGTGTTAGTTGAAGTCATAGGGATGCATCGAATGAGCTCTGGGAACAAATAGAAAGAGAAGAAAAACTGTATACTGAATCCTGGAAACATCAGCATTTAAGGATTAAGGTGAGAAGCCTGGAGTGTTGGGGAAGTCAATAGACCTTTTATTCAGTTGAGAAATTATGGGGCCTTTGCCCAGCTTTGAGGGTGGTAAGAGATAATGGATTTTGGTTGTTTGTAGTAGATCTGGTGTGATCTGCAGAAGACCTGGATACAGGGCTCAGTCAAGTAATCAAACTTTTTGAATTGTGGCATTTTATTGATGAAGCTGGGGATGGAGAGACTATAGGAGAAGATCCAAGCCCCATGGCTGGCAGTTTGGTTGAGGTGCATCTTAGATATCCCCATGGAGATGTCAGAGGGCTGCAGCAGGCACAGGTCAACATTTCACAGATTGGAAAGAAAAAGCCAGAAGTTAGGAAAATAGATGATTTGTAGAATTATGTAGCTAGATAAGAGGATTATTTTTTAAAATAAGAAAGGAAATAGCAAGTGGTGGTGGCACACACCTTTTATCCCTCGGTTAATTTAATTGACTTGGAGGTTAGAAGCAGGCAAATCTGAGTTCAAGGCCAGCCTGGTCTACAGAATGAGTTTCAGGACAGCCAAGGCTACACTGGGAAATCCTGTCTTGAAAAACTTAAAAAGACTTAAAAAAAAGATACCTAATTTAAATCAAGTTTAAAAGGATCCTGTTCCATGGTGGTTTAAGACCGTATCACTATCTCACAATAACATACATTAGCTTTGTCCTTTTTCAATCTAGGATTAATAAATGTTTTTGATGTCTTTCTCTCACGGCCCCCTCACTAGCATGTATTCTTTTGCATGGGTTTGAACACATTAATAATAAACACAGTTAACCAATAATGCATTGGTGTCAAATTAGGGTAAGGAATCAAAATCCTTCTTGGTATCACCTAATCAAGAGCAAGCATAAGATTTAAATTCTTCACTTCTTTCTACCTGTGCCTTCCTTTGTCTGTCTGTCTGTTGTACACAGAGTCTGAATCTGTACCTACCTGAATGCTGTCTTGTGAATCTGCCCTTGAATCTCTGTCTGCCCACATCTGTCTTTAACAAAGGACTTTGCTCTCTTTTATTAAACAGTACAGAAAGCATCACATTGGGGGAGGAAAGAAGGGTATTTTCCACAAATCTTTAACAGAGTTTTCCAAAGGGTGAAGTCATTGACTCCAGCTGACCCCAGTGTACTCAGATAACAGCCTTACAGACATCTTTGTGAATAGACTGACCAATATATCCGTGTTGTATTCAATGTTTGTATGGATATTCATTTTATAAGGCAACTTTCAGCCTATTCTGCTTCCGGCAGCAGGTATAACACATGTGCATTACCTTGGGCCAGGGGTATAGAAGAGTACATAATTTAAGGTTATAGCTATGCATCGCTTACGTTGTAGAAGTTTGATTACATAGGAAATCCAGGGCAACTAAGGTTGGTTATTCTCTTCAAGGTAGGTTAAAACACACGGGCAGAGTACACAGTGGGATAGCCGTGTTAAATGACGTCAAGGTGTGTTTATTAACACTTGACTGTGAGGTTCAGCAAAAGTTCCAATCTCTTAGAATTTAAAAGGTATCTTTACCATAATGTATGCCATTTCTTTGAGTTGATAACTTTTTTTACATGGTGTTCTCCTGAGCATTTTATTAAATGTGCCTTAAAGTGACATTATCAAGAGAAGAATTAAGGAAAACTTTCAGAATAGACTGAGAAGGAAAAGGCGATAAAATAGGGAGAATGAGTTTATGAAGTTGGCAGTTGTTTTGTGACGTGGGAATATAAGCACAATCAGTAGACACAAGAACACCAAGGAGATAATGAAGATGCAGCAGGGTGTCTGCTAGCACAGTGTTTGGGGAACTGATGCAAAACATGGCCAGACTCTGCAGTGATGCAAGGTCAAGAAATGTCTGTACAGACAGACATCTTTATACGAACAAAGGCCAATGTTTATGTAGTACATGGGCTGTAAAGCTTGGGTAATGAGAGAAGGCCATTTCTAGAGCATCACTGTATCTTGTTTTGGAGTGATGTAAGAACTTCCTCCAGAGCAGGAATGACAGAATTGTAAATTGAAATGAGGAAGCTGTCTAGTAACTTGCAAGAGGAGAGTGCCAGCTAAGTTGCCTCCTGAGACCTGTTAGCTGAACTCCTACTGTTGACTCCTTGGAAGAGCAGTGGTGATTTGAGTGGCTACTGAGAGGAAAAGAGCACAGGAACAGGACCGCATACTAGGTTAGTAGTGAAGAACGTGGTCTCGAGAGTTTTTCTTCCTGCTCCACAGCCTGGAGATAGGAAGAAAGTGGATTACTTTGTGCAGTGGTTCTCAACCTTCTAATGCTGCAACTGTTTAATACGTTCCTCATGTTATGGTGACACCAACCATAAAATTATTTTCATTGTTACTTTGTAAGTGTAATTTTCTACTGTTGTGAATGGTAATGTAAATATCTGTTTTCCGATGATATTAGGCGACCCCTGTGAAAATGTCCTTTGACCCCCAGTGGTCGAGACCCACAGGTTGAGAACTGCTGATTTAGTGGTCAGAATTGGGTATTAGAGGATGAATGTGAATGCCTTACAGATAACATCAGTGTGATATATTTTATTACAAACCACAGTGTAGTTAATATACTAGAGAAAGTGTGTCAGAAAATGCTATTTCTATTTAAGTGAAATTGAGTTCATGGAAAAATTATGAAGTGTGATGTTAGTCATCCCTTTCTAAGGTATAATGAATTGTGTCTCATGCTCCAGCATTATGTTTCAGATTAGCAGTCCTCAGAATGGTAGCTCACCTGGCAAGGTGACCTCTCTGCTCTCTGAAGTGTAATCCAGCCTACTGTTCTTAATCTACTGAAGTATTTCCCTAGAGTTACCTATAAGTGTATAACCACAACAGCAAATGGTTGAGTACAGTTGTGTTCATTTCTGGAATATGCGCTCTCACTTAAACCCTTCATCAACATAAAATGTTCTGTAGCTGAGAAAACACATCTTTAATTTCACCTCTCGTCTTTCTGGAGATTGATAGCTGTTCGATCTGATTCCTTAGTTGTGCCTTGCTCCCCTCTATCGAATCTCCCCTGAAACTGTCTCTCCATGACATCCATTCTTGGTGCAATACGGAAGCAGTTCTCACCAGACTGTTGTATGCTGTGCGGATTATGTGAAACACTGGACTTCCATTTTTTATGGTAACGCAAATAGATAATTTTTTTCTTAGGTTTCTGGAACGGAGTGATTGCCTGTGCGATTTAAGTCTCCAGAAAGAAGACTATAACTGAGATGTTGTATGTTGTGTTTGATCATGATTTTCTTCTGAAAACTATTTTCTGTACTTGTAGCACACGTTTCAGTATCAGGTGGTTGTTCATTCTTTGCTCTGCTTATCTTTCATTATAGTGATCGTGTTCTAAAATTAGTGTAAGGTTTTTTCTGTTTCTGTTTTCAAAAGGCTACTTTTTCATATTGAACATACTTTAAACATGGGTCTTAATTAATTTTCAATTAATATTTCTGTTTTATCTGTCTCTGCTCTCTGTTATGCATTTTTAATATAGTAGCTGCTATGAAGGGAGGCGATCTGTGTTAGAATAATTGGCTCACATCAAGAAACAACACCTGGTTCTGACCTTTTAAGCCCAATTCCACAAAATTGAGACCTTTACAGTGCAGATGGCACCAGGTCAACTGCTGTGCAGGACTGAGTTCTGTGATTTGCTCTAGACATTTGCGCTATCTGTCTACACAAATGGGCTGCTGAGTAGTGTCTAAGTTCTGTTTTCCTGATTCTAGGGAACACATTCGCTTTGTTCTGGTTTCAGCAGCTCTTTGATGTAGGCCTGTTTCACTTAAATCTTTTCTAGAGTTGAACCATACTTTTCTAGCACAATGTAATGTGTTATCAAGAAATGTGGATTCCAAACTTGTACCAGCTCAGGAATGGAGCATTTCCATTTTCTGTGACTTTAGCGACTATTTTTATATCATCTTTAGTTATTGTTTAAGTGGAATGGTATTAGTAGAAAGTAAAATAGTCTCATTAACTTCAAGTCTTTGCTTATATAAATGATATGGAATGGTTTCAGTTCTAATTAGATAGAAATTCAGATATTTAACATTATTTCTGAAATTAAAGGTAAATTACATATCTTTCTGGTAATTTGCAGCGCTTTGAGCTCCAAGGTTCTGGAAACTCTATGCTTCCTAAGGACATTGTAAGAGTGGAGAGGATGACTGACAGCCACGGCTCCCACGCTCACGTGACGATCCGAGTGGCTGGAAAAGAGGCAACCATTAAGGTACTTCATCACAGGTTTATTCTTCCTGTCTCGTTCTGGCCACTCCTATGGCCTGAGTTAGGCTCCTGACCCTCCGGTAAGTCTGTGGCTCTGCCACACCTCTCTAGATCACCCCTGTGACTACATCTGTACCCAGAACTGTGTGCTCCAAAGTGGAAAAAGTTTGAAAAAATGGGGAAAGCTGTAACATGACGGCTGGCTTGTTGGGATATCTGTCCCGCCTGGCACCCCACAGCCAGCATGCCCCAAAGAGAAAATCATACACAGGACTCCATAAGGTTATAAACTGATTGGCTCATTAGGTCAGGCTACTTATTAGCTCTTATAACTTATGTTACCCCATTATCCTTATCTATGTTAGCACATGGCTCAGTACATTTTCCAGTGGGGCAGCTTATATCTTTCCTCTCCGGTGGTCTGGGCAGAACTGGAAGCTTCCTGCTTCCCAGAATACTCCCAGTCTCTTTGCTCCACCCCTACTTCCTGTCTGGCTTTCCCGCCTATACTGCCTGCCTGGCCAATCAGCGTTTTATTAAAAATATGATTGACAGAATACAGACAATTCTCCCACACCAGAAAGCTTTCCTTAACAAAGGTGTAGTTTACCTCTGAGAAAATCAATTGTTGGTTAATGGAAACGTTTTGTGCTGTGAGTTTTTCTAAGGAATAGTGCTTTCAAATGGACGCCTTCCAGCAAAGGGAAAACCCGCTTTTCTCCAGTGGAGTGTCACTGAGTCCAGCCTTGCCCCAGGGCAGGCCCCATGCCCAGAAGAAGTTAGTTGGCAGACACAGAACAAACTCTGTGGTGTTGGTTGCTTTCTTTCTTGTGGGCTTGTTTCTTTTGTCATTTTTATTTTATTGGTTTTTTTTTCTTGTTATTGTTTGAGAGGGGGGAGGGGTGAAGTTGAGTGGGTAATGGGTGGGGAGGATCTGGGAGGAGTTAGAGGAGGTGCAAAACATGATAAAATATATTGTATGAAAACCATAATATAATGTAATAAAACAAAACATAATGGAATAAAAAGAAATAGTGCTTTTAAATATTTTCCCAACAGAGAATCCTGTTTTCAGTCCCCTTCCCAGCTGCAGGAACCAGTTTGGACAGGAGTTGTGCCATTGGGCAGTGCTTAGACAGGGAATGTGTGTGGTCTGCTTTGTCCTTTCACTCTAACCCTGAGCCCAGGGCTCTAGGAACCCCAGGGAACCCAGCTTGAAAATTCTGAATGTAAAAACAAAGCCTGCCTTTTGTGACCAAGCACAATTCTGTTATAACAATTCATTTTAATGTGGATATTAATATTTATTCATGTAGCTATACTTATCCATTCCTTATTCATGTTATATCTATCTGGAGCCAGGCTCTCTGTAATTAGACTTAGTGTATATTTCCTTTCTCCTTACATATACTATCCCATTTAAATCCCCCAGTAGTCCTAGAGGTAAGTTCTGTATTTTATAATAGCTTAAACAGCTGAGCTGTCCTGTGGCTCCGTGTTTCACCTGTGTTAACTGGTCAGGGAGCAGCAGCCTGCTAGGACCTTTAGGAAGGTTCTGTTCCCACTGTACGCCTGTGCCTGCTTCAGATGGTTGTCCTCCCATGATCTGAGCTAGAGGCAGAATAAGGACTGCTGTAGTGTGAAGGGTAGAGGGGGGTCATGCAGGGAGGGAAAGGGAAAGCCTCTGAGGGGAGACTCAGGCTAAGTGTGAGAAAACAGCATAGGAGTGTCCTGGTGGCCCATGAGTATGATGTTGTAGGGTACTGTGGCTGCTTTAATAAAGTGTTTGGAGCTATGAGATACGAGCCAGTTGCCATAATTTGTTTTACTTGGTAATGGCTCTGTCAGCTTATTCATTGCCTGCCATTTCTTCCAGTTCACTTTCTGTGTTAGTACCATGATGATCTCCCTTAAATGCAGATCTGGTATGATACTTCCTAATTACTAGTCCTTTAGAGTTTGTTATATACAGTCCAGCCAAGCCCACAATCCTCAGCACAACCTGGGCCCCAGAAGGCCAATAAAGAGAAAATTATCCATGCTTAGGATCTAAAATCATCATCTCATAGTAGTTGAGTAGAATAGTGATTACAAGAGGCTGGGACAGTAAGGGTAAGAAAGGGATGGAGAGAGGTTGGTCTGTGCTTACTGAATCACAGCCAGGGATAAGAAGCTCCTGTGTGCAGTTGTGGGTCTATATTGCAAACAGTTAGGGCAAAGGAGTTTAATTTTTCTTTTTGTCACAAGTAAGTTAAAAAGAGAGCCCTGAGATGGTGGACGCCTTTAACTCCAGCACTTAGAAGAAGTAAAGCATCGTGAATTTGAGGCCAACGTGGGCAATGTAGGGAGACTGACTCTCTCAAAAACAAAAGCAAACCAAAAGAAATGAGAAGTTGCTGAATGGCGGTGCATGCCTTTAATCCCAGCACTTGGGAGGCAGAGGCAAGCGAATCTCTTGAGTTCAAAGTCAGCCTTGTATACAAAGTAAGATCTAAAATACCCAGGACTGTTACACAGAGAAACCCTGTCTCAAAAAAAAAACTAAAAAAAAAAAAAAACCCAAAAAACTTCTGAAGGCGGCAGACTTGATCTATATTTATGGGTGTGTGCACTACGTAATGTTTAAGTCATGTCATCATGGATTTAATATGTGTTTATGTATATTGTGTAATGTTTAAGTCAGATCATCTTGGTGAAGACCCTACAAGTTCATTGCCTTCTGTCCTTCCAGTTGACCTTTTATGTTAGTACCAGATGATCTTCTAACCATTAGTCGACATATACATAGTATAGAAACATCACATAATAACCTACTTATACACACAGTTTTTAAATTTATGTATGAGTTAAAAATAAATTTAGTTTCAAAAGCATCCCTAGAGGGATAGAAGAGATAGCTCAGTAGTTGAGGCACTTACTGCTGTTCAGAGGACAGAGTTCAATTCCCATTACCCATGTCAGGTGACTCACAAGCACCTGGAACTCTTGCTCCAGGGAATTAGATGTTCTCTTCTGGCCTTTCCAGACTCCCACACACATATGGTGTAGACTCATACAGATAAGTGAAAATCAGATCTTAAAATAAATGTCCCTAGAGAAGGAAATAGCCATTTGGGTCCAAAAACCCGATGAATCTGGGGAAAAAAGAAAAAAAAACCTAAAAAGCAAAAGCAGGTGAGTGGGAGGAAGGGTTTTCATAGATAGATACTGTCTAGTGCAAGCTAAGGAGAGAGGTGAGGGTCTGCGGGTGTGGCTTTTAAGAAAGAGGAGGCTCTAGTGTGTGATAACTTTGAATTTTGTACTTAAAACTGGAGTTTAAGAAAAAATGTTATGCTCAGTACTGTTTGCTTTTAATGACATGTTAGAAAGAACATGACATATTTTGAACCTATTCAATGGTATGAAACTTAAATTTTAGAGGAATAATTGATACAATTTAATAAGGATCATTAGGTTGGAATGGAAAAATAGTTGCAGAGAGTTGATAAGAAATCAATAAGGGTCTCTTAAGTGGAAGGTGTGTGTTTCCTATTACTAATATTTTGAGAAAAACTTGCATATATTTTACCTCTTTAAAATAACAGGTGCCAGCTGGGACTAGAGCGGTCAATCAGCCTGTTGCATCTGACCGTTTCATTCAGACTCCAAGCCACAAGCAGTTGCTGGCTGAAATGATGCAGTCTCACATGGTGAAGGATATATGTTTAATTGGAGGAAAGGTAAGAATGGCAGCTTCGGTGTAGGCGTTTGCTTACCAGCTTTGAGGATGTGGACTCAGCCCTTCCATGTCGGTGTTTCTCTTGTAGGGTTGTGGCAAAACCGTCATTGCTAAGAACTTTGCTGATATCTTAGGATACAACATAGAACCCATCATGCTCTATCAGGTATGTCGTTGCTTCCTCAAACTTGTCCTGGAAACAGGCATGCTCAGCCCATCAGAGCCTCTGACCTGTTGAACTTTTAATGTAGGTTTATAACTGGAATAACAGTCAATTGTATTTGTTTGCAAGTTTTGATAGTGCATTTTTGAGCATCTGATGTGCATACCAAACCAGGATCTGTTTTTCAATAGAGATTCATTTTATGGACATGCACCCTCTGCACACCCTGAACACATTTGTTAATAATTTGGAAGTCTAAAAATTGAAAACTCACTGGTGTTGAATGCTATCTTCTGGACATGACATGGTGCAGTTGTCTTAGGAGCAGCTGGGATTATCTGCAGGAGGCCAGCCCAAGTTTGGACCCGTTAACCTT